>NC_143090.1:11011264-11348352 GCF_061535455.1 Colias philodice | reverse complement strand
TTATATAAAAAGTGTGATATGGAAAATTAATAAAAAGCTGTATCAAGAGTGATATGCACAGGATTATCGGCTTAGCGCTACCTAAATATTACACGTTATACACACAATTTTGCTTATACCACGGATTATCAGAAGCTTTAATAAAACTTATCGATTTTTCTAATTTGTACAACAGAATAAAAATAAATAACCAAGTAAAAAAAACTGTTTTTTTAACATAAGATTATATTAACATAAGATTCATAACTTTAATTTTTGACCAAAACGATTGATTAAAATAGTGTAGACCGTACGTTTAATGTATTATTTCAACAAAAAAATATTACATTTAGTAATACATTTATCTATTAATTGTGTTTTTATATATTCTATGGTAAACGCATAGAATGCAGACGTCCTCCCCAATAAAAATATTAAATGAAGATGCCTACAATGACATATCTATCGAGACATCTATGCAAATCGGACCAATGTCAGCTGCTTTCGAATCCAATTTTTTACATAAATTTTTCGAATAAAGAATTTGAGCAAACATGGCGGCGATGAAAAAAATTGGAACGCATCTGCTTCATTGTCCAATTCCGACCAATCGCATCCGTTCGCGCTCCCCTGGCTGTCAGTTAACTGTCAATTCAATTTTTTTTTCTGTTAGGGCGTTGACGGCTCTGTCTGTACATGGCCAGTCGTGGTTAACAATTGAATTGATTGAATTATAACCAATTCTGGTCATTACGTTATTGTATTATTACCACCCGCATTGTAAATAAAGGGTTTATCCGTTAAAAGCTTTTATGACGGACATCGATTGAATATTTATGAAAATTATGTGATAACAACTTTGTAGATGTAAATGTTAACACGGCTATCAAATACATTTTATTGTTATTACCTTTGTCATAGATATGGGGATGAGTAAATAATGCATGTTTAATAGTTTTATAGGCAAGAGATAAAGTACCTAATAGGAATAAAAGATTAGTAGTATGTACGTAAACCAGTATCAGTATTAGCCATATTGATAATTTTAAGTATAGAAAGATTTCTAGTTTTAATACTTAAGATTACAGATTACACACATGTGGGGTATTTAGATGTCATGCTGTGGATTTATGAAAAACAAATAAGGACATCAGAATCCAAAATCTATATGTAACAAGTAAATTATTAAAAAAACAAAATACCCGACTGCACACTAAAAAAAGAGTGATTGAAATGAATCTAATGATACCGCATACATATTTTTTTAAAGGGAAATTTAGAAAAAATATTATTATGTCTTTATCCCGTGGGACTTTTAGGATAAAATGTATCCTATGACACTCCCGTAATCAAGACAAATCTAACGATACCTCATACATCAAAATCCATCAAGCCGTTTAGGCTACAGGTGGTCACAAAGGAAAAGACATACATACATACTTACATACACTCGAAAAACATTACCCTCCTTCTTTGGCAGTCGGGTAAAAATGTTTTAATTGACATGAGATATTGAGAAAATTATGATGACTCAATGTTAGTTGGTACCTTGGTTGGTACCTATAGCAGTAGCTAAGTATAAACTATAAAGTTATAAACTATCAACTAGAAAGAAAATGAATTAAATATTTTTCATACCTAAACCAACCAAAAAGGTTAGGTGTCTTATAAATTCTTAAATTTCATATTAAAATTTTAATCTTATTGTAAATATTGCAGGCTGTTTGTTTTATTTATTTAAAAAAAATTGTCGTTCTTATTTCAAAAACCGAAGCTGGTTTGCGCCTTTTTGTCAATAGACCATAGACTAAAAGGGCTGATAGACGTAGGAACTTTAAAACCGCGGTTTTAAAGTTCGCGTACTTACTCGGCTCGACGTCGGTGACACACGCAAGAGCTTGGTCAGTAGCTTCTCGCGTGTCACCGTTATCGAATGTCTCTATGTCATCAACAGAGGGAATTTTATGTTATTCAGGAATTAAATATAGACATTTTTAATTTAATAACCAGCACTTATTTTTAAGTAAATAGCATTCTAACAAAATTAATGTTCAAAAATTGAAGGATATATTTTCGTTTTTACTATTATATTTTGAGGGTACTTTACAAAAAAAGAGCGTGTGCGCCGAGCCCACGCGTCAGGAGTGAAACTTCCTTGGCGTGATTCAAAGATACCTTCGCCAATATTCAATTATATTATATTCATTCATATTAATTATATTAAATTATTTTCATAAAACTAAAAGAAGAAGACGAAATTAATTGAACTTTTGCACTTAGTAACACCTATTATAGCTAGACAGGCTAGGCTCGCGGCTCGCGGCGGTGACAGACGTGCGAGCGAAGGCGGGCTACGAGTAAAATTTCAAACATGTTGAATCGTCAACGAACTTACTCGACGGTTTTTAAGTACGCGTACTTGGGGTGACACACGAGCGAAAAAGGTCGTCGAGCCACAAGTTCGCGTACTTACTCGTACGTCTGTCACCCCTTTAAAAATAAGCTATTGCCCAACGACCTTGATCACAGAATCACGCAATATTGACGGAGTGTGTTTGTCAAACACAAAAACGGAATCACACGCAAGTTGCGACTGCGCAAACAGGCTGTAATGGATTAGTGGTGTACCGGCCTTCTCCGGTTACATGCGCAAACAGGGGGCGAGCTGTGTGCGGGAGGCTTGTGTTTCGACGCAAATGTAAACCTGGTAAGATGAGGTCGTTTTAAATGAGCTTATAAGAATCTGATCTTGAATACCTACTGTGGTACATTTACATGGTCTTCCTAAGGTAGCTATAGTCATAATTATTTTTACTGAAAACAGGCTAAGCTTTAAAGTTTAAACTTTCACGTATTCGCAAAATTTATAATGATTTGGTTATAATGATTCCCCAGAATGTTACTTCGTCTAGCACGTAATATCAGTAAAACCATTACAATAATAATATTTGCCACTAAAAACGAATAGACAATCTGCTAAACGCATAGTTTCGCGTTCGCCAATGTTGTCACAGGCGGACGGTGAAAACTGTTTCCATTACCATTCGGAAAAACTATAAAAATATTATACTTATAACGAGATCCTAGTTGACAACTAACATTTTAGTTTTACTACTACCTACTAGCTTTCAGCCCGCGGCTTTGCCCGTGATTATTCACAGGAAATTCCCATCGGACACTACGGTAAAAAAAAGCCTATCTCAGTCACCAGACACATAAATCTATCACATTTATACCTAATACTTATTAGATAGGTAGTAAGGATAGGTAATAACTAATAATAATAATAAACTAGCATAGGATAGCTATTATCGTAAAATAAATAATTTAGAATTTTGCTAATTGATAACATTCAAATGAGAATTTGTAGTGGGTACCTACTCTTTTTTTAAATATTTCAAAGCTTTCATGTCCATACCTACAAATGTATGAAATACTGCATTTTCTCGTGCCGCCTAAAACAATGGACACAACATTATAATGTCCGAGTGTTTCGGGTATTGCACAAACAGACACACTGTTTGCACTTCGCTAACGGGTTGCGACCGTCTCGGGTTACCAAATATGGGATTTCTGACTGAGGTGGGATTACTGTTTCGTTCTTGTATTGTTATTATGCGCTATGGCCTAGGACAATAGATATAAATTAAGTTTTTCAATAGTGTAGATACTTTTTACTAATGTGTAACCTACCTACTCTAAGGCAAAGTACTTCCTTGGTTTTTTTATATTACATTAGCCATTGCCCATTAGGTACTGCTCAGACTCATAGGTATGCGTTCCATAGCACGCTATGGAATCGAAGCGAGCGAAAATAGAAAATAGCGAAGAGAAATATATTTTACAAAACTGCATTGAAACACAGAAACAACTATGTAGGGATCAGCGGTATGTACATGTATATTGTATAGGCATACATGGAGACAAGGTTTTATATTATATATGTAACTATGTATTTATTTAACTAGAGGCACACCCCGGACACTCCATACAAAATGATCGTTTTGACAGTCACACTGTAGAGACTGCAAATGTGTGTGTTAACGCTTTATGGTTGGCACATTTGTGACTAGCGTAAAAAAAATTCGCGTTTTTCTGATGAAATACATCCGTAAACAGCACAATATCTAACCATTTTCTACGAAAAACGATAATCACAAATCCAAAATAATAAAATTACTTTAAGTCAATTTGATTAATGTTGTCAATCTTCGTTGCGTATCGTCCTTGCAGAAAAATATGGCCCATTTTATGTCTGATCGCGCGGGGGTGAGGTAAGTTTAATTTTGGCGGGAGGCGGAGAGTGTCCGTTCTGTAGCGTTTAGCTACTATTATGTATTCTGTGCTAGAGGATAGGGTGGCTTTCTCTGCTTTTTATTTACAATGTTTATATATACTGCTTGTTTCTCTTAATGCCACACAATGTACCTACATTTTAATCGTTTATATATTTTATCAATAACTATTTCCACCTGTGCACTGTCAAATAGATTATTCTTTTATATTATCTACATTAAAAATGAAATTAACAAAAGCGAACGACAACTCATTAAACGTCCGATACGAAATTAATTAAAAAGCAATAAGAACACGTGTACCGGACAGACGGACGGACGTGCCAATTATCGGACCAACGGATTAGTAAAGGGTGATACTTTTATTACTTTTGCTAAATGTTCCCGGGTTTCGCGTAAGTCAATAATTGGAACAAATGATTTTGACCAACCGCTTGAGAGACGGACCGCTGAAATCAGCCGTCTGCATTGTAGATGTAAATTGTTTCAGTGAACGTTTAAAAATAGAAAAAGATGCGACAATTCTTTGCAAATGTTCATATTTAGACTATTTTGACAAACTGTACCCCACCTAACCTAGTACCTACATATTATAGTTCATACGCGTGAATGTACCGAAACAAAAACATAAGGAGAGCCACGAAATACGATACAAAATATTTCGTAGGGTTCTGAAATTGAATTCGAAAACTAACAAAAAAAACAACCAACGTTTCCAGAAATTACGTTAACGGAAAGGATCGGTTTGTGTATATGAGACGTAATAACCAAGAAACGGATGGAGCAATTGAAATTTGTTTATTTTTGTTATTATACCAGACCTGATTGAGGCTGTTAAAGGATGCACTTACATATACTTAGGTTTAAATAAAATTTTCCCGTCGTTCGTTGTCGCTTTAAATTTGAGACTTCTTGTAGAAGTATTTTTGAATGATTTTATTTATCATTTACCAGCAGCTTAGAAATTAGTTTCTACACAGAAAACAATTCAAAAGTGCTTCTTAAAGTAGTTGAATAAATAAATTTTTGTGACTCTTTGCCTGAAAGCGCTAGAATTGGAACTTAGTGGGTCAGCTAAATGTCATAAGAATAACATTTGATCCTGAGGTACCTGAATAAAAAAGTAACCTGCATCACACTTGTCCTGTAAAAAAACCCATGGTATAAAAAATGGCGAATTCCGATTTCCGCTGCATGACATTCATCAAGTGTCGCTACCACGAACATTAAAGGCACATTTTGTCAATCACGCAGTGGAAGCGGACAAATGAAAACACCTAAACAAATCCAAAGCAACCTGACCGACACGCTGCTCTTACTTCGTGTTGTTTACTTTTCTACAATAATAAACGTCAAAACGTTCACGTTTCGGTGCGAGCGCGGGTTATCTCCCGCCGGGGGGCCGCTAAGAGCCACTATTGAAATATCTTTTATCTCTACGTACCCACATTCGAATTAGAAAAAATTGACACCTGTCATAAATATAAGATCCCACGAATTCTTTGTGCTTTTGTTTAAATAGAATTGCAAATAGAGATGAGGCGGACTTCACGTCGAGGTTCAATGACTCGCTGTGTTTTTTCGATCACAATATTGTGATCAGGTGAACGTTTAATGCATTATTCATTTGACGGTTCGCAAAAAGTCTCCCAGACAATGTGACTTAGAGAGAACATTGCAATCTTTAAAACGTCTACCTCACTAGATAAAAATCAATACCAATTTTATTCTTCAATACAAACAAACACCATTACAACAATACACACCTCCATACTGAAAGTCAACACGAATTAATGTAATGTTTCTCTTGCAGCGCCAAAGCTGATGATACCTCCAGCGGACTTCGTGAACCAGGGTGTGCTGGGCAGTCCCCAGGACGGGATGCGCACCCCCACGGGCAGCCAGATGCTCGCCAACCCCCTCCTCAACCTGAACAACACCGGCAGAACCAACTTCACCAACAAACAGCTTACGGAACTCGAGAAAGAGTTCCACTTTAACAAGTACCTCACGCGCGCGAGGAGGATAGAAATAGCATCTGCCCTTCAGCTCAACGAGACACAAGTCAAAATCTGGTTTCAGAACAGAAGAATGAAACAGAAGAAGAGGATCAAGGAGGGGCTGATAGCGGCGCCCGACCTCGCGCCCTCCGCCTCGCACTCCGCCATCGGCTCCAACGAGAACAGCCGGGAGTCCAGCTAGAGTTGTGTTCAGTTATATTGACTCGAAAGTGTGGTTCGACTGAGCGAAAATATCGAACGTTGAAGTACTTACTGTGTGCCAAAATTTTACATTAACTTTTTTAACGTAACTAAGGTTTCACTTCGTCTGTCTCGTGTACAATTTTGGCAAATGGTACGCACGTAGCTTAAATATTTCCAACCGTAATTCAAATCGAACAAAAAGTGGCTAGACCGCATTTTATATTTAATATCTTTGTCAAAATATAAGCTCAAATAGATTAAGCTTCATTATATTGTAGACTAAATTAAGTACTTTAATAGTGTTTAATATTTTTTACATATTTTCTCCGAGTCTTATTTTTCATATAATGTAGTTTTTTTTTTATTTAACCATTATTTTTGTATCGCTAGCTTTGTATTAATTTATTACATGAAATAGTTTTAAATTCCATAATGAGGTGCTTTATTTGGTTTATTGCGAAATGAGATTATTTAGACCTAAGTTTACAAATAGCTTTATAGAAATTACAATATTTGAGAAGGACAAAGGAAATAATAATAAGGACTGTTCTAATAAACTTTCTGCGTGCAGAAAATATTATTAGTATTGTCTTAAAACATTTTTAAATATTTTTTTAGATCTACGGGGCCGGCTTCGCACAGATAGATTTCTTTCTAAATTTTTAATAGTCACTTTTCCAATAGATACTTACTTAGACAAATAAACATATTTGATTTGATTTGACAAATATTATAACCTTTCATCAGCTATTGAGTATGTAACTAATATAAGTGATTTTCTTCTTGTCCTTGTCCTTCTCAACCGTGTAAGACAAGTCGTCAACTCAATTTTATATGTTTGTACCGCTTATTCATTGCTGTATAGAATATTTTTTTACTTTACCAAAGCTGTTGATGATTATTTATTAAGCGTATTGTGTTTAGGTATTGTACAGGCTTAGAGATATAGCGCTACCATAGCTGTATATATGACCGATGGTCTGTAGATCGATTGTGTGTATATTTTGTAATCTAAGTTCAGAACTATCAATAAATTAACTATTTTCAAGTGAAGTTTTATTTTAAAGAAGTCTTTTTACCCCAATAAAGTTCAGAATATTTCTGGTTTTAAGTGAAATAGGTATAGAAGTAGGTATTCTATAATCTATACTAATATTATAAAGCTGAAGAGTTTGTTTGTTTGTTTAAACGCGCTAATCTTAGGAACTACTGGTCCGATTTGAAAAATTCTTTCGGTGTTAGATAGCCCATTTACCGAGGAAAGCTGTAGGCTATAATATATCATCACGAGACCAACAGGAGCGGAGCCACGAAGGTGAAACCGCGGGGCGCCGCTAGTCTAGAATATTTAGATACTTCTGATTTCTATAATAGTAAATTTTAACCTAATATTTTCACAAATAAAGTTATTTCCATTTGATTGTTGCCCTGATCGATTTTCTCAATAAACAAGGTATACAGCTTTCTATGACTTGACAGACCCAGACCGAGCAAGATATTTTATCTGGGACTGTACTATCTACTATTAGAAATTAGGAAATAAGTCTAAAGGTAGGTTAGTCAAGACTTGTACATTGAATTTTTTTAAAGAAATTCATGGGGCGAGAGCTACAATCGATAGGTATCGAAGCCAAAAATATAGTTTTTGTCTATTATTATATTTATGTATTGCCGGGCTGAACTCAAAACATACTGCATGGATTTACTTCAAATTTGATACAGATAGCTTGAGACCTGAGAAAGGAGTAAGGACATAGCAAAGGTTTTATCCCGGAATCTCACGGGAAGCGGTTTTTTCTTTTACTAGGCAGGCGAAGCCGCTGGCGGAAAGCCGATGTAACATAAAAATTCACATCTTTTAAATTAACCTTACAGTTTATTTACAAAAATTACGTAATAAATTTGATAAATTACAATTTGATTACATTGTATCAGAACATTATTTACTTTTTTCTTAACAAAACACCCCATAAACAAACTACGTACTAGATTTAAGTTAAGTAGCGCCATCTATGAGCTTACTCTGAAACTAAACGTTCAATAGATTTTGAGCTACTAAGGACATCTTGTGGCTGAAAATAATATTAACTAAGTATATTATATTTTAAAATAATTTTTACATTGTTGTTTTGTAATAAAATAATTGATAGCATCATTATACCTATTAGTTTTGTTCAGGAGACCTAGGCTAGGTACTAGGTACCTTATAGGGTCTATAATTATTTTTGAAACAAAAAAATCACAGTAGGATGAAACCCATTAGAAAAGGGGGGGAATATGGAAATAAAAATGAAAGGAAACATAAATTACGGTAGATCCGAGTTCGGGAAGTGGGAGGGGGAGCTTTTACCATTTCTGAAGGCTTCGGCCCTGGGTCTAGTATAGTAACAATCACTGCCGACATTATTGCAACAATGTCGCTTCCCCTGTCGGTTGTTCCGATATAGGTAGATAGGTAGGTATATGCTTAGGATTATAAAATTACACAACTAATTTTGATTTATTTTTTTAAATAATTAGTTCTCAGGGCAGTTCCTAATTCCTATAGATATAATACTTATGTTAAATTTCAGAAAAAGCGTGCGTAGCCGCGGTTGGCATATCTTACTTCCTAGTGTATGCTATTTATTAAGTACTTATAAGTAGTATTATATTATCTGTGCTATTACACAATAAGAAAAAAATACACTGTAGTAATAACCTGAACATATTTTAAATTGTGGGAAGAAGGAACAAAAAATAAGAAAACCAAAAAAAAATTAAAACATTTATTCAACATAAAAAACAAGTAAATTATTAAAAAAACAAAATACCCGACTGCACACTAAAAAAAGAGTGATTGAAATGAATCTAATGATACCGCATACATATTTTTTTAAAGGGAAATTTAGAAAAAATATTATTATGTCTTTATCCCGTGGGACTTTTAGGATAAAATGTATCCTATGACACTCCCGTAATCAAGACAAATCTAACGATACCTCATACATCAAAATCCATCAAGCCGTTTAGGCTACAGGTGGTCACAAAGGAAAAGACATACATACATACTTACATACACTCGAAAAACATTACCCTCCTTCTTTGGCAGTCGGGTAAAAACGGTTTATTAACGTCATAATACCATTATCATTAATTATCACACAATCACAGCTTACAATCTATCTACCTACTTATTTTTTAATTCTTATCAATAATTTCAAATTTTAGTTTATCATTGTTATATTTCTGTATTATGCTTGTATTTTTGAACGCAGCACCTGGTGTTAGCACTCCATATCTGGAATGATAAATAATGTTTAGGTAAATAAATCAAACTACGTAGGTTAGTTTTTATAACTTATATTAGCTTCACATGCATGTTTGTAGGTAGGTATGTATGTAACAGACGTTTTTATAGACTCGATTTAGATCTGCAACGGACGGATTTGATTCTTTGTATCGGCGACATTACAATAATTGTATGAGTTTAACGCGTTAAACGATAACTTTTAACATTTGCACTTCAATGAGTTTAAACTTTGAATATCTTTTTGAAATACATATAAAAAAATCCACAAAAACTTACGTAGCCGGCATTTTATCTCCCTCTGTTAGAAGTGTGAGCGCAGCGTATACCGCGGCCACTGCGGTTCCTTCATACGGTGCGTTTTTACCTTCCGGCTGTAATAATAATGTTATTTATATTTTAAACATCCTACTAATATAATTAATGCGAATGTTTGTTCGTTTGTTACTCATAATCACGCAAAAACTGCTGAACCCATTTTCATGAAATTTGTTACACACATAGGATAGGTTTAATCCAGCTAATCCCACAAGAACGCGAACTTTACGGGGTTTTCTTTGAAAACGCCGTCGAAGCCGCGGGCGGAAGGCTAGTTCTGAAATAATTAGGTTTCTTGTTTAGCTAGGAAAATATCTCGATATGATGATGATTCACCGAAAAATTGTCTGCATCTCTCATGCTTGTTTATGAAATACAATAAGGAAATAGTAAAAAAAACGTAATATTCTAGTTAATGATTTTACATTTTACAACCATAAATGATTAATATCCTCCACAACTGGAATCATAAAATTTTCAACATTCTTATATATTTACAGTAAGTTACACCCACAGTTAGGTACACCACTTACACGAATTCTGGCGACGATGTGATCCCTGGGCTTCCCTTCCACCTCCCCCCTCCAGCCCTCTCCATACATCTCATAATCGAAGCTGAGTTCCCCCATCAGCTCTTCATCAGGGTCACCATACGTAACCAGGCCAAACGAACACACACGAGGATACTTGATCAAAAGATTCGAAAGCCGGAATATTTTGCATAAAACGAATAGGAATATGCCGAAAATGGTAGTGGCGATAGAAGCAAATAGGGTGGGGAAGGAATGGTATCGTTTGAACTGTATGGGGCGCGAATTAATGTGGTTTTGGGTGCGCTGGACTATAGTTTCCTCGGCGCCGGGGAAGGGCACCGACCAGCGATTGTTTCTCTGGTGAATGAACGGCCTGTGAAAGAAGAAAGTTACAAAGAAAAATCTGCTGACAAAATTGGACTATTAGTGCTCTACGGTGATTTTATTTTGGTCAAAATTTTATTACATCGCACCATTAAATAGTCAGTAACATTATAAAGAGGAAGCTGTTCACAGGTAAAAAATGACATAAAACCTTAAAGACGTAACTACAGACTATTCTTAACAATTAGGTATCTTTTAATAAAAAAAAATGTAAAATAAATATTATTGTGTGTTATATACCTTGGCTTCAATTGTGGTTCTAGTTTCACGTTCTTTTTATCAGACCGATCCCACAGTGGTTTCTCTTTTAATCTGCAACAAAACATTGTTATGAGAATATATTATTTTGCGACATCATTTAGAATTTATATGTCCTTAGATTCTCAAACCAATGAGTGGATATTATCCATTTTGTGCCGTTGTAACTAGTTATAAGTTAATTTTATTTTTATTTTTTATGTATTAATGTGCATCGGTACTTAAATAAATGTATTTTCTTTCTTTCTATATTTCCTACTTCTCTAAAAAACATTTAAACTCTACTTATCGTGGAAATGGTAATTTATCAAAAGTCAAAGCATTATTATTTATCAAAACCTATACAGTTATAGGTACATTACATCTATTTTTTAAGACACTTAGATTCTCCACTGATTTTCAGTGGACACCACCAATAGGTATAGCTCTACTTTCGAGTTTTGATGTACCTAATGTGATTGATAGCAACGGTGACCTTGTCGATAATTTGAATATGTATTCATTTACTAGGAGAGAAACAATAATGACTAATATAAGCTCACCCTTGTATCAAACCCTCCCAAGTGCTGTCTCTCATAACATTGGCGGGCCATTTCTTTGCCACCTTCATCTGCGTCGTCAGATAGGCTTCTACAGAATTCAGAGTTCCTGAAAATTAAAATAATAAAATAATATGTACTTGGGAGGCGTTTTTATTAGTATTATTACTTTTTTATGTTAATTAATAAGTAATTATAAACTTATTTTTAAACCTATTTCAAAAAATGAAGTTATTCTTAGTATTATTAGTATTTATTTTTCTTCAATAACTTACCTTTAAAGTTTTGCTGTAGGAATACGACCCCCAGGTCAGCAGGAATACATCCCAGACCGCACGCGTTGATCACAAACACCCCCTTCTTTCTAGCTGCTTCGTCATACTTCGCCAAGATTTTCTCTAGAAACTGTCATATTAATTAGTAACTATTACAAGTAAAGTAGAGGTCTTACAGTAATTGACGCGGAAGTTGAAATGATATTATTATAATGGTTACAACTTACAGAATACAGGTATACCTACGCATCTTTTGTGTTTCATGTAAGGTAAGGTAAATGCCAAATGGTATAAGGATATCATGGTAAATAATGTGGCTACTATAGGCTACTAAATATATGTACATAATATTTGCTCTCATTTTATGAAAGGATATAAAATTTTGTTATTAATTAACACAAACTGAACGCATAGAAATATGAATAGTACATTATAAGGTTTTTGTACCTATAATACAGATAAAGAGTGAAAAACCAAGTAGATATGTGATCCATACAATATGCATTTCATACTGTAGCTTTAGTAGTATTATATCATTTTCTCTGCTTTAGTCATTGAGCTATTATTAATAATAGTAGTACGTAGTAATAATAGCTCAATGGTTTTAGTCTGTCTTAACCTTACCGGCAGTTCGCTACACACGTCCACATAATGCGTCTGACAGTCTACAGCAGCTCTGACCACGGCCTCACCGGTGGTCACATACGGGCCGCAGCAATTCAGCACAACCTTGCATTGACTACACATCGCTTTTAGAGACTCGTAGTTTGTGGTATCGGCGGCTATTATCTTTATAAGCGATGTATCCTCGCCTGGAAGAAAATTTTACGATCGTTTATTTTACGTTGGACATAATATTTATTACGAGAATTAATACAGGCGTAATCATTTTGCAAATTTACAAATAGATAGTTAAATTTTTGTTCGTAAGTTTGATAAATATATAATTCATAATAGATATAACTAAACAGCATAAATTCTAATGAGAATGGCAAGGTGTACCTATGAACAATTAAACATACTATATTGCTATAAGAAGTAAGTACCTAGGTACTTTTAATTTTTCATACTACCAAAAACCTAGTCTCGGTTCAACCAAATATAAAACCAATCAGGGATCCGTGCTCGTAGATACGTAGGTACAAACTAACAATCAGAACGTACCAGCTTTCACAGAATCTCTCAAAACACGTTCCAATTTACTCTTTGACCTGCCAGCGACCGCCCACCGGATTTCCGGATAATTTTTACATATCCGGAACATTTCTGGGACGACAAAGCGGCCCGTGTAGCCGCTAGCTCCGAAAATTATGAGGTCCAGTCTAGCCGCCATGTTAGCTATTTTGAATTAGAAATAATTAAATATTAATGTTAAGTATGTTTGGTAAATATGGTACATTTTTAGTTTGTCATATTATCAATCAATATATAGGATAGGTAGTCGATAGAAATCATAAGAAAAACCAAAAATATATCCTTCTTTTATCCTCTCCTTGTATCCTTTCGGACCTATATTTATTCATATTTTATCGTATAAATGTGAAAATAGAAATGCAAGATTCTTCACCGTGTACACACAAACACCCACACATTTATCTATACTTCTATACTAGTCTATACTAATATGTATTATAAAGAGGAAAAGTTTGTATGTATGTAGGTATGTATGGTTTTCACGCATAAACTACTGGACCGATTTTGATGAAATTTGGCACAGATAATCTTTAGACCCTGAGAAAGAACATAGGCTACCTTTTATTGCGAAATGTGTACCACGGGCGAAGCCGGGGCGGACCGCTAGTCATATATAAAACGTATCAACCTATGTACCTATGTAATGTATGAGTTAACAATAATTGACCCACCGAGTCTCATGATGACTTTAAAGTTTTAAATTGTAATATACCTAGTCTAGACTCTAGTAGCTAAGTAAGTAGATACTTAGACTGTGTGCAAGATTATTTGAAGATCATAATGCATTCGACGTGCATATTTAATTCATTATTTAAACCTATCTATTGAAAATAACAATAAGATTTAAAAATACATACACAAAAAGTAGATATACTATATACAAAATTAATTACTTATAAATTTATAAAGAACAGAAAAAATTCGATCACAAGGCGAGACACGAGATCAATTTTTTTCTATTCTTCATAAATTTATAAAGCATTTCAATGCCATATAAAACAAAAAATCTGATTATACTAAATTAATTTCAGAAATATCTATTTCACAGATGACAAGTAATTGTAATCATATTATTATCTACTCAATACTTAAGGCTGTTACATGCGCTAATAACCTTGACCATACTAGACGGATCTCAAACCTCTCCCGCTGCACCTTCTTTTTTCCTCGCATTTTGTATTTAAAAAGATACTAATCAGTGAAACAAAATATCCTCGTCAGGGACTGTTGTGTAACTGATAATTTATTAAACATAAAAATTTCAGAGATCTAAGTCAGCAGGTTACGAAGTTTATAGAGTATTTGCGGAAAAATCGATGACCACGGCACATTTTTTTTCTAGAAATCTATTAACTTTGGAAAAAAGTCCTCGCGAGCAATTAAAGATCAAAGACCATCCTATTTTATATATTTTTTTCGGTATTGTGCTTTATGTTGTACCAGAGTTTATAGAGGTTGAACATAGCCGAAATTGCCGGGTAACGCCTTAAGAGACAAAATATTAATACATAATATTACATACCTATTAAAAACCAATCAAATTTTCTTAACACTATCACTTTTATAAATCAATCTTCTTATATTTATATAATATTACTTGTATTCAAAAATAGACGCTTACGTCCAAGCAACTTAGTTTACTTATTATGATTGTATCAAATCTTTGTTAATTGTTGATTTACCTAATTTAAAACTCACAAAAAAAGTCGTTACTTTGAATAATTATCCACAAAAAATTTATACTTATTTTCCGACACAAATATCACTTAAAACTGTTGAAAATAAGGTAAAACATCCGATGCAATAGATAACATAACTAGTGTTCTATATATTATTATATACTGATTTAGATAAGAAATTGAGAAATTATACACAATAATGAGAAGTGAGTAATTTTTACTCAGTAACGGCTAGGGACATAACTTACTCCGAGATCTGATCAAGACTGACTTATTTTAAATTACCCACACTCAAAAATATTAATATCTACATAGCAATTAGTAAAATAAACGACATCATTTGATTGTGGTTATCATAACTATGCAGATACAATAGTGCTCTGCAGTGTTCATTAATAATTATTATACACACTTGAACACACAACACATCTTCATAAATAAATTGAACCGTCTGTCTGACTGTATGTACTATGTCAATATAATTTGGTATTCCAGTGCAATATGTTTTAGGATAATCTAAACAATTTTTGTTGTTTTTCCCCCTTTTTCGTACATTTGGAACGACTGAAGCAATTTTCATCAGACTTTACCTACACACTAATCAGACTGTACTACACCTACTACTAGGTACCTAATATATGGTACTAAAACTATACTATCTATTAGAAAAAAACGAAATCTAAGCAAATCCGTTGTGTACCTAGTATTAAAGATATAAGCGTACACACATACAGATATTAGAACAGACGCGGGAAGCGAAACTATGTACTGACTAGTGATTTTGAATTTATTTATCAACGCAAGCACGAACGATGTCGCGGGCATAGCCAGTGTTAAAATATTGTTGTCAATACAAAGCTTAAGGGTGCACTCACACACATCAGTCACCGTCACGGCACGTCACCGGACAGGATTAAAAAAAAATATGTATCAATAGTTCTAGTATGACTCTGTTCCCACACGACAGTCGCCGGCACGAAATCTATCAGTGACGTCACCGGTCAGGCACGTCAAATAATCTTTCCATACATGTATCATACTTTTATCCCCACTCACCCGGTGCCGTCACGTCTCAGTTCAGTCAGCGTCGTGCTACCGTCAATGAAACGTGGCATCCGTCAGGGCAGTATCTGTTCTCTAGCGTGACACACGTCTAATCACTGACTAACCTGATGTATGTGTTCAATGATTCAGTCAAACCGGCGACGTGACTGACGGACAACATGACGGTGACTGGTGTTTGTGGATACGTACACGAACCGTCACCGATCAGTCATCGGTGACTTGACGGTGACTGATGTGTGTGAGTGCACCCTAAAGGTCGAATTAAAGTAAACCGTGTACTTTTGCTTAGTTATATTGTATTCTATATCTGTATCAATAACAATAATCAGATGGCCTGTGTTCACAGCTTGCAAAAAGTCTATGTTTATTCACTTGAATATTAAGATTAAAATAACTGAATTATTCAGGACGTTACGACGATGACGACGATGGGAATGTTTAGTGTAACTTTTTTGGATATTTCCCGTTTTATATTTTAAATGTTATTATTGTAATTTTACTCATTTGGTAAAGGCTATGGGTAAAGGGCTTTCGATATCAGTTTAAAGTTTTTTGATATCTGCAATGATTACGGAATAATCGCCTGAGCACACTTAACGATTACACCCTGTATATTTAGAATTTAGATATAGATATACAGCTCTTTACAATAAAAGCATTAGTTTATTATTATTCATACGGAATTAACACCGTGAATTTGTGCTTTACTCATTATATTCACAAAATGAGCCAAATAATTAAGAAAACAACAATATAAAACACCCTAAATGAGAATCATAACAATGTAATTAAGAATAAGCCGGATACATAAAACTTTATGTGCCTTCTTATTAGGTAGGTACATACGAAATAAATTAAAGACTATCTGCGCCCCGCGGTTTCACCCGCGCGCGTAACTCAGTTTCTCATGATCCAGTGGAAATATCGGGAAAGTGGGAATATAATAAAAAATAGCCTAAGTTACTCCTTATAACAACAGCTATCTATCAGTGAAATTCCCGTCAAAATTGACCCTGGCGTTCCTGAGAATTGCCGGAACAGACAGAAAAATTTGTAAACATTACTATTTTGGTGTATGTTCAGAGTAGGTATATATCCACTATATAATATCCTATGCATTTAGTGAATATTGGGTATTTCCTTAGAATTTAGTGTTATTTCAATATTAGATTTTTTAATTTAGATAGAAGATACTCCAATTTTATTATTGGTATAGCTAGATGCGGCCTGCGTATGAGATTCTGAAGTTCTGGATGACTGAATCACATAAAAGCCAAATTACCTACTAAAAATATTTTGATCAAAGTTCACAGTAGAAAGTTACAATTTTAACTATTACCTATACATGCTTATTGTCTTATTAATAACTAGCTTTCTGCCCGCGGCTTCGCCCGCTTTGATTTAAACATAATACATAAATTATATACTAAAAAGTTTCAGGGAGGTAGTTTATTTATATTTTGTTCTTTATCATTGGTTTTTAATAGGTGATTAAGTTTTCCGCAGCGTGTGAAACCTCTTTTCTTATTACAGAAAGTAAGGATTTCAAATTTTTATCTAGAAGTGAAAGAAAAGGAAAAAAGAAACAAAAAGTATTTTCTAAAACATTTATTATCAAACTGGTAATTTATTACATAAAGAACATTTATAAATAAAATAGTTTGAAGAGTATTAGTAAAAAGCGAAAATAAATGCGAAGTAAAGCGTTAAGATGCGCACGCGCAGAAAACAACATTCAATGAATAACAGTAGAAAAATACACTTTTTCTTAATATAAAAATAAATCGTATTTTATTTTCAGGCACTTTCCATAGATTTAATGAAAATAAACTTTGAAATATTTTTGAAATGAAACTTTTTCTTTAAAAATTTCAAGGTCGCGTCAGTGCAATACCGTCACGTCACGGGGTAAGGCGACGATTTTGGTATCTTTGAATCTTGCCAAAGAAGTTTCACTTCTGACACGTGTGCTCACTGCTCGGTACACACGCTCTTTACATTTTGGGAATGTCTTAGTTTTTAGTGTCGAGTGTACTAAAGATATATTTTTGAAAATTGTAATAGTTTTAATCTTATTTAACAAATAAATTAGGAACACAATATAGAAACGATAATAACCCTTAGGAACTTTTAAAATTAATATTTTTTTTACGTCACTTGTACCTTTCGCACCTATACTGAATATCATTTATTTGCAAGAGAGAGAAAATGCTCTAAGCTCTAACCACTGTACCATAGAAAACTTGTATTAAATTACTTCATTTTTATTTTAAATTAATAAAAATATTTTATTTTCAACTTGCTTAAGTTAAACAGCCTTAAATAGAAAGGTATGATATAGCTATCTTGCTCTATCATTAATCATTTGGTTTAGTCAAGTAAAGCTAATTTTCTTGAAAATTTGTTAAAAATCTTCAGAAACGACTTCAAACTTGAGATTGTGTTCTTGCAGGTTCTTTATTATGTTCGTGTTTCTGAACGCAACTCCGGTTGTAAGCACTCCTCCTCTGTGAAAATATAAAAAATAAATTTAACAATTTAAAACAATAAATTAAACATGTAATAATTTTTGAAAAAATAAAACTATGTGTGTGCCTCTGCTCGTTGTGCTTACGTGTATGCGTGTGTGCGTGTACATGCGTGCTTGTTTTTATATCTATAAGTTATCCTGATCAAGGATTCAGATTTGGAGACCTGAAATATTCTGCTTATATATGATATGTTTTACAAGGCGTATATACCATTCTTATTTCTATTTTAATATATCTATTTATGTGTATGTGTTACAGTCAAAACTGAAATCAGTCAAAAACATTCTTGACTGATTTTTGACTGACCGGTTGGCTTGGTTGGTGGCCCTGCCTTCCAAGCCACTGGTCGTGGGTTCGATTCCCACCCGGGGAAAATATTTGTGTGATGAACATAGATGTTTGCTCTGTGTCAGAGTGTTAATTATCTATATAAGTAGGTATTTATTTAAAATATATGTATGTTAATCAGCCATCTGGTTTCCTTAACACAACCGAAAGTTTAGTATGGGATCAGATCATGCCGTGTGAAAATTGTTCTGAAATATTTATATTATACTAGCGATCCGCCCCGGCTTCGCCCGTGGTACATATGAAAAATAGATGTTGGCCGATTCTCAGACTTACCCGATATGCACAGAAAATTTCATGAGAATCGGTCCACCCGTTTCGGAGGAGTATGCAGACTAACATTGTGACACGAGAATTTTATATATAAGATTTATTTTGCAGTTGAAATTGGTTTCGACCAGCATTTAATATTGAGTGTCACATGTATAATGTGTATGTAATTATTGTTATTAGTGTATACTGACTGCGGCGGCATGCGGTCCCGTTCAGTGAGGATGGTGACGGCGGACAGCAGTAGAGCGACCACTGTGGCACCGTAGCCCGGGTTCATTCCCGACACCTGCAAGTGTATTCAATATAATATTCTAAAACAAGAACTAAAAGTTGGTTTCATATGCGATTAAAACAAAAAAAATCTATAGTTACATTATTTGTTAAATGGTGTTTTTCTTTCATCATCAATATTTCAAAAATGAAATATTGTACTCACATACATTCGCAAAAAAAATAATTTGAAATTAAAAAATATTTCCTGTTTTATGTTAACTTACAATAATAATTGAATAATGTAAACGTACCCTTACAGCGACCTTCTTATCCGGGGCCCCGTCCATGGAGGCCCCGGGGCCCCAGCCCTCCCCCAGCAGGTGGAAGCTGAACCTGGTGTTAGCGATCACCTCCTCACTGGGGCCCTCCCGGGTGATGTACCCCAGGGAAAAGAGACGCGGGTGCTTGAGGAGCAGCCAGCGGGTGCAACGGGATCTAGTGGGGGTAAATAAATAAATAATTTATATTTATATGGTTAAGGACAATTTTCACACACGGCACCATCTGATCCAATACTAAGCTTTCGCTTGTGTTATGGAAACCAGAAGGCTGATAAACATACATAATATTATATTATATAAATTTAAATAAATACTTAATATTACATAAATTTAAATAAATACTTATATATGTATAGATAATTAACACCCAGACACAGAGCAAATATCGATGTTCATCACACAAATATTTGCCCCGGGTGGGAATGGAACCCACGACCTCTGGCTAGGAAGGTAGGGCCACTACCAATCAAGCCAATCGGTCAGTCGAATAAATTTATTTTTCTAATGAATAAAGAAGAAATAGATAAATGAACATTTGAAAGAAAACATTGAATGCGAATTTTAAGATTGATTTGAATTGAATTTTAAAATTATAACAAAACATTATGAATCTTAATAATTTTTGTTCGCTTTCCACAAGTAAAAAGTTTTCGTACGTATGCACGTGGACGTGTACGTGTGCGTACACGATTACGTCTATGTATATTCGCTAATTCCAGGTAACTAGAGAATATACATTATACACCCGTTCTTATACGTGTTATTGTGCCTTCTGCGTTACTTTGTCTTAAAAAAAAAACATGACACAGCTGTCACATTCTTTTTGAAAACTTCAACTACTTTCAGAGTATGTAATATCAGCGCTTATAAGCGGAACGCGTAATCGATGGATTACGCGCGTTGTGACGCAAGCTACCTGGCCATAAAGAATTATTTTAATGAATAATAAGTTGGCGGCAGCGTGTAACCATGCAAGCAGGTGCATGTACGTATACAATGTACATTCACGCATACGTGTGTGTGTGCGTGCGTGTACATTGTACAGTTTCACGTGTGTTCGTGTGTGTCTATGATGCGTGCATGTATGTATGTCTATATATTATGTCTGTGTACTTGGTCATCACGCGTGCGTGAGTGCGGTATATATGTGTCTATAGAGTGTGTGTGTGTCTGTCTACACACCTGGTCATCACAAACAGCAGTGCAGCAGCCACGAGCAGCCCGACCGCATGCAGCAGCGCGGGCAGCTTCACGTACGTGCGCACGCGCACGGGCCGCTTGTTCTCCGCACTGAACAGTGTGCGCTGGGTGCGGTATATAACGGACTGGTCCGAGCCGGGGAATGGGATGCACCAACCGTTTAGACGACGGTGGAGACACCATCTGGATATAATAAATTAAGAAGTTCAGAAGATCGTCAGTTTTTTGTTAGATGGAAATCAAGACGTGTATCATAAGCGCCCGTGCCAACGTCACCGTTGTTCTTTTTAACCTTTCAACCACCGAGCGGCCAGATCAGATTTTCTATTGTGTCTGTGATTCCGGGGCCTGATGGATTAAGGCCTATTCGGCTCGGCCTATCAGCTGTTCGCTACCGTACTCTGATCGATACGAGTTTCATCTCTATAATATACTACGTAAGTACGCGTCCTACGCGAGAAGGAGCTACAGACAAACACAAAAACTTTCGTATTTATTAATTGTATACTCTGATTTAAATGAATTTTTTACAAAATTTGAGGTGTAGGCACTTGACAGCGTGAATCTTTATTTTATTATTTTTGCTCCAGACTTGAATAGCATTATTATGTCATACTATAAAATATATCTTTTATTAACAGAAATCAATATAGTTTTAGGTCATCGGCAAAAATCTCACAATTAATAACTTATTCAATTTAGTTGAATATCATTGTAAGGATTAAGAAAAGGTTCGGGCCTAGGTGTGACCCTTGAGGTACCCCTGACGTGACAATAAATTCACGAGATCTGAATCCACCCATTATAACCTTTAGAGCCCTATGGTGAAGATAGGAATGAAACCAGTTGAGAAATGTTTCTTTTAAGCTGTATTCTTAAATTTTTCTAACAGTTTTGTATTGTCGACTTTGTCAAATGCATAGCTGAAGTTTGTGTAAATAGCATCATTTTCAGCGCCACCATCTAAACAGTCTCTGATAATATATACATATGTTGAATAGTACTGAAAATTTGACAATGTCGACTGAATTTTGCAAAATCCATGCTGGTTATGCGGGTTTTCCTTTGACTACGCGGGCGTAAGAAAAGCTAGTTATAAAGAAATATTACGTACCTCCACTTAAGTTTCGGTTCGAACGTTGGTAATGGCTCGGGGTAGATCTTTTTCCTCAGTTCGGGTAATTCACCCAAATGTGTTATTCTGTAAATAAATATTGTCGTTTTAATGCAAAATAGAATGTTAGGTATTATGCCAAAAGCCGAATACATGAGTTGCATAATGACTTATAGCATTTCTCATACATATTTCATACAATATTTTTATAATAAGATTGGCTTTTAATAATTTCTTAAGGCTTTTTCGTACTAATTCCAATTGGAGATATAGCTAACTCTATAACTTGTTTCCTATTAAAATCGATTCCCAATAAGTCGTTGCAAAGATTAAGCAAGACAAACAGGAAAATTGTCATAGAGAATTGTTCTTAGAAATAGTAAATTACTTTAAGCACTTTAGATAGCACACTTTTATCGTAGATTAACATTTCATTTAAATTTTCTATGTGCATGGATGAATAAATTTTAATATTAATTTACTAATTAGGTAAACCAATTAAATAATTTTGCGAATTATTATCGACGGAAGACAAATTCTCCAGTAAATCTGTCAAAAAATTTTAACATTTTTTTTAACATTTATTCAAAGTTACCTATAGATTTACCTTTTATTGAAAAATACAGAAAATTTTCTCGATAAGCGTATACAATTACCCGTAAATAAGTGACTCCCAGGTGCCATAGTTAATGACTCCGGAGCCTTTGGGGCCCGACGCGCTCAAGTAAGATTCAACTGAATTGAGGGTACCTGGAAACATAATTCGCATACATACATTATAGATAGATATACAAATAGGTATCTAAGTACATATATATTTATACATATTAAACCAAAAGAGGATGTACTACTTGGCATTTAGGAAAAGTTACGTTTAAAGTTTATAGTTTTTTTTTTTAGATAGGGAAGCGCTTGACCACAATTTCGCCTGATGGAAAGCTAAGATGCGGTCTAAGATAGTACGCGCTTACATCAGCAAAATTTTTTGTGTACTTATTAGATGAATAGAAATATAAAATGAACCGATCTTTTTATTTTCACAACCAATTCTTTTCTACTTTGCAAATATTTACTATTATAAATTTAAATAGCTTTCTCCTACCATCTTTTACAACTTAAGTTATCCACCAGGAACCCTGCCCTACCTTTTTAAATGCGATCTTATCAAAAAATGTCCTTCCATTCCCTATCCTTCACCACTCCATCCCTCACTCACCCCCAAAGTTCTGCTCCAAGAAGACCACCCCCAGATCATTGGGTATGCTATCAAAACCACACGCGCTGATAACAAACACGCCCGCGTCTCGCGCCTGCGCATCGTACTTCAGTTGCATTGTTTCTATGAACTGGAAGTCGTAAGAAATGGTGTTTAATGATGGTAAGTGTATATGAAAAGTGTGTAATCCTAATAATATGATAAATTGAAAAAATCGTATGTTTGTTTGTTAGTCCAAAATTACTGAACTGATTTTAAGGAAATTTGACACATACATAGAAGGTAGCTTGAAGATTAAGATAGTTTTTATCCCAAAAATCTTATAGGATAGTTTTATCCCACAGGAACGGGAACTGTGCGAGTTTTCCTTTCAATATGCGAGTAAAGCTGCGGGTGAAAAGCTAGTGTGTAATATATCGGCAGGAGTGAAGTATTCATGAGACTTGGAAGTTTTTGAAGGCAAAAGAGTGTTTATGAATCTTAGAATATTTAAAGTATTGTCAGGAGTCATATAAATAGGACTTAGAATTACCAGCAGTCAAATATTGATATATCATGCACTCATATGAGAGGTCCCCAGTTGGATAGAAAATTTAAGTATCTACAAAGGACTGACCGCTCAATTGACCCTACAGAATAATATTCAAACTCAAACATTTATTTATTCAATTAGAATTCTTTTAGAAGCACTTTCGAATCGTCATTTTACTTTCTATCGTACACAGATATGCGTTAGTAGCTCTTTATTTTATTGCATTTATCCTTAATCACAACTAAGCAGATTTAAGAACCTTCGATATAAAATAAATTAAAGAAACATTGAACAATGACTTAATCTGTTTTTTGAGGCAATAAAAAGTATGAAATACCGAAGCAGTGATACAATAGGTATGACTTAGTGCTCTAGAGAGTGGGATGAAGATTGGCACGCATATATTTATAACTTATCGTAGCCAATTAAACCCACAATATAATGAATAATGATATACCTAGTATCCTTAATTATTTATATCATATACTTCGATGATGTCAGACTCCAAAATAAACACTAGGCACCTTATTATATCAACAAAACCTACACGTAAAATAAATAAGGAAAGATAAATACTAAGTACTGTTGACAAATAAATTAAAATTATGTTTATATTCTATTGTGGTGACAGCCCTGCGTCACGAGTTTGTGGAAAGTGGCAACCCTAACAGGGGCTTCAGATAAAGAGGCAGATATATGCTATTTTGTAGATATCAATCTATCGAAATATGTAATAGGGCAATACTATTTGTTTATCCACTAAAGACAATTTACAAATAATTTAATTAAGGCTGCAGTCTAGCAAAATTGCGTTTTCAACAAGTTATTTGACAATTTTTTCCCGGCTAATGAAATGATAAACTGAATTTTTTTTTCTTGTTTATCAATTAGTGTTATATACGCAATGCGCGTGAATTTTTTCACATTTATCAAGTTACTTTATGTTACCTTAATCGGGCCTTCAAGATAAGTCTCTTTCCCCCAAAATCATTTCGAGCTAAGTTTGTGCACTCACTACGTTGCAACCGATTACAATTTACACAATCTGATCAGCGCATTATTATCCTTATATAGTCGTTATTAAAAACTGCTGAATACAATTGCCGAAAAACTTATGATTTTCTTAATTAGAGCGTTATAAATTCATTAAATTTCCCATTTTTTGCCTTACAAAATCGATTGATAAATACTGCTAAAAGTTATTTTTTCCATTAATTTATTCGAGTTGGTTGAAGACCAATGAGTATTAATCCTTTAAAAAAATTTTTTTTTGAATTTTGATAATTCTTTAAATATTAAAAAAATATTTAAAATAATAAGGAAAAATCCTAGCGAATTTCTTTAGTCGCGCTCCTTGGGCCGGAGCGTTCTGACGTGTGCTCTACGCTCGATTTTCCTTCATACCGAAGTGAAAGTTGCTCTACTTCATTAAATTTAATATTTTTGTTAATTGATTATTGCACGCCTCATAAGCGAAGCGTTGAGGTGGGTACTACTGTCACTTCGCGCAAAACATCTGATTTTTCAAACTTAAAATGTCTTTATGTATCATACATTGCACTTGTAAGATAATACATACACACACATATTAAGAAAAAACACTATTTTTAACGTTTATGATATTTTTGATGTCATTTTTGTTATTTAAACTAGTTAAAAAACAGTTTAAAAAAGTTCTGTCTTGGACGTCCGTATGTCTGTATGTGCGGATCCTTTTTCTTGTTAACACGATAGCGACCGAAATACTTTACTAATCGAGTCTTTTTTTTTCTCTTACGCTTGAGTATGCTCAGGAATAGAACCCTTTCATTTTTCAGGGTCTGATTCGATGTGGTTTAATTGTTATTAAATAAACAAAAATAATAATTAATAAATATTTATTAAAAAAAAATTATGAGGCGTGCACTTTTGGATTTTCCAAATTATTTTTATCTTAGTTTTGTGCAAATATTCGTATTTTTAAACATTTGATTTTGATATGGAAAATAAACGAAAAAAATACGCGTGTAACTACTAGAAAAAAAATTATCTTCGAACATAAAGTTAATGAAACCAAATAGATTGCAAAGGTGATTGGCAACAATTTCTTTATTTTACGGGGTGTCAGTAAAGGGATGTATATTTCTTTAAAACTAAAGTAAGCTCATAAATTTTCTTATAATATAATTTTTTTGAAGTTCCAAAAATGTTTATTTTTCGTTTGAGAAATACGAAATATAATATAAACTTGTATTGAGAACTTGAACTTCCCAAGTTCATCCGGGGAAATCCCCATACGGGGAAAATGATTTGTTTACTCCAAAATTGATCCGAGGTGTTTTAATTTTTTCTTCTAGTCATTTTCAACGTAGCGGCATGTTGTTTGATTATTAATTTTGTAACTTAAATACAGGATATTGGTTTTATATTCTGATCTTACAGACGCGCTGACAAATTTAGTCCACCATTTCTAGTTTAGTCTACCAACTCTAAGTACCAATATTAAAACGAATGGATTATCATCACATCATCAAAATTCAGTGGGGTTGAGAACTAAACAAACAGAAGTAACAGTGACGCGAAGAATAAAAAAAGAGGACGAAAACGATAATTCGTTGATGCTTTCCCTTTTCGACGTATTGTTAGGGTACATCACCAATCTGCAAAAAACAAAACTGATGATTCCCAATTGCTGATTAAAAATGAAAAACAAATAATCGACAACAGTGGTGAAAATTTGCTGATCACAATGAAACATCCTTCAGTGGTAGCAGATTTACTCATTTAAAATGTATCGGTGAACAGCGTAAAGGAGAGGAGGACACGAAAACATTATGAATGTGGATGGTGGATTGTATACAGGATGTAATCGATAAGTATGTGCAGGCGATTATGACGTTATTATTGCAGGTATCAAAAAACTTAAAACTGATATCGAAATTACTTTACCTAATGAGCAAAATGACAATAATAACTTTTTAAAAGTATAACGAGAAATATCTAAAAAATTTACTTTATACACTCCCATATCAAAAAGGGAAAATGGGACTAGTAGAAGTTAAATGTCTAATTCCGGCAAAAGACATGAATGCGGAAGATGCGGTTAAAAAAAAATTAATATTTGAAATACAATGCAAAAAATAGCACTTTTGTCATAGATAAGAATCATGACTATTTTTTCCAAATTCAGGGACAACTAAACGTTGCAGAAGCAGAAGTCTGCTTATTTGCTGTTTGGACTGGAGTGAATCATTCGTTAAAAATAGAATATATAAAATAGAATATATAAAAAAGTATGTAACGTTTAGGCAAAATAAAATGATGGACGATTATTGTATTTTACATAAATTGCCTACTGTCAGAATTGATTGATTCGAGACTTCAGCATTCGATGCCCATCAAGGACCCATCCTATATCATTCAAGCGATTGAAAAAAAAAGAGATAAATCCAGTGCAACCGATAAAGCATCAGAATGCTAGCAAAAGATTTATTAGGTTTATCAATATAAATCTATATATTATACATAATATAATAAATCTGTAGAAGACGCGAAGACTGACATCCGCGCGGACGGAGTCGCGGGCGGAAGCTAGTCAGAAATAAATATCTTTTGTTTTCATTTGCGTATTTTTCTATTTTATAATTTTTTAACACAAACATTACATTTTTTTATTAAATACAAAATTTGTTTATCCGTTTTATTAGTTAAACTGAACAACTTTCACTAAGAAACTTAGGTCGAAAAAAATGTATAGAGTTATGCATTTTGTATGGAAAGCTTATTTTTTTTTATATTTCGTCCAAATTTCTTTGTAAAAGTTGTTCAGTTATATAAACATGAAGTTGAAGATATCAATAGAAAGTATTCGCAAATTTTGTGTACTGATAAAAAAAAATCACCCGGTGTAATTTTCACGAAAATTGTTTCAAATTGTCATTTTTGGTACTTATTACGAATATTAAATTATACGAATGATTTAATTTTTAAAAATTAAGTGGAGCAACTTTCCCTTAGTACATTTGTATTATTTACATATAGGATGACAGGATGCATTTGTTTGCACTACTAGACCAAGCCCTTAAGTGTATGAAACATTCGAAATACTTTTATCTGACACAAATGGATTTTAGATATATTCAAATGACGTTAACTTGTTACATTTAATATTGTATTTTGTTTTTGTCGAGATTTATAGCTTGTTGTCTAGACTCTAGAATACCATTCAGAATAAAAAATAAGGAAATATGCAATAAGTTTATTTTTTTATATTTTGCGAACTTTGAGGTTGAGGCCAAACTTCAAACAAAAAATTTTCTAAAATTTTATTAATATTTTGGGAATGAAAAAATATTTTAAATTTATAACAACAATAATAAACATAGAAATTCTTGCATAATTCATAATATGTTATCTTATCGATGGGTCAACCTCTCATCAATAATGATAAAAATGTTGCAAGTCCAAACGCATCAAAACATCATAAGCTTCGTAAAATGTATACAATTTAAAAATTTAATTACTTGACCAGGCAAAAAATGATTGTTCGTCAGTTTGTGTCTAATGGATAAGAATAAATAAAATAACTAATTAGATAAAAAACATTAAAAATAGTTTTAATGTGTAAGTAAGTATGCGTTATTACAAATCCGAAAGCGATAATTTGTGCGTAAGTTTTTTTCTAGGAACGCGTTGTGGTCAGAGCAACCTACGCATAAAATTTCCAAAAACAGAAGTCTATCAAAGTGTGCAATGTAAATGTCTGTTATGGAATATATTTTTTTCTTTACTTTATCTTCCGTTATTAAACTAGGCCAAAAACAATAAACTTACTAGTTACTATAATGGGTAACTATAGTAACAGATGCATTATGTGTGTTAATGAATTCCACACGCGTTGGCTGAGTTTCGTTTGTCCGCTCCACTGACCATTGTGATCAAGTGGTCGACAAATGGACGATTCAACGAGATTCATTTTCTTAGCATTTATGTTATCTGAATCTATATTATAGCCTATTAATCTATTATAATAGTTTAATTATGTACTTATATTATATATACTTACAAATACAAATACCTCTGTCCACTGTCACCAAGTGAAAGTCATGATCGATTTTTTTTAATTCTTTAAAAATTCTCAAATGGAATGGTGTTTTTTTTTTCATTACATACCTATATCGAGTGGAGTATTAAAAATTTTCATCCTCGGCCCATAATATCAGCACAGTATTACAATATCTATAAATAATATTGTAATACTGTGATATCAGCTTGTTATGGTGTATCGTGTTGTGAGGGCATGTTGTGTTCTGCTGTGTCGTGCTGTGACGTGTTGTTGTTCTTAGTTGTGCTCTGCTGTGCTGTTTTGTGTCGTGCTGTGTAGTGTCGTGTTGTGCTGTGTTGTGTTGTTGTTTTTAGTTGTTTTCCGCAGTGTCGCAGTGTGTAATGCGGGATGATGTTGTATTATGTCGAGATGTTATGTTGTGATGCGTCTGCAGCTGTGCTGTGTCGTGTCGTGATGCGTCCTCACCTGCGGCTCGCCCGACACGTCGACATAGTGCGTGTTGGACTCAATGGCCGCGCGCACCACGGGCTCCCCGTAGTGGCGGTACGGGCCGCAGCAGCTGACCAACACACGCGCCTGCGAGCACATGTCCTTGAGGGATGACATGTCGTTCACGTCCGCTATGATTATCTTCGCGCATGATACTTCTTCGCCTGTGGATTATTATATTGACTGGTATACATATAGATACATAAGTATGAACAGGTAGGCTAACGCGCTTGATAGACCACACCAGCTGGCAAGATTGTGGTCAAGCGCTTCCCTCAAAGAAAATACAAAGTAACGTGCTTCCCTAATATTGTTAAATGAAGTATATTGATGATTTCGGGAAATAAATAAAGGTGAAGTAAAATCGATTTTATAAAATTGAACGAAGCTGTAGGCTTTTTTTTGTAAAGAGAATACTATAAACAATTTATGCCTGATAGAAAGCTCGCAATAAACCATCAGTGAAGAAGATGTGAATGCCCTTTAAGAAGGTGACGTCGTGTGATAGATAATGATGATGACTTTACTTTTTGTTAACTTTCCTTACTTCCCTCATTAATTTGTTATCCATACACGACACTGGAGTGTAAAGAAACCACCTATTTCTACTTACATGTCAGAAATTGATTAAAAATTAAACTGTAGGTACTCTATTCATAAACTTTTATAGAATCTTTCGATTACCATTAGGTAAATTACAATGTAATAATTTGCGAGGTAGGTACATATTCTCTTTTTGGCACGTATATTTTACAAACACTTGAGTCTAAATTTAATAAATATCTGAAGCTGCACGAATATGTTTTGTAAACATAAGTAGGTAAGTATGTACGTGGATTGCTTTCAAAATATTTTATTTAAATTTAAAACGTGAGAATTTACAAAATTATTATAGCCTAAAGACCGTCTCCTTGTTGGTCCTGGGTGTGATTTTCGGTGGAGACGAAGAAAAAAAAAGTCTAGGTCTGGCGGGAAACAGAAGGCTGTAAGAAAATCTATCAATGAAACAGATGAATGCAATATGCATAATGCATTTACCCCTTACCCCACTAGGGGACACGGGACTACACTTTTAATAGCCTAAAGTTAAACCACTTTGAGTCTAAAGTCTATTTAACTAGTTATTTACTTATCCTATATTTCTAACTGCATTCGTGTCAATTTTTTATTTTAGTCTTTATGAACAAAATATTCCTGTAACATGGGTCTAATCTGTAAACAGATTCAGGGAACCACATTAAAACAGTTTATGTTTACCTTCCTAATTTTAACTCCCAGGAAATGTTTAAAAATATGGTGAGTAAATAATAAATACAATATAAGTAATAGGTATACTTCCAAAGACTTCATGTATGTGCATTATGCAACCTCCAAGAGATTATAGGTATGTGCTATCATTACAATTTCCCTATCAAAATAATTAAACACATATTGATGTTGTTTTCTCTTATTTTAATTTGTAATTAGAGCTAAAAATGGTTTTCCTCTGCTACTTATTTTAATTGAAATGGATATGAAATAAATATGCTGATAAATTGTTTTACCAATGATTGAAATTATAATATGCAATTATTGAAATGTTTACATTTGGTTTTATCTTTTACTAATATTTATTTATAGACGATATCAAAATAAGAAACTAACTACCTAATAAAACTCATTAGAAAAAATCTACGCAAACAAGGATGTAGGTATTGTTATTTTACATATTATATCTATTGACCGTGGGAGCGTATTTTGAAGTTTTTAAATTAAAATAATAAAAGTTATGAATAATTTAACAACAGATATTGCATAATTTTACATATAATCAAACTATTTATTTAATTACTTATTAATCGTAATAGCTACTACTCTTAAAAATAACATAAAATCGGTCAAGCTGTTCCGGGGTTATATGCATTTACACGGCCACGGTTCCATTTATATAATTATAAGTACACGTATAATTTGCGAAAATATTATTATTTTTATTAAGAATATACAATCACTTGTTATTATGTTATATCAGATTTCTATTGAACTACGACCTCGACGAAGGCATTTTTTATAATTACATATATATAATATTTTCAATTAACTAATATTATAATGCGTTTCTATTGAACATTTTAATTATTTTAGATAAGGGTGTTTAAATCATCAGAAACAATAATTGGCTAAAATATAAATTTCCCTTTACTGTAATGGTTATAATTTCGAATTTGTACCGGATTGTAGTTAGGTAGGTAATTATTTTATTCTACAAGTATTTTTAATAAATAGATTAGTCTCTATCATAAAGAAATAACATAAGTATAAAAAATATGCCTATCCGGGACGAGTAACTACTTATTATTTGATAATAACTAATACATAATTAGGCTCTGCGCCCCGCGGCCGCGGTCCTAGACCAAACTTAAGAAAGATTCAAATATCCCAAATATTATCCAAATTGTAATGCGGGATGCATGTCCTAGCTCTATAGATTACATAGTAACCATTTATGTAGTATTATGTGTTATAGACAGGCAGATAGATAATCACATAGATAACCCGCGTCACATTGTAGGTAATTATTATTGTAAATATCACGTTCGCAAACAAACATTCTCAAGTCATTAATTATCAAACATTAAATATATTTGTATAGAACTTAGAAGCACTCAATGCTTACTAGGTATTTCCTGAAAGGTTCTGTTTGTCTTTTCCTATAGGAAACTTCCTAATGTTCTTTTCATGACAAGGGTTTAGTAAAACCATGGACGAATATAATTATTTGTCTATGGTAAAACGTAGAAATACATAAATAAAAGAAGAGCCCTAGCATGGCACTATATTTGAGATGGGAGATGAACTACTTCGTATTGAAAGTTCCACTAAAATCTGTCCAAACCTTTCGTTGATTGACGAGAAAAAACACACTGCACAAAATCTTAATTTTTCATTCCAAAGATGACATAGCAACATAAAGATGTAAATCGCCTGGCAGCCTACAAACTAGCGTCATTCATGGACATTATAATCTTTATTTTAGTAAAAAACATCGCAGCATCACATCGTCTGCTAATGTGATCTCGCTTGACGCACTGGAAGTCATTAAATTTCATTTTTTGTTTGACAATAAACAGACTACGGAAGGCGATCGTTAAAAATTACGCGTCAAGTTTTTGCTGATTTAATAAAAAAATAATTGCTCGTCTTAGGTATATTTTAGTGTATTATCTAATAAGATTTAATTTATATACTAAAATTAAATAGTTTGGAAAATCCAAAAGTGCACGCCTCATAATTTTTTTTTTAATAATTATTTATTAATTATTATTTTTGTTTATTTAATAACAATTAAAGCACATCGAATCAGACCCTGAAAAATGAAAGGGTTCTATTCCTGAGCATACTCAAGCGTAAGAGAAAAAAAAAAGACTCGATTAGTCGTCCAAGACAGAACTTTTTTAAACTGTTTTTTAACTAGTTTAAATAACAAAAATGACATCAAAAATATCATGAATGTTAAAAATAGTGTTTTTTCTTAATATGTGTGAGTATGTACTATGTATTATCTTACAAGTGCAATGTATGATACATAAAGACATTTTAAGTTTGAAAAATCAGATGTTTTGCGCGAAGTGACAGTAGTACCCACCTCAACGCTTCGCTTATGAGGCGTGCAAAAGCGGTCAGGTTGTGAAGAGGATAGTGATCATCTCTAGATTTTGAAAATTCTCGTACTATGTATGTATAAGAAATGCCACATTTACTCCTTACAATGATCATGGCTCTCATTATTAATTAATTACCTACTCGAACTCTTGTCCTACGACAAGGACTATGTACAGCTCCTTATAACAAAAACTTCGCATTTGAATGTAACATTTTTTTATTAAAAAAAAACAACGTTAATGACAGTATTCATTATACCTAGTTCAAAAATTATACGAGAAATAAAAGATAAACATACAAGTATACAATGATCTTTATGAGTAACTAGCAAACCCGGCGAACTCATACAATATGTAAGTAGTAGATATTCTCACCTCAAACTTCAACATAATAACGTACTACAACAATCTAATAACATATAGGTATAAGTTATAACAACATAATACATAGGTAGTGCATAATTATTATACAATGCAACAATAACAATTATTTATCCCTGCATTTTTTTATTACAATAAAACTTGGTTTTAGCCATATACCTATTTTGTGTATAGAATAGCAAAAAGATCAAAGGTTCGAGACTAGACGAGCGTGCAAAAAATTAATTAATTTATTGAATTTATTTATTGTTTATTAAAAGTTTATTCACATGGCCTTAACCCACATACATAATATATTCCTACAATGGTTACAAAATGATGTGATTTTTGCAAAACGTTTGCCTACTCTAAGTTTTCTTAAGTCTGCGGTAAATTAAGGGGCGGTATGAATCAAATAGATTATGTAATGAGAGGAAAACTTAGGTACCTACTGATATTAAAAGGCTGTGAGGTGTAATAAACCTCTGAAATAATAAACCTCTCTCCAAATGAGAAATAAAGCTTTATTATTAAACATACTCTATGTTAAATAATGCAACTCAAATAGATCATGAAGGTGTTAATTGTATTGTTATAGCAAAGTGCAAGTAATGTATATCAACAATAATGTACATAGGTAATATGTTAATTGAATAATCAAATAATCGGGCGTATTTGCATCTATTAAAACATAATACATGAATGTATATTTGTATGCATTACTGTCTGTAGACTTTGTTCAATGTCATTGTGAGTCCAAAATCATTAGGTACATTTTGGGTGAATAGGTGGTACCTGTGGTGGTACGTATTAATAAAGGATTTAGGATTTAATGAAAATCCTCTGTAAATCGAATATTGGAGAAAGTATGAAGCAGCTAGAGCATGAACATTAAACAGATTCGCAATAGATTCACTAACAATTTTTTTTAAGTTCTTGATTCTCTAACTCTTGCCTATAGTTCAATAATATACCATCCGCGTAAAAACTAAAATGCTATTTCTAGTGTCTCATGTTAAATTTCGTGACGTGGCATAGATTGCTCGTAGGTATATAATCAAGAAAATATGATAAACAAAACACATGTAATGATTGCTAATTAACTGTCAAATTATGACGATTTATTTAAATGGTGCTGGAAAAATTCATATCATGTAGTACCTACCTAACGTACACAATGTACACAATCACAGTACACAATGTATCGCGGAATAATTCCAACCAATATCCGCCCCGCCGGCCGCGCCATGTCATAAAGCGGCCTCTACGGAACACAGTGGAGTTTTAGTCGCCATACCTACCTACGACAGTCGGCAACAGCCTCACAAAGGTAACTTTGTGAGTGCTCATGGGCGGTGGTGATTACCTCACTAGGTGACCCACCTGCTCCGTTGCCCGCTCTAATATAAAAAAAAAAAAAAATAAGAATCCGACATAATACTTTTAACGCGCCTAAACAATGTAGGTAAAGCGTACTCAGCTACAATTGAAATGTGAATATTCTTTTTAGAGTATGACATAACGATTAACGAGCATAAAACACATGGCTGTCTGTGAATCTGATGTTTCAAAACATATAAATCCCCAAAATAGTCAACTATTTTAGGGTTCCGTAAGTCTTATAACACAGAAATATGGATCTATTGTTTGTTCGCTCGTCAAGATCCTGTTTCTCAGGAACGTTGGTGCATTATGCATATGTAAACAGAATTGTGAGGTTTCACTCAATATCTATATAAGTAGTTAGGCATGTTCGGAGAAGTGAAGAAAGCAAACATCTATGTAAACGCAATCAAAAGATACGGTACTAAAGGGTACCATTGACCGTTTTTTTCGCTGCGTGCTGTATTAGGGCATGCATGTTTAGTTCGTTAGAACTCAGAAGATTCTTGTGTTTTTTATTAGATACTTATTAGTAGTTAGTTACGTATATTTTTATAATAAACATAATTTTTTATATTATAGTGATTATTGACTTAATGATCTAAGGTGATTGTAGTAAAATATCTCTGAGGCCTTACTTCATATTATTTACAAAAACTCCAAGAAATTTATTACCTTCAAGAAACCAGCTAAATCTTAACTGGTTAATATTTTATAGCATATGCAAATTACCTAACAAAAAACCTATTTTTTACGCAGAATTCGAGGCGTCTTTTTCTTTAGTGCATAAATCAAATCTAATATGAATAGATGTGCAAAAATTTACGTCATATTTTCGTGTTGGTGTGTGAGTTTTTAAGTAACATGTTTGTTTCTATATGAACATAAAAATATTAGTATTCTGTGTCTACATTAGTTTACGCATTATACTTACCTACTGTGTAAAATTAATGCAATTTTGTCCAATCTATTGCATTCTGCAAGACTCCTGATTTCCGAGTTAGAATATCAAAGACATAGAAAATACATTAGTTAGGTACCTATAGAAATTTAGATGATAATATTAATCATCTAAATGATTAAATCTCAACAATAACAAGACGCGTCAGCGCGTCTTCATCAACAAGTGCCGAAAAAAAATTAAATAGTCTAAGAGATGCGTACACTAAAGTCTAAAACTTCATCTCACCGATAATCTGCCGTGCTTCCCTTAACACGTCTTCCAGCTTGCTCTGCGATCTGCCAGCGATGGCCCACGATAGCTGGAACTTGTTGGCCATACGCGCCATCTCTACCACCGCGTGCTTGCCCGTGAAGCCCGTCGCGCCGAAGATCACCACGTCTATGCGTGTCATCTTGGATGCTAATAAAGAGAAAATGGATCGAGTAATCTATACTAATATTATAAAGCTGAAGAGTTTGTTTGAACGCGCTAATCTCGAGAACTACTGGTCTGACTTGAAAAATTATTTCGGTTTTAGATAGCCCATTTATCGAGGAAGGCTTTAGGCTATAATATAGTCTCGCTAAGGCCAACAGGAGCGGAGCAATGCGGGTGAAACCGCGGATCACAGGTACTTTTATAATATTTTTACAGATAAAAACTTTTAGTTTCGTTTTTTTTTTAATGAAACTAGGTACTGGAGCGATTAGGTAGGTTATTATTTAAAAAGTAAAAACCATTAGCGCTTCGATCATTAACAAGAACTAGGTATTATGACACCAGTTATTTTACTGATCAACACAACATTATATTTCTTTGATTTTTCTCCAGGACAACACCTGCAAAGCAGCTCAGTCAGTAAATTGTTTAATTTTTTGTAAATTACATTTGAACAGAGAACACGCGAAATAAAAGGATTAACGACCATAAAAAAAAATTTATGAAAAAAAAAAGAACACAATTATACGTTAGGTACTCGAATTCCTACCTAAATAGGTATTTTAATTTGAGACTCAAATGCTAGAGTTAAAATATTACCTATTTAATTCAAATGCTACATATTTATTATTGTTAGGTAGGTGTACTAACTAGGTAGGTATAAACATTACCAAGTTAGGAAAAAAATGTTTGTAGGTGGAAAGTTTTTCAAATATTTGCATGCCTTTGTAAGTTTGTAGGTACCTACATTTATTACAACCGAAATAAGCTGCTATTATTTTTGCATTGATACTAAATTTAATAACATATACCCAAAATTGCGTAGTGTGCATAATATTATATTATGCGATACCGAATAGTTTTTATTATTATTACTGCGCTATCAGACACTCTGTTAGCTCCAAACATTAGTTCTAAATTATTTAGAAACCATGAATCAACGATAACGCTGCTGTATTCAATCCTAGCGGCTGCCGGCTAGCCTAATAATTTGTAATCATATAGGATATTATCAACATATTAAACCAAAAGAAAGATAAAGTATTAGCTCAGCCGGTATATAGGTACCTAATATGATTTTATGTGGTTGGTTTCTATAAAACATAAAATTAAAAAGGCGGGCTCTTTATTTTCTTCATCAGTATTTTAATTTTCCATATCATTAATTTAATAATATCTAAATTACTTACCTTATTGTTTAAATTGTTGAATTAAATAGCAAATATTAAATATTCAGGGTGTTATCTCACATCGAACCAACTAACATTTACAGAAGAATTAGTGGGCACATGCAACACAATTTAAATCAACAAAAACACTACCGCCACAACACGCCGGCAAATTTAATGACGCATTTGACGTCACAGGACGTCACTGGCCACTGCAACGAAATTATAGCGCCTGATTGGTTACATTATTTTTGACCGGATTCAAGGTAATTCGCCATTAATGTTTTTTAACCTTTTTCTACTAATTGTATGTAAATTATAAATAATATTTGATTAATAAAGATAAACTCAGTAATTATAATATTTTAAAAATATCTAACGATAGAACAATTCTTTCCATTCTTGCAGTCGAATCCATTCAATCAAGTCAAATATGCAAGTATTCTGCATTCCCCGTTGGGCATCATGTCATATGCTCATGCCAGCTGTTGGAAAACGTCACTGATGTCGTGAAAACTCAAAATTGTCAAATATTATTTGTAGGCACGGCATTGAAATTGATGATTTGAGTTAATAATAATAACCTAAAATAAATAGATCTTTTTATCAAAATGGAACTAAATGAAAGGATTTTACATTATTTAGACAAATGTGACAAAGTAGACACGTTAAAATTGGCTGCCGAATTCAATGAAGATCATCAGAAAATTGTTGGTGCCGTTAAAAGTGTTGAAGCACTTGAAATGGTTGTATCAGAAGCAGTTAAAACAACGAAATGGGGTTTAACTGAGGAAGGACAGCTGGTCGCTGATCACGGCAGCCATGAAGCTGTCTTGTACAGAAGTATTCCCGACGAGGGCATACCTCAGGCAGAAGTTATGAAGGTATTTAACTAGCATTAGAATGATCCTTTTATTTATACACTACTTTACTGAATGATGTAATTACTGCAATAAGTGACTGAATAATTCCTACCTTCTTAGAGTTAAATAGCATTTCCCAATAAGTGTGTAGTTTCAAATTATTGATTTGAACTTTGAAGTGTACTGTTACTAAGTTACATATGGAAGATTTAATTTGGGGTTTCTTTAGAGAACTGCCGCACGTATTATAGGTTTTTTGTGAGGGGGGGATGGGGGGGAGGAGGGGGGGACCCTCCCACCAAAAGGGGAAAGTTAGGAAACCAATAGTTTTGGAGAAAAATCAATTTTCCTATTCTAACCTCAAAATGTATGGAATTGGTGTAACAAAAATTTTACGATACATAAATAAAATACAAACAAGTTGTGAAAACCTACGTAGTTTTTTTATTTGAGTGGGAATCGCCCTAAAGTCGCTTCTGGCACTCGCCGGCCGCTACCGCGGCACGCTCGCAGTAGTTCGGTAGTTCAAATGTTAACCTAATACGCTCGTCGCTTCGCTCCTCGCTACCTATTTGAATACTAAAAGTAAAAGTTTAATAGTTTTTTAACCTACGTAGATTTTTTTTGAGCTATTGTATAGCTTCTATCGCGGGCCTTGAGCGCGGGGACCGAATCCAGAAATTGCGTAACGAAAAACCTCACGCTCCCCACTCCGACGGGCACGGAGGTGTGGCTTGAAGGCATAGCATGCAATAGCTTTGCCGCGGCAGTCCCCGAGTGCCATACGTCTTTTTTGTTTGAGTGGGAATCGCCCTAAAGTCGCTTCTGGCACTCGCCGGCCGCTGCCGCGGCACGCTCGCTTCGCTCGCTCGGCTCGTGCGGCAGTTCAAGAGTTAACCTAACACGCTCGTCGCTTCGCTCCTCGCTACCTATTTGATATTAAAAATAAAAGTTTAATAGTTTTTCAACCTACCTACGTAGATTTTTTTTTGTTTGAGTAGGAATCGCCCTAAAGTCGCTTTTGGCACTCGCCGGCCGCAGCGTAAAGTCACAGAACAGTGAAATGGAACATTTTGGTCCGCTTTCTTGCACAACAAAACTGATAAATGCACTTTTTTCGCACAAAAAATTATTAACTTTAAAAATTAATAACTAAAAAACTACAAGTTTCCTAACGATAATATTTTGGAATTACAATCTTACATTACCTAGCTAACTAAAAATATAAATATTTCCAACAAATTCGTGCGGCAGTTAACTAAAGCCAACCCTTTAATTTGTCCAATCCATTATTTTGTTATAGAAAGTACCAAATGCGAAAGTAGGATTTAGCAAAGCTATGTCCTCTGGTTGGATATTCATAGATAAATCAGGAGGAGCACCACTAGTGAAAAAAAAGGTAGATACCATCACTGACACAGTACAAGAAAACCTGAATGAAATTAAAAAGGGAATAGACAACTTAACTGATAGTGTGCGTAATGATTATAAAAAACGCAAGCTTCTACAAGAAATAACTTTAAAGAGCTTTGTGTTAACAAAAGGACCTCAATTTGCGACATCGATAAAGAAATTAGAGACTGATTTAACAACTGAAATGCTCATGAGTGGAGCTTGGAAGGAGTTGCAATTCAAACCTTATAATTTTGATGCTTTGGGTAAGTTAATTTATTTATTTAAAATTTTATTTTATTGTATAAATTCTCATGAAAACTGATAAGAACCACGAGTGATTTAAAATTATGAATTATTTCTAATCTTAACAAAATATTAAACCATAAACTGCTGAACCAGTCTTAAATATTAGTATTTAATATCAATTAGCTTAGTAGGTGTTACATTAACATTTACAAAGACATGTCTTAAGCACCTTCTGGTTGGTACATCATCTCATATTGTATTACACACATACATATTCCAGGTCAGCCACCAGAGTGCGGGCACCTGCATCCACTCCTAAAGGTCCGTTCTGAGTTCCGAGAGATATTCCTCGAGATGGGTTTCACAGAGATGCCAACGAACCAATATGTGGAGAGTTCCTTCTGGAACTTTGATGCACTGTTCCAGCCGCAGCAGCATCCAGCTAGAGATGCTCATGATACCTTCTTTATCTCCTCGCCAGCTAAAAGCACTGAGTTCCCAATGGACTATTTGGAGAGGGTAAAGAAAGTGCATAGTGAAGGGGGCTATGGATCACAGGTTGGTTTATGTCAATATAAAATGAAATCTATGTAAGTATTCATATACAGTAGAATCCGTTTATTATGACTCCGCCTATATTGACCTGTGACCAACTGGTTATTATGACGTAATTGCACTATGAAGTTTGGTTTTCATATAAAATTCTTTATAAAAAGTCGGATATATTGACTTCCCTTACAGTGACATGCCGCTTATTATGACCCATTTTTAATAAATTATGTCTGGTTATAATGACCGAAGTGAATTCATTATCACGATTTGTTAACAACAATATTGAAAATGATAATTTGACCATATCTATCTATACACAATAGTATTAGACTATTAGAGACTGTTTTTACAATAAAATGAAAAAACAAAAGCAGACAAAAATTACAGTGTACTTACAGTAAAAATACACTTGTATGTGTTATTCTAATAATCGGCTGATTATGTGCAATTTTGATTTTGATTTAATATCTACCTATACATATGCAAGTATACTATGTTTCTGTATTAAAATACTTAAATACATACATATTTACATAAAAAAGATTTTTCATTTCACATAACGCTTTGTATGACGTCCGCTTATTATGACGTGTTTGTCGATTCCCTTCGATGTCATTATAAACGGATTCCACTGTACTTAATTAAAATTACAACTTTTTAATTTTCATACTTTCATCACAATTTTGTTTATTTAATAATGTAAAATATGTTAGGTTTATTTATTGCAATACTTATGCGCAGATAGTTTTTTCAATTCTAAGCAAATAACTATTATACATAAATAAAAACAATATTAATAATATTATACATAAATGTGCGCTGCGTATGAAGTGCGTCGGACTTTCGGCGTTTGTATCAATACAATCATGAAACGTCGTGTTCCTCAATTATATTAGGTCCCAGGACCAATGCAACTTAAATCTAATCTGAAAAAGATTATTATTCCAATTTTTGTATAATTTTTAAATGATTCTTCAAACAAACAAACTTTTCCATTTTTTTCGACCAGGGTGAACTGAACCCCGCGTCCGCGTTAAAAAGTAGATGCCCTTCTGGCTAACATTGAGAAACACAAAAAAAAACTTTTTTCAATTATGGTTAACAATAAAATATAGTTAACAACAAAATAACCAACATAGAGTAGGGTTACAGGTACGAGTGGAAGATAGAAGAAGCCCAGAAGAACCTACTGCGCACGCACACGACGGCGGTCAGCGCGCGCATGCTGTACAAGTTAGCGCAGCAGAAGGACTTCACCTCGCAGAAGTACTTTAGTATTGATAAGGTAAGATTTTAGCTCTATATAATATGATTTTAATATTTTTTTTAAATAAATAAAAATATTAACAATAGATTATGCAAGAAAGTTTCATGCATCACACATAAACTTTGATTTAAAAATATGGATTATTATATGTCTGAATTATTAAACAGCTACACAAAACATCTACCAATAATGAAATCTGTCTCATTTCGCTATTCGTAGTTCTGTTTGTTATTTTCATAAAAAAAAAGAAAATAATGCTATTAAATCTTCGAGCTTTTGACATTTTTTTTGCATAGATTTGCGTTTGTCAGATAGCCAGAAAGCAACACCTGGTTGACAGCTAGTTTAAAAAATACGTATTTATCTCTGTTTGCATGCATCTAAAAGCACTCTTCATAAATAGGAACATAAGACTACTATCACCATTTCTCATGATGGTTTCATCAAATCGGATCAGTGCCCATATTAATAATAATATAAAAATAATTTTATGAGAAATTTGTCACAACGACTATTACACTTTTAGACAAATTTTCTTTACTTCCATATTTCAATTTCCAGGTATTCCGTAACGAGACCCTCGACGCTACCCACCTAGCCGAGTTCCATCAAGTAGAAGGTGTGGTAGCTGGTCGAGGGTTAGGTCTTGCGGACCTGATCAGTGAACTGGATACCTTCTTCCGGAGACTCGGCTTCGACAAGCTGCAGTTCAAACCCGCTTATAATCCGTATACGGAACCCAGTATGGAGATCTTCGCGTATCATACGGGTGAGTTTTGGGAATAGAAAAGTTTGGTAGATGCTAAAGGTTTATTTAGTTTAATTTTAACTTTGCAGAAATTATTTTATATTGTATTTGTGTACTTACCTCTTATCTCAAATTTGTCCGCACCAAAACTCTGCTTCTGAGTCTATAGAGCAGAGTTTTATATTAAACGAAATAAGTTTTTAATTTAAATGAATGTTTTAATGTTATTTGTGTAAATTTATATATAGGTATGTTTATACAAAACCGCTCCAATATTTTTAATGGCTTTTTTATAGGCGATTGTGTGTTTGTGTAGTTGTTTATAATACGTCAATATATTCATTACATTGAAATATTATTTCCAGGTCTCGGAAAATGGATAGAGATAGGAAATTCTGGCGTTTTCCGACCAGAGATGCTCCTGCCTATGGGTCTACCTGAAGACGTGAATGTAATCGCTTGGGGTCTGTCCCTCGAAAGGCCCACAATGATCAAATATGGGCTCAATAACATTAGGGACCTGGTCGGCCCTAAGGTAGACCTGCAAATGGTTCAGAATAATCCGATTTGTAGGCTCGATAAGTGAATAAATGATGATATTTATTGATTTGGGAGTTTTATTGGACTGCAATTTTAATTCAATTACCACACGATGAGATTATAAAAATTCTCCAATGCCGAAAATTTTATATCTTTCTGGTTAAAAAAATTACAATAGACATCAATAAATCATCTATTTTTTTTAAATCAGTCATGCATATACCATATTATGCTACAAGCAATGCAAGTACTACATTGAATGTAGTACTTGCATTGCCTGACAGGAAAATATACTCTAAATGAACTCGCCCAATTATTTTATTGAAGGCTCTTTGCCTAGAATATCTGTGAATTTCGGAAAAAGTTTTATCATTTTTCCACAACTGTTTATGGAATATGCGTTTTCAGAACGTAAATATAAAAACATGTCACACAAATCACGATGGCTATTATATTATTTGTCATTGATATTTTAATTAAAAATCGTGTCTTAATTTATTTAATTTAATTAGTTTTTTCACTAAAATTATGGCTTTAACTCCTCTTTATAAGAAAATAATAAACCTAGGATTAACTGTAAAAAGTGGGCCCATTCGATTGAGCATTAGAAATTATGAAATACCTGAACATTTGAAGAAAGTTATGGATGATCCTAACCCAAGTTTCTATAAAATGGTAGAATATTACTACCATTTCGCTGTGAAAGTTTGTGAACCTACGTTGGTGGAATATTTGAAGAAACACACACACTTTTCGGATAAGAAACGACAGCAAAGAGTGGCTGGTATTCTAAAGGTATGTGGAGTGTTATTTTACGTTCTTAAAGCTGGTTTTATGTTTCAAGTGCGTATTGTAGGTAGATTGATTAAATTATATTCTGAAAAGTAATCAAACTAATAAAGAATAGGTATCATCGTTACCCGTATAATGCTGAAAACACCTAAGTACATAATACTTTATTAATATACAGTATATATTCTCGTATTGGGCTTTTAGATAGCAAACAATTTATGCAATTGACTCTAGTTTTAATAATACAAAACCATTGAAGGTGATGGGCTCCTGCAACAGCTCGTTACAATTCGAGTTCCCGTTGCAACGGAAGAACGGTGACTATGAGATAGTTCACGCGTATCGCTCGCAGCATAGCGTGCATCGGTTGCCTTGTAAAGGAGGTGAATACTTTATACTTACTTATTGTAGTTAATAGTTATGTATTTAGTATTTAGGTTTATATAAATTATAAACTTTGTCACCTATAATGCTAGGCGTCCATTAGAGACGGATCGGGGTGGGTCGCATCGCAACGGGCCGTCTCTAATGGACGATGTTTCATACAAAACATAGGCCGGCGTATTTTTGCGTTGCGATGCGGCCCGGCCCGATCCGCCTAGTGGATGCCAGCCATAAGACGTTGAAGTGCGCACTATATGGTACAAAGTCTAGACGTTTCTTTGTAACGCAATTTGTAGGTGAACACTAAGTGCGTGAACTCACATACCTATGTGAGTTCACGCACTTAGTGTTCACAATCAAATTTTAATTTCAAAGTTTTTCTACTTATTTCTAACTTTTAATAGCTTTTATTATAATTAAAATTTATCATCATTATAAAATGTGCATCATGGAATGCTTATCGTAGTTATGAACTTTTTGTAGTGTTTCTGAAAAATGAAAATTAGAAATAACAACAGCTAGAAAACTTCATAAACCTAAACTTGTTCTACAAAGTGTATAATTAACACCAAATCATTTCTAGGAATCAGATTTTCAGACCAAGTAGATTTAGAAGAAGTGAAGGCCCTCGCCGCTCTCATGACATACAAGTGTGCCTGCTCTAATATTCCCTTTGGAGGGGCTAAAGGAGGTCTGGCAATTATTTTATATTTCCACTTAGTAGCCGGAAATTCTTAATACTTTGACCTAAAGTTTATAATTTTAATATTTTATGATTATTAAAAAATATTCCGAAAATTCTCAAATTGTCGCTCCAATTTGAGAATTTTCGGAATATTTTTTAGTCGTAGTCGTAGAATAGTTTGCGTCTCTTTTACATTTCTAATCTTTAAATGGAGACTTTAAGTTGTAGGTATACCTTTTACTTTACAGGTGTTGCAATAAATCCAAAAAAATATACAGTAGCAGAATTACAAAGGATAACACGACGATACACTCTAGAATTGGCTAAGAAGAATTACATCGGTAATCTATTCTACTAAAATAAAATGCTTTTTTAATTTATTTTTAACATTAGTATAATTGAGAGTACCTACACTATTTATTGATAAGATTTTTTTATTTTATTAAAATTAAACGCACACATCAGAGGTGGGATCATAGTTGGTACGTACTACGCACTTAAAAAGCGCTATGAGGACCAGTTTATGTAGTTATTTTTTCAAGTGGGTTAATTAACTTTATTTCGACTTTAATTAATATAATTAATCTTATTTACTACAGGAGCTGGAATAGATGTCCCAGCTCCCGATGTGAACACATCGGGCAGAGAAATGTCGTGGATTGTGGACACCTACATCAAAACTTTGGGTAATTTATTTATATTATAACAAGCTATACATAATGGATATGAAGAATTAATTAATATATTTTAATTAGATATATAAAATCTAGGCACAATTAGTATTGCTAATGAAGACTAAAAATAAATTTTCCTGTTCTTAATTATGTACTATCGCGATCTATTTATAAAAAGAAAAAACCAATATAATAATTAGTAACAAATAATTAATTTTATATCACATAGCTGTTTTTAGTTTAATATCAATCCTACAACATCCTGTAGCAAATAATTATGGTTGGTTTATCTTAAATCCTCACTCTTTCCCTTTAAAGGAAGTCTTTCTCTTGGTGGTGCACTTCTAGTAGTTTGTCTGTTTGTTTTAATTATATTTTATTCTGATTTGCTTCACTTTGCGAAAAGGGGGCTAGACGGAAAAAAAAGGACGAAAAATTGTAACTACACTTTTTGCAATAGCTGTTAAGCCGTGTGGCGCGGCGTGCGCGTGTTTCTCTGTTTGTCTCTCTCTAACTTAAAACTTCGTTTCATCCGGGTGTCCCTTGACGCCCCTCAAGTTTTTTTAATTCTATTAGCCTTTCTCCTGCTGTTTCGCCCTTGTTTTTTAATAAAGAAGAACCCACACATTTCGGAAGTGAAGTTTTATACGTATTTAAGTTATTACCGTATCTTTCTTCTAGTGCCAAATATATCTATGCCTGTCATCTTAAGCTTAGTATGGGATCGTACCGTGTATGAAAATTGTCCTGAAATATTGATTATTATATCGCAGGCTACAACGATCTAAACGCGGCAGCATGTGTGACGGGCAAGCCGATCAACGGCGGGGGGATCCACGGGCGCGTGGAGGCGACCGGCCGCGGCGTGTACATCACCACCAGCGAGTTCGTGCACGACCCGCAGTGGTGCGAGCTCGTTGGGATTGAGCCGGGGTTTAAGGTGACATGTGGTGAATACATAGAAATCTAAATAACAAGACACTATAGAAGTGCTATAATGTCATAATTAGTATGAAAACCACTGTAGCCAAAAACCACACATTTAAACCGATAACTAAACAGTACACACAATAGTAAACTATGCCTTTTATTGGACAGCTTCATTTTAGTGAAAACTAACTTTAAAAAATAAATACTTACAGCATTTTATTAAGTACCCTAACGCACGCTTTTACGGTTTATTTTCGAATAACATCCCCAGGTACATGAGATGTTTTGTTTCTTTTTGCTCAGAAAAATATTCGAAAACATTCAGCTTTTCTACAACAGAGGGCGTTAATTTTCAATAAATATAACTTTGAACCTAAACACATAGGAATAAGGTTGAAATTTGTGTCAAACGTGATAATAAGAACGGTCGACAGTGTCATTCATTGTTATTTAGATTTCTATGGTGACATTAGTATTACTTGTAAATATTCTTAAATTTTAAGGAAAAACGGCATTATTTCTAAAAAAAATAATTACCGATGAAATGTTATTCCTTTATTAGTATAGCAGGATGCATTTCCGCAATGATAAATGATGAAACACACTATGTTTACACACGCACGTCTCGAGATCAACTGAATAGCGACGAACGCACTGGTGGCTTGGAAGTCACCTGACTGGCGACAAGATCACGCGTGCTTACGACTTCTAATGTCTTGTTATTTAGATTTCTATGGGTGAATAAAAAAGAGCGTGTGTGCCGAGCACACGTGTTAGAAGTGAAACTTCTTTGGAAATATTCAAAGATACAAAAATCGTAGCCTTAGAGCGTATACGCACTATGCGGGTAGCCGCATTGCGGGTAGCCGTCCGGCTGACCGCAAGCACAATTATGTACGTAATATTCATTTCTATGCGCACTGCGATGCGGCTACCGCAGACCGCACAGTGCGCATAGAAATGAATATTACGTACATAATTGTGCTTGCGGTCAGCCGGACGGCTACCCGCAATGCGGTTACCCGCATAGTGCGTATACGCTCTTAGGGAGATTATCAAAAATATCTGTCACAAGAACGAGCTCAATATTATCTGCCCGTACGCTGCAAAAATATCTGACATTAGCTGGCAGCATAAAGTCGCATCAAAATTATGTGATGAAAATGTTGAGCAAATAATAAAAAGATGATAAATACATTTTCAGGGAAAAACAGCGATCATCCAAGGGTTCGGCAATGTGGGGAGTTGGACCGCTGTCTATTTACAAGACAGTGGGGTCAAGATCATCGGTGTGGTCGAGTTCGACTGCTGCCTTAAGAACAATGAGGGCATTCAGAGTATGGTGTGTTAAATTTAAATTACTTAATTTAAATTTAAAAAAAAATTAGGAAAATATATACAGCTGGAAAACTTTAACTGAGATTTTGCTTTTATTGCATCTGAATATTCTTAAGACTGCTTCTATTTTCACCTAAAATAGCTTTCAATTTTTTCTATAAACAAGACGAATATCGATTCGATGGAACAACACCAAATCGTATAACACGTTTGAAAACTATGATTTAATAATACATATAATAATAATAAACAGGACTTAATGGAATACAAAGCGAAGAACAAAGGCAGTGTGAAAGGCTTCCCCGGAGCGCAGGAGTGCGGGCCCGAGCTTATGTACGAGAAATGTGATATACTGGTCGTTGCCGCGTTGGAAAAGACGATCACTTCGGAAAACGCTTGTAAATTTAATTGTAAGGTACGACTCTATCACCTTATATTTGTAAAGAAAGTGGTCCAGAAATAGAAAATTATCTGACTCCAAACATAGTTGCCACATTTGATTCCTACTGCCTATAATTACCCTAATAATGTTAATACATAACATTTTAGGTAAAAAAAATCCGGCTTAAGAAATATTTTTTGTATCATAGTTCTAATAGAATTTAAAAATTTTCGCTTATTATATTTTTAGTAGGTAGGTACTATATAATATTTGATTCGAAAATAGATGAAAAATGCGAAGAATATTCATTTCGTATGTTTTGTAATAAAACTGAACGCTGATTCTATAATGAGCAAGTTAAAACTTTATTATAACTGTGTTGCTCAAACAGTAGAAAATTTTAACACATTATTGACAAAATGCCAAATCACTTCCACAGCTGTTCCTTGGCGACCATCTTTTTTTATCCACAGATACTACGTACTAGAGAGGCCATCGCTACTACACTTTTTGTAACACGAGTTAGAGTCAATCGTCTCAAACCAATTTTTTTTTGTTACATTGATTGGTTTTAGTTGATAAGTTTGTTCATATTTTTTTTAATAAGATAAACAATATTTATTTGCTACATTGATTGGTTTTAATTTATAAGTAATAATAGGCAGAATATCTACAAAGTGTATGGCTCACTAGCCGCCGCGCGCCGCGCACTGATTTTGTTCGTGGTGTCCTCTCTATAATAATACCTCAATGCACAGATACCATTTTTACCCCACAGATAATAACAGAAGGTGCGAACGGGCCGACCACGCCCGCCGCGGACGCCATCTTGCGTGAAAAGAGGATCCTCTGCTTACCCGATTTGCTCACAAATGCGGGGGGAGTCACTGTGTCGTACTTTGAGTTTCTGAAGAACTTGAACCATGTCAGTTTTGGGAAACTGTCTATTAAGTTCTGGCGGGACTCGAATACTGCGCTGTTGGGTATGTATGGAATGGAGAAGTTTTAGTTTAGATTCTATTGATTATATTTAAATTGATAATGAATGCTCATAAATATTTTAATTACAATATTGTAATATTTCGCTCGCACATTCGCTTTGTGTTGTGCTTATTGATTTTTTTTGAAAATAGCCTACTAAAACAACACACAGTAACCATTTACATATTATTTACTTATTTTATTGTTCTCAAGTATCACTGATATCAATTGAGAAATATTTTCCAATCAGTGTTGCCATTTACTACTATTTATATCAATATAAAACTCAAATCTAAAATTATCCACAGATTCCGTAGAACAATCTCTGAAGACATCGAACATAGACGCAAAGATCCGTCCCACAGAACTGTTCCAGTCCCTCATGTCGGGAGCTAGTGAGAAACATATTGTCACCTCTGGCCTGGAGTATTCTATGATTAATGCTTGTAATGTACGTAAAAACTTATTCATTTAAATATACAATATTGTAGTTTAAAAATAAATTAAAGACATACTTAACTAATTTCGATAGCTGATTGTGTTATACTAACTGCAAAATTGTTATTTCTCATATTATGTGTAAAAGATCATATTGTATTGTTCTTGTTTATGAGATAAATAAAGTTCTTTAAACCGAAAAACTGCTCCCTAAAAACCAGATGGGACATTTTATCCTTTGATACAGAGAATGATCAAGGATTTTTGCAATTCTTATAACGTTTACATAATTTTGTCAACATGTAGTTAATCACTTGCACTTAAATTCCCACTAAATAACCAATAAATAACACCGTGCTCAGAAGTCTTACGTATTAAATAAAAATAGATGTTTATTTCCTTTAAAGCATTTTCATACTTTTTCATAATATTATAAGAAATATATTTTATTTAAATTTCAGAACGTGAAAAAAGCGGCATCAAAACACAACCTAGGACTCGACGTGCGCACAGCGGCCTACGTCACGGCCATTGAGAAGATCTTTGTTACTTACGACGAACATGGGCTCGCTTTTTAACTAGTTTTAAATCATCTAGTACCTAGTAAAAATAATGTTTCCAATGAACATAGTCATAACTCATAACTCATAACATTCAAATTGTATTATCTGTCACGAAAAAATGTTGCCATGTGTTGCTCACTCAATGTTGATTATGTCACGCTAATCAGTAATTTAAAAATATGTGTTTGTTTATTGTAACTACTTGTTATTCAAAATATTAATTTTGTGATATTATGTAATTCGACAGTATGACTTGTGGACCTTGTTCTTTTAATATTGCCTTAATAGATGTAATCATGATGTAATAATAAATAATAAAAACTAAAAATTAAACCTGTTATTTCGACAAATGAATAATAATAATGACATTGTATTCCAACGCCGAGTTTTATTTATGAATTTTTTAGCTTATTGAGGACTGGAGTTAAATAAATGTTATTTTAATTATAATTTGTGTTTTATTCCTCCTCTTTTTCAATACCTACTTGGCATTTATTTTAAGAGCTAATCGCTTCTCCCGAGTTGTTCCAGCGCAGCATAAAAAAATATACTGAATAATGGTGGTCTAGGAGACTAATAGTTGATTTGTATCGTATTATTTGTAACAAATACTTACTGTCGCTGCTCCCCTTTTAGAAAGAGTAAGTATACTCACGAGAAATTAGCTTGAGAGTTCAGTTTAAATGGACTTTTTTTTTTATTTATTAGGATTATTTTTTGATAAATAGTAATTTTGTCTGTAGATTCATGTATTATTATTATTTATGTACCTACCTTGTTTAAAAATTTGCCGTGTAGAGCATCGAAAATACAATTTATTTCAATATCAGTAACATATGAAATAAAACCACAACAAACATAAATAAATTATATATTTTCACAATCGAGCATGTTCCCTATTATTCTTAAACCACGTCACAGTGTCTTGTATGGCTTGCTCAAAGGGGGTAAATGTGAATTCCTTGTAAAGAGACCGTAGTTTCTTGTTAGAAGCTGTTTTCTTATACTGCCCATCTGCCTTGCTAGTATCGTATACAATTTCGCCGGTAAACCCGTGTGCTTTCTTTATAGCTTCGGCCGCTTTGCTTATTGTTACTTCGTCTTCTTCGTCCACTGGATATGTAATAGGAATTATAAATTCTATTAATATAAGGCAATTAAATGCGAGTAGAAACTTCAATTCTAGAATTTATGATATTCTGCTCCATACTACGTGACACGGGATTTCTCCTATGCATTTGAATCTAATAATGGCTATTCCCAATATTCAAACTACGGTTATAGATGGACAGCTATCTCCGATAGCTAGTAAGGTTCTATCTATCGTAAGATAGATACGATATTGGGAACGGCCATTACTGGCTGACAGCTGTCAAAACGTTATTTGGACGCTCAAATAGACAAATTCAAAGAGAAAAATATACCTCTAGTAAGCAGTTAGTCCTGCAGACGATAGATAGCGATCAGAGATAGGTTAGCTTATCGCTAGTAAGCTTATTGTGACGCCAAAACAAAAGATAGATAGCATTTTCTATCTTTAGTAGGGTCAAACCGAAGATAGATACGATATTGGGAACGGCCATTAGTTGGTATCTATGTTACATGTAAGGTATTTCTTATACATATAATAAATTAATAATTAAAATATTTTGCTTTTGTGTATAGTATTAATGACTAAGACGATTGTTCCGTTTTTAATAGGACTTTGCATTTATACAAATATGATCATAGATAGCATTTTTTCTTTTATTCAGATTTAATATATTATTAATCCAAAATTTCTTCATCATTTCACCACTATTATCATTCACTATTCCCAAAAATCAGATGTTTTAACCCTAAGGGTGCACTCACACACATCAGTCACCGTCACGGCACGTCACCGGACAGGATTAAAAAAAAATATGTATCAATAGTTCTAGTATGACTCTGTTCCCACACGACAGTCGCCGGCACGAAATCTATCAGTGACGTCACCGGTCAGGCACGTCAAATAATCTTTCCATACATGTACCATACTTTTATCCCCACTCACCCGGTGCCGTCACGTCTCAGTTCAGTCAGCGTCGTGCTACCGTCAATTGCTACATGTTCTCTAGCGTGACACACGTCTAATCACTGACTAACCTGATGTATGTGTTCAATGATTCAGTCAAACCGGCGACGTGACTGACGGACAACATGACGGTGACTGGTGTTTGTGGATACGTACACAAACCGTCACCGATCAGTCATCGGTGACTTGACGGTGACTGATGTGTGTGAGTGCACCCTTAATCAATCCTGTATAATAATGGAATTCTCACCAGACAATATAAGCGGCTCCACACTATCATAATGCCGCAGTGTCCACACAAAAAGCTTAGCGATATCGAGCGAGTAAATGAACTGCCGCAGCGGGGACCCCGTGCCCCATACTGAGAATGTTTTGTCGCCTGGAATGGAAAAACAATGTAAAATACTTTAAATGAAATTGGAATTATGTTTAAAACTTGGGTTACCCCATTACGTGATGCAAATGATTAATTTGTATTTTTAAGTAATTATTGACAAAATTTTCTTAATTTTTATTAAATTATGTTAGATTTGAAACTTAATAAATAAAAATTAGTATGTTAAATATGTGGTTAGAAATTAAGAATTACGTATGCAAAAGAAACTCGAGTAGAATAATTAAGGTTTCATAGATGAAACACGTTGCACGGTATTACTGACTTGTTCAGCATGTCCCCTGGACAGTATAAGAGCTATTACGCACTGTCGACCAGTCGCCGGCGACTCAGTCGCCGGCGACTGTGACTTACTCCTGGACGACTGACGACTAAGTGCGCAAGCCCCTATTTAAACTATAGTAAGTCACAGTCGCCGGCGACTGAGTCGCCAGCGACTGGTCGACAGTGCGTAATAGCTCTAATATCTCACCGTTCGTCACAGCATCGTCCATCCTGCGTATCAGCGCCGGTATCACGTGGCTGGTGGCGAGGGAGAAGTTGTCGTGTGGCCCGAACACGTTGCACGGTATTACTGACTTGTTCAGCATGTCCCCTGGACAGTATTATATCTCACCGTTCGTCACAGCATCGTCCATCCTGCGTATCAGCGCCGGTATCACGTGGCTGGTGGCGATGGAGAAGTTGTCGTGTGGCCCGAACACGTTGCACGGTATTACTGACTTGTTCAGCATGTCCCCTGGACAGTATAATATCTCACCGTTCGTCACAGCATCGTCCATCCTGCGTATCAGCGCCGGTATCACGTGGCTGGTGGCGAGGGAGAAGTTGTCGTGTGGCCCGAACACGTTGCACGGTATTACTGACTTGTTCAGCATGTCCCCTGGACAGTATAATATCTCACCATTCGTCACAGCATCGTCCATCCTGCGTATCAGCGCCGGTATCACGTGGCTGGTGGCGAGGGAGAAGTTGTCGTGTGGCCCGAACACGTTGCAAGGTATTACTGACTTGTTCAGCATGTCCCCTGGACAGTATTATATCTCACCGTTCGTCACAGCATCGTCCATCCTGCGTATCAGCGCCGGTATCACGTGGCTGGTGGCGAGGGAGAAGTTGTCGTGTGGCCCGAACACGTTGCACGGTATTACTGACTTGTTCAGCATGTCCCCTGGACAGTATAATATCTCACCGTTCGTCACAGCATCGTCCATCCTGCGTATCAGCGCCGGTATCACGTGGCTGGTGGCGAGGGAGAAGTTGTCGTGTGGCCCGAACACGTTGCACGGTATTACTGACTTGTTCAGCATGTCCCCTGGACAGTATTATATCTCACCGTTCGTCACAGCATCGTCCATCCTGCGTATCAGCGCCGGTATCACGTGGCTGGTGGCGAGGGAGAAGTTGTCGTGTGGCCCGAACACGTTGCACGGTATTACTGACTTGTTCAGCATGTCCCCTGGACAGTATAATATCTCACCGTTCGTCACAGCATCGTCCATCCTGCGTATCAGCGCCGGTATCACGTGGCTGGTGGCGAGGGAGAAGTTGTCGTGTGGCCCGAACACGTTGCACGGTATTACTGACTTGTTCAGCATGTCCCCTGGACAGTATAATATCTCACCGTTCGTCACAGCATCGTCCATCCTGCGTATCAGCGCCGGTATCACGTGGCTGGTGGCGAGCGAGAAGTTGTCGTGTGGCCCGAACACGTTGCACGGTATCACTGATGTGAAGCGGCATCCGTGCTGTTCAGCATAGCCCCTGGACAAGTTTTACTTGAGTGTAATAACTCAGGCCCCGGAATCACAGACACAATAGAAAATCTATTGTGTCGTGGCCCGATCGGGCCGTTCGGGGCTCAATGGGTTAAGTGACTTAATGAAGGAAAAGTGGCTAAAAGTGAGGGTCGAGACAAAATGCATAAGCTTAAAGAAGTTAAGTAGCTACAGCCTCGTATTGATTTATGTAGCACTAAAATTGGATCAAATATCATTACCATTTGTTTATAAAAAAAAACGTGTCACTGAGCTGCTGCCATGACTGCTACAGAGAGGAGAATTTTGAAGTGAAACTTCTTTATCGGGGTTGGAAAAAAAAATAGTGTAACATTTTTCATTACGCGTGACATTTTTCCGTTACGCGCCATCTTTTTCTTATCCCTACCACGCGTGATTCGACGTATTTCTGTAAAGTTGCATATATAGTAAATTATTTCTTGAAAAATAAGGTCATAAAGAAGTTTCACTTCTTACGTGTGTACACTAGTACACGGACACATCCTCACCTATTTAATACATCGATCATCCTCTTAGCATAGCTGTAGCCATAGTTGGAGCTGTGAGGCGGTCCATTATGCACCTGTAAAATAAATAGTTATAATTAAAATTTTCTATTATCACAAATCGGTCGAGTGCGATTCGGAGTCGGGGCACGAAAGGATCAAGAAAAAAAAGACGTGTGTCACTCGGGGACTGCCGCGGTAAAGTTATTGCATGCTATGCCTTCAAGCCACACTTCCGCGCCCATCGGAGTGGGGAGCGTGAGGTTTTTCGTTACGCAATTTCTGGATTCGGTCCCCGCACTCAAGGCCCGCGATACAAGCTATGCAATAGCTTAAAAATTGATTGAAGTGAACTTACCATAGTCTCATCAATAGGATATGTAATTTTATCGGGGAATATACACGTGGAGAGACAGGACACAACCTTCTGCACTTTGTGTTTATAGCTGGCGTACAGGACATTATCATTTATGGCCATATTGTCACGCTGGAATTAGAAAACGAAGATTTCAACATAGTTTTTAATAAAAATATGAGTCATACAATTGACTTGTAATTTTATTGTTGTGTTAATAGTATAAAAAAAATATTTTTAATAAATTTCGTTATAGACTGATAAGGCATAAAATATTCTTATAATTTACTAGGTCTCTTATCTATAATAATATTATAAAACTGAAGAGTTTGTTTGAACGTGCTAATCTCAGGAACTACTGGTCCGATTTGAAAAATTGTTTCGGTGTTAGATAGCCCATTTATCGAGGAAGGTTATAGGCCTATATCATCATGCTAAGACCACCTGTTGGTCTTAGCTCGTGAAATCGCGGGGCACAGCCAGTACATAATATGATAATTCTTCAATTATATATTAAGGCTGCAGTCTAGCAAAATTGCGTTTTCAACAAGTTATTTGACAATTTTTTCCCGGCTAATGAAATGATAAACTGAATTTTTTTTTCTTGTTTATCAATTAGTGTTATATACGCAATGCACGTGAATTTTTTCACATTTATTAAGTTACTTTATTTTACCTTAATCAGGCCTTCAAGATAAGTCTCTTTCCCCCAAAGACATTTCGAGCTAAGTTTGTGCACTCACTACGTTGCAACCGATTACAATTTACACAATCTGATCAGCACATTATTATCCTTATATAGTCGTTATTAAAAACTGCTGAATACAATTGCCGAAAAACTTATGATTTTCTTAATTAGAACGTTATAAATTCATTAAATTTCCCATTTTTTGCCTTACAAAATCTATTGATAAATACTGCTAAAAGTTATTTTTTCCATTAATTTATTCGAGTTGGTTGAAGACCAATGAGTATTAATCCTTTAAAAAAATTTTTTTTTGAATTTTGATAATTCTTTAAATATTAAAAAAATATTTAAAATAATTAGGAAAAATCCTAGCGAATTTCTTTAGTCGCGCTCCTTGGGCCGGAGCGTTCTGACGTGTGCTCTACGCTCGATTTTCCTTCATACCGAAGTGAAAGTTGCTCTACTTCATTAAATTTAATATTTTTGTTAATTGATTATTTTTATCTTAGTTTTGTGCAAATATTCGTATTTTTAAACATTTGATTTCGATATGGAAAATAAACGAAAAAAATACGCGTGTAACTACTAGAAAAAAAATTATCTTCGAACATAAAGTTAATGAAACCAAATAGATTGCAAAGGTGATTGGCAACAATTTCTTTATTTTACGGGGTGTCAGTAAAGGGATGTATATTTCTTTAAAACTAAAGTAAGCTCATAAATTTTCTTATAATATAATTTTTTTGAAGTTCCAAAAATGTTTATTTTTCGTTTGAGAAATACGAAATATAATATAAACTTGTATTGAGAACTTGAACTTCCCAAGTTCATCCGGGGAAATCTCCATACGGGGAAAATGATTTGTTTACTCCAAAATTGATCCGAGGTGTTTTAATTTTTTCTTCTAGTCATTTTCAACGTAGCGGCATGTTGTTTGATTATTAATTTTGTAACTTAAATACAGGATGTTGGTTTTATATTCTGATCTTACAGACGCGCTGACAAATTTAGTCCGCCATTTCTAGTTTAGTCTACCAACTCTAAGTACCAATATTAAAACGAATGGATTATCATCACATCATCAAAACTCAGATGTAATGGAAGATCACAATAACATAGAAAATTCAGTGGGTGTTGAGAACTAAACAAACAGAAGTAACAGAGACGCGAAGAATAAAAAAAGAGGACGAAAACGATAATTCGTTGATGCTTTCCCTTTTCGACGTATTGTTAGGGTACATCACCAATCTGCAAAAAACAAAACTGATGATTCCCAATTGCTGATTAAAAATGAAAAACAAATAATCGACAACAGTGGTGAAAATTTGCTGATCACAATGAAACATCCTTCAGTGGTAGCAGATTTACTCATTTAAAATGTATCGGTGAACAGCGTAAAGGAGAGGAGGACAGGAAAACATTATGAATGTGGATGGTGGATTGTATACAGGGTGTAATCGATAAGTATGTGCAGGCGATTATGACGTTATTATTGCAGGTATCAAAAAACTTAAAACTGATATCGAAATTACTTTACCTAATGAGCAAAATGACAATAATAACTTTTTAAAAGTATAACGAGAAATATCTAAAAAATTTACTTTATACACTCCCATATCAAAAAGGGAAAATGGGACTAGTAGAAGTTAAATGTCTAATTCCGGCAAAAGACATGAATGCGGAAGATGCGGTTAAAAAAAATTTAATATTTGAAATAAAATGCAAAAAATAACACTTTTGTCATAGATAAGAATCATGACTATTTTTTCCAAATTCAGGGACAACTAAACGTTGCAGAAGCAGAAGTCTGCTTATTTGCTGTTTGGACTGGAGTGAATCATTCGTTAAAAATAGAATATATAAAAAAGTATGTAACGTTTAGGCAAAATAAAATGATGGACCATTATCAAGATTTTACATAACTTGCCTACTGTCAGAATTGATTGATTCGAGACTTCAGCATTCGATGCCATCAAGGACCCATCCTATATCATTCAAGCGATTGAAAAAAAAGAGATAAATCCAGTGCAACCGATAAAGCATCAGAATGCTAGCACAAGATTTATTAGGTTTATAAATATAAATCTATATATTATACATAATATAATAAATCTGTAGAAGACGCGAAGAATCCGCGCGGACGGAGTCGCGGGCGGAAGCTAGTCAGAAATAAATATCTTTTGTTTTCATTTGCGTATTTTTCTATTTCATAATTTTTTAACACAAACATTACATTTTTTTTATTATATACAAAATTTGTTTATCCGTTTTATTAGTTAAACTGAACAACTTTCACTAAGAAACTTAGGTCGAAAAAAATGTATAGAGTTATGCATTTTGTATGGAAAGCTTATTTTTTTTTATATTTCGTCCAAATTTCTTTGTAAAAGTTGATCAGTTATATAAACATGAAGTTGAAGATATCAATAGAAAGTATTCGCAAATCTTGTGTACTGATAAAAAAAATCACCCGGTGTAATTTTCACGAAAATTGTTTCAAATTGTCATTTTTGGTACTTATTACGAATATTAAATTATACGATTGATTTAATTTTTAAAAATTAAGTGGAGCAATTTTCCCTTAGTACATTTGTATTATTTACATATAGGATGACAGGATGCATTTGTTTGCACTACTAGACCAAGCCCTTAATTGTTTATGTTTTTACACAACAATTCAATGAGAAACTAATTTAATAAATTTTTGAACCCATATTGCCCTTGACTTAAGCTATATGACGTAAATTCGCCACTGCGGTCTGCAGCAGCTAAGCTATGGACTGATACTGTAATCCAATATCTATCAGAGGTAATGTTAAAATAATAATACTTGGAACATTACACAACATTTGATATCTGCGCTTCGTTTTTTTTTCTGTCCTATTATAAAATTTTTAGATCGATTGATGCAAAGGGAATCTTATCCTAATAGCTGCCACACATGTTACCTAATAGGTCTACCTGTACAGGAATGCCAATGCAGGAATGAGTTTGGGAAGTGGCATGTATGCATAAGCAAAAATTAATTATAAAAAAAACTTACAAAGAAATCCAAATTATGTGCCATGTTGTGAAACAAGCCGCCCACCATAGCAGCTAAGTGGATCACATGAGTGGGCTTGTGTTTCTCAAATAATGCCTCCGTTTCCTCTTTATTTCTGCAAACATTATTCTAAAAACCACTTATGTCTCAGCTAATTATAAATACATTGTTCAGTATGACTGAAACCAATATTGATTCAAAATAAAACAGAAAAATATGTGAACTAATCTAGTAGAATCAAGAGAAAATTGTATTTTCTTAAGGTTTCTTTGAAATAAGCTACTAAAATTTAAATAATAATATTTTTATTGTTTTGTATGTGAAATATGTGAGTACATATATATTTTGATTTTTTGATCATATCATTTGTTATCAAATAAAAAAATAATAACTTATTTAACCCATTGAGCCCCGAACAGCCCGATCGGTCCACGACACAATAGATTTTCTATTGTGTCTGTGATTCCGGGGCCTGATTTATTAAACTAATCCTGTAATTAAACAAATTATACCTTAAGTCACCATCCTTGGAGCCACAAAATATCCACTTCTCATTGACCACTTCCGCAGAGCCTGACTTCCTTTGCTCGTCAATAACTGTCTTGATTGCCTGACCAACCAATCCTGACCCTCCTGTTACCAGCACTACCTTGGATTCAGAACCCATCTGAAAATTACATTTAAGTTTTTTTTTATTGTGAAAAGTAGGAACTTCCTTCACTTACAGCACATAATTGCTAAATAAGAAAATAATAAGGGTGGCCGTACACAGCCCGCTTCAAGCACTGAGGCCAACGGCTTGAAGCTGCGACTGCGCGGTGAACTATGGACATTTATTCACTGCCGTACACAGACTGCTCAAGCCGTCGCAACCGTTTCAAGCCGTCAACTGCGCAGTTTGTAGCGACAGTTCGAGCAGTCAACGACCGACGCTCGAGCAGTCCGTGTACGTCGTCGTCGCTCAGCCGTTAACCGCTCGAGCTGACCGTGTACGGCCGCTTTAAGGGTGTAGTAAAGATGTAGCTTTGCAATTTTAAAATAATTTTGTACAGTTGAATCATTTTTTAATTAAATTTTAACAGATTACAAATCCAACCTTTATAGTATTAGTTGTTGTGTTGATCAATGAACAATATTCTATAAAAACATGGCACAGAAGACTAAATATTTATGAAATGTGATCTGCTTTCAGTAACCTACTTTACTTAGACATAACTTCCCTTGGTTGTAATGTTTCATTCACTAAGTCAAGGAGATGATATTTTACTCCTATACATGTAATTCAATTATAAGTAGTAATGTTTATTCATAAGAGATGGGTTTAGAAAAATAAACTATCCAATACTTAAACTTAACATTAACATACAAATTGTATTGATATTGTACACTTTTATGTATTTCTATTACATGAGCAGCAATTGTGTATTATCTAAAATGTCTTTATCAGATGACAGATAATTAGAAATATCACACATATTGTACATTAATTATTAATTATTGAATATAAATAAAATGTAAATATCCTTGAAAGTGAAACATTATCTTTCGACATTCTATTAAAATAAAGAATGTTTAATACATCGTAAAGGCAATGCGAAAGTTATCTACTTATGAATACGTATACAATCCGCAATCGTATGATAATAATTTGGAAAAGTTACTGCTAGTACTGAGCAATTAAGATTTTTAGTACATTTATACACTTGTCTGGTGCCCAGATCTTACCTTATCGTTGCTATTAATTTAATTTAATAGCTTTATGTACAAAAAATAAGTTTTTTTTAATGCCACGATTAAAGTAGCAAAATACATACACTTGATATATGGAAAACTTTAGTGACACTTACTTGTACAATTTTTTATAATTATTATTACGATAAGTAGATTAATTTTAATTATTTAATCTTGAGTGGAATTTTGATATTTTTCTATTTCTTATAAACCGGATTTGTTTACGGCAGAAGAAGCTGATTACAAAAATACTTAAAATACGTTTTGAGCAAAGAGAATACAAATACTACGTGTTTTGAGTTTTGACTTTTGACAGTGGTCACTGGTCAGTGACAGAAGACAGAAGTTTCACGTATGACATGACAGCATTTAAGACGTTTTAAGAAAAAAGTTGCCATGACCAAAATTGAAGCATAAAGTAGCACTTGTGTTTGTTCGTGGTCGCACAGATCTAAATAAAAACATGAAAATATTTAAACTTCGAATTAAAAGCTAATTTTCTTGTAATTTTACAAAAAAACTACAATAGAAATAAGCTAATCAGTCTCTTCAGTCTAGACTTAGTCTAGAATAGGAAAAATAAGATTTTTATTGGTGGTCAATCATGAAATTCTGTTGAGAATTCATCCCTTTAACTTCTATAACAAAATGCCAACACTTTTTAGCAAGCGCATAGCTCGAGAATGGCAGAACCGATCGTTCGGATCGTTCATACAATTATTAATACATATCTAGATCCAGAAACGCTTAAACTGAAACAAGGTTATCGTCGTTGTTTTTTTCGATCGAGATGTGTTTTTTTTTAATAATAAAATTTAATATTAATAAAATACCTATATAAAAAACACACTATCTAGTAATAAATATTTATGAATTACGGGAACTCCCCTTTTATCAATTCTAGAATATCGTGAATTTATTTTTATTACTATAAAAGTATTGGGCACTGCGATTAATAATATGATCAGATGTTTGATGATGAGAACCACAGATGAGAAGTGTGAGGTGTGAATTTTCTTTTTTTTTTTTAATTAAAGATTTTTATTATTTTTAAATCTCATCTTTCAATTTATAATTGCCAGTACTAATTTTAAAAATATAAAAATTGTCTCTGTCCAAATTCTGAAATATGATTGGTCTCTAGATTCTTTTCGAGCTTCATTCTCGGTCTGAAAACGCCAAATACGCTTTCAAGTTTCAAACCAAAATGGAGGATTTGTCGGTCGAGGTGTACGGTGAAAATGGTGCTTATTATAAGGTTTGTAAATCGTGAAGTACGCCATAATTTAACTTATAAGATGTAAATATTCTTAGTGGTCATCGTACTTAGTTTTTTCAAGCCCTTGTTTTTATGTTTTGTCATATACTTACAAAAATATTTTTCCGGGAAGATCATCGCGGCTGGAATGGACGCCATGTCCGTCTGACGGCGTGAATTTTCAGTGTGTTTTATTCAGTCTGCCTTATATATTTTTAGCATTGATTGCGAAATCGGAATGGGGCAGTTGATATAATATTTTAATTAAAGCATATTTCATGCCGTTGACCCAGAAAACTCGTTTATTTCTAGAGCATTTCCATGTTAATGGATCCCCAATGTTCTTAAATTCTTCTATATTTTTAGGCCATTGTCACCGACGTGCTCGACAACGAGGTTCTCGTAGCCTTTGAAAATGAGTAAGTTAATTTTTTTACTCAAATGTTAATTATTTATTTAGTTAGTCGCCATTATTTACATGAGTTTCATTGTTGTAGCTGGCAGCCGGAATCAAAGTTTCCATTTTCGCAAGTGTTCTTACCACCAAAAGACACAAGCAAACACACAGAGTTTGTCGAAAACCAAGAAGTTGAGGTTTTCGCGAGATCAAATGAGAAAGAAGCATGTGGGTGGTGGACAGCAAATATCAAGGTAGGTATTAAATTACTGAAACATTTTTCTATTATACATGTAGGTATGTAGTGAAATGATTGTTTTTATATGTGTACATTCACATCTGATCCATGTAAATCTTATTAGGTTTAGTTCTAGTAATTCAGTATTTTCTTCTTACCATCTGTTTATGCAAATAATAATCCTGAAATGAAAAGTAAACCATTTTTTTCACCCCTAAAATATTTTACACATTTGGTATTATTTTATATAACCTATTTTTCATAATATTTATGGGATAATATACCTATGATTATTTGATTAGTAATGCTTATTAATCAAATCTATTTATTTACATTATTTACATTATCATATATAATTCTTTCTTTGTTATTGCAAATTTTGAGTCAATAAAGGTATCAAAGGAGGACAAAAATTAGACACTAGTGTTAAAATTTAGGCATTTTTATTTTGTAAATGATTATAGAATTGTTAATTAATGCAATTAATAGTTAAACAGTTATTTTGTTGCTGCATAAAAAGGGTTCTGTTAGATATTGTGCATTTTGCACTGGTATTTAAAATAAGTATAATTTTTGTTTCTGTTATTAATAATAAATTAAAATAACATTATGTAAAGCTTGAAACAGTGACTTCTTTTGTGGTGGAATAAAATCAATGAAAAGATCAGGCTTTTATTGTCATGTATAAAGAAAAAATCATTGCATAAGTTACAGTAAATGCTTTTTTATTTTGAATATGATAAAGTAATTTTATAAAGAGATCACTGACCTTCTCAAATCTCAATATTGTTTTTTTTTCTGGTATGTGAATAAATTTCTTTAATTTAATTAGTGGGATCTCTCCAAAATCTCCTTAATTTAGTAGGTAATACAACATTGCTCATATTTTCTGGGATTGATGTTTTTAATCTTATTTCTATTAAAAAAAACAAATACCAAAAACCATCTTAACTTTACAGCCAAAGAAAAGAAGCTTAAATGTGTATCTATTGTTGTACCTTTTTTAAATGCTTTTGATATTTTACAGAATTTCAAGTCTCAGTTTTGTCACATGATATTTTATTAATATTCTGGAAATGCATTATCTGTATTTTGGGTTGTTTATCTAATAAATCACTTTCCTGAATAAAATACATATTCCTCAGCACTGATCGCTGAACAAAGAAAGTGCAATAATTTTGTTGAATCTTATCAACCAATGTTCCCAAAAGCGAAGGAAGTTCCTTCTGACTGATTTTTTTATTAACATACTAACTCTGGGTTTTCTATCGATTGATGTGTATACTTTTTGTGCATGATAGGAATTTGTTGCTATTTAGAATCTGGAGTGGAAGCTCTCCCGAGGAACATCAGTGATCTTAATTTAGATTAAAAAATGTTAATTTTTCTTTAATTAATAAAAAAAATCAAATAGGGCTTTGTTGATTTTCATGCTTAATAACTACTATTTATAAATAACTAGCAGTCTGCCCCGGCTTCGCCCGTGGTACATATTTACGTTTTCTCTACGTAAGAAGTAAGAACCATACTCGTACTTCAAGGAATATGATAAAAAAGAATTAACGAAATCGGTTCAGCCGTTCTCAAGTTATGTGCTTACCAACACATTTTGGGAATCATTTTTATATTATAGAAGACTAGTATGTATTAACATTTTTCTTAATAAATCAGGCCCCAGAATCACAGACACAATAGAAAATCTATTGTGTCGTGGACCGATCAGGGAAGTTTTAATATTATAAAAATACATAATATGCAAGATGCAAGGTGAAAATGTCAAGAAAAAAAAACTAAACATGGACAGAATACATACAGTGAAACAGTACTTAAAATAAAAATATGCGTTAACCAACAAACTAAGTTGGTACTGATTTATCTTTAATCTTAAGTTTTAGTTTGGGGGCTCAATGAAATACAATTAAAATATAGGTTTACGATAACTTCCTAAGTCGCCTAGTAGTAGTTTTATAGGAATAAATAGTTTATTATTAAAAACGTATCAAATCTATATTTTTAACCAAATCTTTTTGACCCAAAGCAAATTTATTTACACTATAAATTACTGTTATCTAAATCAATTTGAGTGTGATTTGCTTTAAACAAAAGGCTTTCGATAATGGTCTTAGCTATGTTTCATAGAAATTGAGGCAGCTGTCTCAACAGTGTTAAAGCTAAGATTTCACTTGAAAATAGTTAGTTTCAGTAACTTTTATTAATATTTGTTTTATTCCTTTCCAACAGCACTACTGTAATATACATACTTTCGAGACAAATCTTATTAACATATTTATATAACCTAATTCATAATTTCTATAATATCATAATTCATATCGTAAATATTAATACCGACCTACGTAATTATTAATTTTGGTATTTAAGTATTCATAGGTGTAGATGTCTGTGTTATTTTATTTATTACCTAGTTTATTAGTCATGACTTTTTCTTAAGGCTGCATTTTTTTACGTAATGCATAAAATATTTTGGCAAAGTTAGTATACCTATATTCTACTTGGTCACGATATCACGCGTGAACAGCTGTTTATTGTTTGGAGGAGGATCTTATGAATGAAAAACACAAGGAATTTGCGCCAAAAATTAAGAAAATGCGAAAACATTACGGCCATATACAATATGTACGAAGACAGGACAACGTCGGTCGGGTCAGCTAAACTTATAAATTTTGCCAATGTCCTTTTGGATATTAAATTAAAAAATCCATACTATTATTATAAATGCGAAAGTAACTCTGTCTGTCTGTCTGTCTGTCTGTTACTCAATCACGCTTAAACTAATGAACCAATTTGCATGAAATTTGCTATGGAGATATTTTGATACCCGAGAAAGGACATAGGCTACTTTTTACCCCGGTATATAGGATATGTTTTATCCCGTAAATCCCACGGGAACTATGCGGGTTTTTCTTTCACGGCGCGGGCGAAGCCGGGGGCGGAAAGCTAGTGTTTAATAATTACTCTAAATTTAAACTAAATATGTATGTACAGAGATAAGGGAAATTTTTCTTAAATTTCTTTAAAAGAACACCATTTTGAGGCAGCATTACTAACACATTTTAAATTGATTTTGTATCATTAGAACCTAAAGGGAGAAAAGATGGGCTATAGGTGTAGTTATGTCGGGAACGCCGCAGCCGCCGCGCCATTACGATTTTATGTTTTTAGTTGCAACTTGAAAGCAATTGAATTTCGAATTGCCACTCAGGGTGGTTGAAATCGTTGCATTATCCATCAGACCTATTTAGTAAGCTACGGGCGGATTTAAACAATAATATAACGATAGTATAAAGAGCTGTTTAGAATAAAAGAGGAATTTCGATTTAGTGAAAAAATCCATATGTTTTTATCAGCACTTATTTTCATGAGCAATTAAAAGGTTAACCGCGTTTAACGTATTTATGAATCGGCACGGCACCTAAAAAAAGACATTGTAAAGCGAAGCATGTTTTGCAACTAAACAGGATTATTAAGTCCATTGTAAGTCGATACATGTGAGCGTCTTTTAATCCAGTCGGCGGGCGTCGATACAGAAAAACACGTATTTAAAGATATTTCAGCGTGTCCCACTTCCGAGTCAAGGTTGGCGCAGAATGTTGCGGCATGCAGTGATCGAAATCGCGTATTACAAGCAGCGGCCGTTCGCCCCGACTGGCATCGGGATGCTACCTTTATTTATTTATTTCTCGTCATCCCCGAAGACTATATTAACTTGATTCGAGATAAATATAAAGCATTATTTTATTTTACTTGTGTACATTATATTGAACCTATAATGTAGGTCGCAGACGGTATTCATAAAACAAATTCACTTAAATCATATTAATTTGAAAGGTACGTGTCGATAAATCTAAATTGGTATAAATTAGAAATTCAATTTTAAAGAAACTTGCAAAAGTAGGAAACGACACGTTAACAAAATAGCGTGCGGCGGCGACGGCGGTCTATGTAGGCTGCTGTGACTACGTCGGCCCAGATTTCGACTTTGACTACGATTTTGGCCCCGTTTATCGATCGTCCTGCACAAAGTTTACGATAGTCTATGATTGCAATATACATAATGAAATCAATTTCAGACACTTGCTCAGATTCAGATATTATATTTGCGTACAGTAAATATTATTTGAGGAAATTCTGTACATTTGTACAATCTATCTAATAGTTTTACTACACGGAATCACAGTTAATATTGGATGCAAGAATCTCGAATTGCACCGAACGAAATTCGCGACGCGAAAGATTCTCTTCCGGATTACGTAATACGTGGGAGTGTAACGGGAGCAGTGTTTAATTTTTTTTTAATTTTACGTCGTCCGTAAAGGGGTTACATGAAATTTTAAATGAAAAGAAAGAAAGCAATTTGTTTTGAAAGGCTCGCTCCCTAAGGGCGCAGTGCAAACAATGGGTAGGAGAGAGTTGGCAATTAATCTTGTCGCTGAGGAATGTCAACAAAACGATATTGGCTCTCGTTTGACATGTGTAGGTATATAGTGCAGGGTGGTGGTACTGATGTTGTTTCTTGTTATAACACAATCGATTGGTCATTTACTTAGGTTGTAGTTAGGTTCTAGAAAAAATGAAGGTTAAAACTGTTTTCATACATAGGTTGTAGGGCTATGAAATTAAAATGATATCAGCTTCATGTTAGTTAAATTTTATTGGTTCGAAATATCAACTCATTTTGAGTTCACGTGTTTTCAGAGTAGGAAGTACATTTGTTGGGTAATTCAGATCTTACTAGCCTCGCTCCTCGATTTCGGCTGGATTTAAATTTTGTTAATTTCCTTTATTCATACATTTTAAATTAAGATGGTTTTTTAACAATTTACGAAAAAGTTCTGAACGTTTCCTTATAAAAACAATCGTAACCACAATTTTCATTTATAAAAATGATTATAGCCTGAAAGCCGACGATTTCATGCTCAATAGAGAAGCCTTGTATGTCTGTCAATCTATCTTACCTATGCAGTGTAAAGCGGATACGTACTACGTAGTTTGCATGCGCAAAGATGACAATGCTTACCTTCACGATTATTAGACGAGTGTGTATTACTAGGCAATGTGTTGCTTAGGTTTCTTATTCATGGTTGAATTGCAGCTGCAACTATACTGTAATTAGCTGGGCAATGTTTGTATTCAGTTGAAATAATTAGAAATTGAACGACACAGACTGCGAAGAAGATATGCCTCTATTTTCGTTTTTAAACAATCTGTAATCTGCGTTTGTAAAATAGGGAGAGATATTATTTTTAGTCTCCATCAAAAGCTATTTAAACCTATAAAAAGAAAGATTCTTCATTGATTTTTTGTCTTGCGTACAAATACTACTCGACTTTTAACAATTCTTTTATAGAAAGTTTCATGTACAGTTGAGTAATAAAAAAAATATATGTATATTCTGTTTTTCCCCCATATTAACCCGTGTAAATTCACCTTTAAACATGTTTAAATGATTCCATTATATTATTGCCCCAACTTTCAACACCCTGGCCCCTGGGTATTAAAAGTTTTCAGAGTTCAAGTGTCTGCAATGTTGTTGCGTCCTATTCAAAATATCTGTAATTAAAACTGGTTTCAATGTGACAATACAGTTTTAGGACAATAATATTATTAACGTTGTTGATGTTTTTCACATGTATACCTAGATAGTAATTCATTTTATTATCACTACATAGAATAAAGCAAAGTGGCTTCTCGCGCCTGGTCTAATGTCTGTATATCTTTTTTAAATAGATAGAGTAATTCAAGTGGAGGTTTTTTTTAATAATAATTGGTTAGGTTTTAAACAAAGCGGGCGAAGCCGCGGACGGAAAAGTAGCGTTTAAAAAATGTAAGTTTTAGTACGTGCCGTAAATTGTATATACTATCCTCGCTTACAGATGATGAGGGGGGAATTCCTAGTGATAGAATACCTGGAGTGGGACAACTGCTACTCGGAGATCGTGCCAAAGGACCGCCTGCGCGTCAAACAGACCAAGACGCCGATTGACAAGAACACGTTCCACAAATTTGAGATCGCGGTGCCTGAGGATCTCAAGGACTAGTGAGTTGCTATGTTTATTTGTTTTTTCTTCCTTCTTAGGAAATACAAAGAGTAGTTAGGACTTCTCAAAAATGGATGATGTAATTCCTTTTGCACGATTCCACATGATCAATTTAGAATTGAATAAAGCCTTATAAAACAGGGTTGTTTAGAATCCAATATTTAGGGTATTAAACAACACAAAAATATTCTAGTTAATAGTTATTGGATATAATTAAGTGTGTAACTTTATAAAACGTATAATGATGTAATGAAATCCTATTAATTTGTAATCGCTGACGACGTAGAATTACTTACAATTAAAATATTACGGTGTACTAAGCTCTAATCCGTAATCAGTACATAAAAAAATATCCAGTCGATTTTTTCTATTACTAGCGGTCCGCCCCGGCTTCGCCCGTGGTACATGTTTACGTTTTCTCTACATAAGAACCATCCTCGTACTTCAAGGAATATAATAAAAAAAGAATTATCGAAATCGGTTCAGCCGTTCTCGAGTTATGCGCTTACCAACACATTTTGCGATTCATTTTTATTTCTATTAGGTATATGTAATATGAATTCATAAAGCTCTAAAATGATATTATGTCGTATGTGTTTAAGAATAGGTGTCTGTTTTCAATGCGTAGGTTGTTTGTAACAATTTAACATGTAGCATTGAATACACAATATAAAACGTATAATGATGTGTGTGTTTGGTTGTACTAAGTACCACCTAACTTGGCAAGTTTGTGTGAAAGGGCTAAAAAAAACATACAGGCGTCATTCAAGGTCATATTTTCTTGTTACAAGTTAATGTTCATACTGAAATCTCCAGTGTATTAGATGTAAGCTTCTTGGGTTGTACAGCCTGCACGACATGCACAGCGCGAAGGTGGAGAACGCGCACAAGGAGTTCCAGAAGGCGATCGGCGCCGCGCTCGTGTGGTACGTGCCCGAGCGCGCCGTGCTCGCCGTCATCTCGCGCTGCGAGACGTCGCAGAAGCGCGCGCAGATGCTGCACGAGATGCACTTCAGGTGCGTGCACACTACACTACAGTAAACGACACTACGCTACACTAACATACACTTACACCTGCACCTAATTGCACTTCACTACATGACACGACACTACACCACTATACTACACAACACGCAATGCCACTTCACGTCTCGCCACGCCACGCCACGCCACGTCACGTCACACCAGACACTACAAGTTACACGGATCGGCACGATACGCTACGCCATCACTCGTGATGCCTCTCCATAAAATATACACAAATATTGCAAGAACAAAACTTAAAAATTTCACTCGAGCGGCCTCCATTAAAACCTGAAATACATATTAACGTTGCACACATGTTTTGCCGTAAATCAATAATATGTCTGTGTTTGTCTGTGCTAAAATTTGAAAACACACTTCTTAAACTTATTCTTTCAATAGTTTGTAACAGAAGTAAAATATTGTAATTGATATTATTGTGTACTGAATTAGCACGTATCTGGGCGTCATTTGTACAGTAAACATTTGAGGTCCCGTTTGTAAAAGGCGGCCGACTCACCGCCAAACAAACTTGGTGCTTACATTATGAACGGAAGCTACAGGGCCACGGATACAAAGTCGTTATCTAGATGGGTAGTATACGCTTCCTACAGTTGTTTATTCATTGATTCAGAGAACATATACTTTGTAACGTATAGTTTACATGTATTATTTACTTACATTGTTTCACGTTATTTTCAGAAACCTAACACAGAAGTTGTTATTATTGAAAAAGACTGAAGAAGCCGCAAGGCAGCTAGAATCCACGAAAATTCACAATCAAGGAGGGTGAGTTATTTTTATCTGTTTGTTTACATAAAGTTTGAGGGCATTGGCATTTTCATACAAATCAAACTTAAGTAACTTGCAACAGGCATAAATTATAAGATTGGAAATATTAAGTATGCATTATTTTTCAAACAGAAATTGAAGACTTCAATTTGTATGTATTTATTAGTGTATAATGAAAATGTATTAAACGTTTCACAATTAACGTAATACATTTTAATAATTTAATACATATACATAATACGTATAATACTGTTTGCCCCAAACAGACATCTTTCCGTTAAATTTTAGACAGGTTTGATTAGCTGCTTTTGCGTGTATAAAATGCATTGAATTATATTATAGTTCTTGTGTGTATAGGTACACGGACGAGTTCAGCGTGCGCGAGGACCTGATGGGGCTGGCCATCGGCACGCACGGCGCCAACATCCAGCAGGCGCGCAAGGTGCCCGGCATCACCAACATCGAGCTGGAGGAGCTCTCGTGCACGTTCAAGATCTGCGGAGAGGTGACCACATACACACATACATACGTGATAGCTATATACACCAGGGCCAATCCCTTCCAAAATGATAAAAACCTAAAAAAAATAGTAGTAGGATGAAACCCATTAGAAAAGGACGGGAATGTGATAAAAATAAAAGGAAAAATAAATTATAGACAATCCGAGTTCGGGAAGTGGGAGGGGTAGCACTTTTTATTACCTACAACTTTGCCATTGAACTTTTTTCCATATATTTATTTATATTTATATTTATTATTTTCAGGACAATTTTTACACACGGCACAATCTGATCCCATGCTAAGCTTTCGCTTGTGTTATGGAAACCAGATGGCTGATAAACATACATATATAATTTTAAATAAATACTTATATAGATAATTTACACCCAGACACAGGGCAAACATCTATGTTCCATAGGACTTGTAGTTTTGTCGGAAATCATGAGAAACAATTTTTTAGCCTTAGAAGCCCCCCCCCCCCCCTCCCACTTCCCGAACTCGGATTGTCTGTAATTTATTTTTCCTTTTATTTTTATCATATTCCCCTCCTTTCTAATGGGTTTCATCTTACTACTATTTTTTTTTGTTTCAAAAATTATCGACCCTGGTCTAATAGGGAGACAGATGATATTGATATAGTATGGCGTTTAAAATATGTTTAGTTGATACATTTATTTAAATACATACAATAATTTACTTATAAGTTATAACCTATGGCGAAAATTAAAGACAAATATAAGAATATGTTGTATTATTGTTTACGTATGCAATTTATTATTCTAATAAATATTATTATAACAATTATCTACACAGATTTCCGTCAATTGATTTTTGTAAAAGGTCATTGAACTTCCACCTCCGATTCACTATTTACTAAGGGCCGATTTTTCAATGCCCAGATAAACAGCTAGATAGACTTTATTCTTCAGTTAACAAAATATTCAATTTTTCAATAGACGAATAGGACTTATCTATCGAATAACTACGTTATTTGAGGAAGAAATCTATTTGCCGCTCCAACGGCCAGATAGCGCGCTATTCGACGGTTAGGCGTTTGAGTTGACAACTGACGCGTCAAATTTGGGATATTTTCGTATGTCATAGAGTGTCATATGACATAGAGCGTAGAATTATTAACAATTAAACCTCTTTCTATATAATTATTATCAATTAAAATCATATTGAAATTGATGTTTTTGATAGTACTGATGACCATGCCATTGAAAATTTGCCAAACGCTGCCTTTAAGTATGTCGTTTCCATCGTAAAATATATAAATTGAAACACAAATTTAACCAAACTCTTTACTCGAATCAAAACAACAATCAACAATCATAGAACACAAGAACAATACAAGACAAACTTAAAATGCACTCCTGACGTGAGTCATAATGACGGTTGTTGACAAATTGCAAGAGTTGACCCTATCCCGCTCTAACCTGACTAATTTAATATGTTTGTTTCGCCACTCCGAGAGCAGAGCTGCCAATATAGAAATATTTGGTCAGATAGTTATTCATCAAATAAATCACGATTGAAAAATAGGCGAGCCGTTGTGAGTTAGATAAATAATTGAATAATTATATTAATTAATTATTATCGTATGTGCAGTCTGCGGAGGCAGTGCGCGCGGCCCGTGCTCTGCTCGAGTACGCGGAGCAGTCGGTGAAGGTGCCGCGGCAGCTGGTGGGCAAGGTCATCGGCAAGAGCGGGAAGGTCATCCAGGAGATTGTCGACAAGAGCGGCGTCGTCAGAGTGAGTACGCTTTGCTGGCGTGCCACGTAGCTCCCGGTGATTCCTCTTTGCGATTGTATAGGGGAGATGGTCTGAATAAAAGGATGGACGAATGTGTGAATTTAATATAATCATAATGATGCAATACAGTGTACATACTACTACCTAAACTAATTTATTAATTCAACTAGACTTCCTTTACAGGTTAGTGCTTTTGAACCGTCAAAATACATATATTTTCCGACGGAAAGCAACTTGTACTCTTTTGCATTATCATAGTTATTGGATATTTTATTTACGAGTTAGATAGTTTTGGTTCGATAGTGCTCACTTGAAGAAGTCATAGTCTCATGAAATTAAAAATTATAAAATATGATAGGGATTTAATTAAAATTTTGATGTGACTTTTGGCAATATTGTAAACTGAATCCTTCACCAATGCGTATACTGTATGGCCTGTGGTTACAAGCGCGTACTGAGATGTAACGTACACATGCTGCAGGTGAAGGTGGAGGGCGACAACGAGCCGCAGCCCGTGGGCCCGCGCGAGGAGGGCATGGTGCCCTTCGTGTTCGTGGGCACGCGCGAGAACATCGCCAACGCCAAGGTGCTCGTCGAGTACCACGTGGCGCACCTCAAGGTACAAGGAGATCATTTTATTATTTTTATGTGTATTTTCATACCTCAGCTAAATTCAAATTCCAATTCAAATTTCTTTATTTGGGTATGGGATGATAGTTACAGCTTGCAGTGTAATTACTTGATTTTGACGTGATGTTTACGACGTATGTTTTTCGACCTACCGTCACTTTGTGTTATATTTTTTTTGTTCACGCGAATTGCAATAAGCATTGTCATTACTCATTATCATTTGTGTCATCTTAACGTTTTGTTGGAAGGAATTAAACTGAAAGCGATACATAAAAAAGGGAGTTTTTGTTCATGGTCCTTACGATTGCCGGATATAATATATAATATATAACGATACTGGAGAATACTGGCTTTGGAGTTACGACAATATCGATGAAATTATTATTGGTGGATTACGATTTACGACTAATAGTCTAATAGTACGTACATACAACTACGAGTTGGGTGTTCTATCATCGTGTCTTCACATCTGCATCTGGAGGTTAGTTGATGGGACAACTACCGGTTGAAAGATCTACTGCTTGTCGACCTTTCTTAAGGAGTGGAGTAGACTATGCAGGGCCTATTAATATAAGAACCTCTAAAGGCAGAGGTAATCGGTCATTCAAGGGATATATTTGCTTATTCATTTGTATGGCCACACGCGCTATCCATCTCGAAGCAGTAAGTGACCTTACAGCTCAGGGATTTCTAGCAGCGTTTAAGCGTTTTATAGCACGCCGTGGTCATTGCGCTGAAGTATGGAGCGATAATGGGACAAATTTTGTGGGTGCAGCACGAGAACTCAAATCTTTATATTCTCATGAGAGGTCCAGTATAGTGAAGGAAATTGCAGATCAACTGGCTACAAATGGGACTGAATGGCATTTTATCCCTCCCCATTCCCCAAATTTTGGAGGACTATGGGAGGCAGGGGTAAAATCGACGAAACATCATTTAAGACGCATTGTTGGGAATTCAACCTTAACATTCGAAGAAATGACAACATTACTTTGTCAAATAGAATCTTGTCTGAATTCTCGGCCTATTTCTAAAATTACTGAGAATCCAGACAATCCAATCCCACTGACACCAGGACACTTTTTGGTGGGAGAACCTCTGGTTTTACCCCCTGATGTCAATTACGAAACATCCAATATCACAAATCTCAGACGGTGGCAAATGACTCAAAAAATGACCCAAGATTTTTGGCGTCGTTGGTCAAATGAATATTTGACTCAGTTCTACCATCGTTATAAATGGAACAATATTGTTCCTGAACCTACAATTGGAGATTTAGTGTTAGTAGTGGAGGATGATCTTCCACCTGGAAGATGGTTATATGGTATTATAGTTGAAAAACATCCCGGATTGGACGGAATTACGCGAGTTGTCAGTCTTAAATGTAAAAACAATGTAATTAAACGTCCTGTTTCTAAATTGTGTTTTTTGCCAATAACCAACTAATGTTGAATTTTTTGTTGGCTCTCGAGCCTCATATTATGTTCGTATTAGCACGTATTAGTAAGAAAGCATGCAATGTGGTAATATTTTATTTTGTATTTTTTCTGTATTTGATGTTAAATTCGCGTAAAGACTTTCGTTAGTATTCATGTTTTGATCGGTTAGTTGTATTAAGGAAAATTTTGAAAATTTGTCCTTGGTGGGCTGTATGTTTACGACGTATGTTTTTCGACCTACCGTCACTTTGTGTTATATTTTTTTTGTTCACGCGAATTGCAATAAGCATTGTCATTACTCATTATCATTTGTGTCATCTTAACGTTTTGTTGGAAGGAATTAAACTGAAAGCGATACATAAAAAAGGGAGTTTTTGTTCACGTGACAACGTCTTATAATTCGATAGAGCCGGCTGCACGCACGAAAAAACATGAGTCATGCGGCGTTACCTCGCTCTGAGGCGTTCCATGTAAGGCTTGCAGTGCAAGCGAGAGCGCGGAACGAGCGACAAAGAAGCACAATCGGCCTTAAGACGTTGTCACGTTCAACTATAGTCGGTAAACCGACTTTACAGACAACCAATTTTTTTAATATATTTGTTGTGGTGCAGGAAGTGGAGCAGCTGCGCGCGGAGAAGCTGGAGATCGACCAGCAGCTGCGCGTGGTGATGGGCGGCGGCTCGGCCTCGTACCCGCCCCCGCGCGGGCCGCCCGCCCCGCGCGCCCGCCGCCCGCGCCCGCCCGCCACCAGATACCCGCCCGGTACTCATCATTCGCACATCATCAGCTAACCACTAAGTCGTCCTTATTGAAATAAAACCATTACTAACTATTAGCTGTGCTCCGTGGTTTTACCCGCAGTGCTCTGCTCCTGTTGGTCTTAACAAGACGATAAGCGTATAGTCTTCCTCGATAAATGGGCTATCTAACACCGAAAGAATTTTTCAAATTGGACCAGCCCCCCTAGACAAGTGGCTTTCTATTAGCGTAAAGTTGAATAGAATAGATTATGAATGTTGTATGATTGTGAGATTGACGTAATCAATCGTCGTCGTCGTCGTAATCAAACGTCAATCTCATACATTCATAATCTATTCTATTGAACTTTACGCTAATAGAAAGCCACTTGTCTAAGGGGGCAGTAGTTCCCTAGATTAGCGCTTTCAAACTCTTCAGCTTTATAATATTAAGTATACATTAATTTTATAGATTTTGATAATTAGTGTAATGATAAAATACTTATTCCAAACACTTCATTCAATCTCCAACTCTTTGAGCCTCGAACGGCCCGATCGGTCCACGACACAATAAATTTTCTACTGTGTCTGTGATTCCGGGGCCTGAGTTATTAATAATAATTAAAGAACAAGCAATAATAATAATGTATTATATCTACAGGTGGACGCCGCACAACGCCCGAGCTCGGCGAGGAGCGGCCCGAGCGCGGCGAAGGCTCGTATCGCGGTCGCCCGAGACCGCCGCGACCTAACAGGTGACGTACCTACTGGTTATAGTATACTTGTGTTGTTGGTACAGGTTGTTTCTTTAAAATATTCAAGTGTAAAAATGTTTAATTAGAAAAAAATTAGTAAATTAAATGTAGTTTTGAAACAAAATTAAAATAATATAATCAGTTTATGTGTAGGAAGCAGTTAAGATCACTGCCATTTAATAAATTAAAATGGCAACTAGTGAAATTCCTTGCAGAGCGTACCTTTTACACAATGGCAGACTACTTCAAATATAAATTTTGACTTGTGATTGATTGACTTTGTTAATAATAATTGTAGACTGTGAAATGTAATTAATGATAATGAAAATAATAAATGAAATTTTGATTTATAATTTAGTGGCATAATTTGCATGCTGTTAATAACGGCTGAACATGCTGGAACTCAATTGTTAACAATTTAACATCTATGTATACCATGTTTTTTTGGCAAACATATTAATTTGAATTTGAATTTAAAGTATGTTACAGAAGTATATTACTCGTGATATGTTTCTAACATCACAACGCAGAGTTCCACTGATGTCATAGTTGACATATTATATTGTTTATAAGTTGGTAGTCAAAGATGCACTAGTACACAATGATAAATATCAATAACACTTATTGTATGTGTTGCAGGTCGAGCGAGCGGCGCGGCGAGGAGCGGCGCGTGCCGCTGGAGAACGGGCGCGCGCACCCGCGCCCGCCAAGGGACGCACGCGACACGCGCGAGCCCGTATGTGTTCACTTTCTTTGTGGTCTAAGATCCGAATATAGGTCGACCTTCACCGGCGTGATAATAGAATGAGGCCAGTTATATAATAAATTTAGTGTATTAAGGGCCGATTTTTCAATGCTTGGATAAAACTTATTCGTCGAATAATGTATAAAATTACCATTTTAAAAACGTATTCTAATTGCCCGTACTTGACAGTTTACGTGACATTTGAATATTATCGTGTAATACTTTATTGGATGGATAAGTTTTATCCAAGCATTGAAAAATCGGCCCTAAAAAATGTATTAAATGTGGGTTTGCTGGAAAAATCCTGGACAGGACATTTTAATTAATTTTTAATTTTTTTTTTAATAATTGCAGTACTTATTATCTAATAAAATTATAACAAACTTGAAGTATGAAACCTACAGAATGTGCAGTCATAGGGTTTTCTGATATTTACCTGGACAAACTGCTATGTTGGCAGGTATAAACAGCCATGTCCATACCGTTTACTTTCACTTGATGGAATGATAGAAAAAAAAATATATCAGCATGAGCGCTGTTTTATAACAAAATTGTTTATTGTCTCAACACTGCATAATTAAAAAAATAAAAAGATTTTTTTTTAAATAATTAACTAAAAATATCCTCTCCAGGATTTTTTCAGAAAACCACCCATCTTTAATAGATTTTTTAGTCGACTACATTTATTATAAAATTGGTCTCTTTCTATTATCACGCCGGTGAAGGTCGACCTATGTTCGGATCTTCTACTATTATTTATTTTGTAATTGTGGATAAGCTACCTGGTGTTTGCTTTGCTCTTGACATGTCACTTGCAAAAACAATTGTATTACATACTCATTTTTATTTTTAAAGTGAAACTTTTATTACATCGTCTCAAACTTTTTGGTCTGTGTAGCGCATGTCGCGTATATCGCGGCTGCCGAGTAGGTATACCTACTGGGCAGCCGACCGACACGCGACATGCGCTACACAAAGCAGTGTTCGGAACCGTTCGAACAGTTTCACTTTTACCGTGGTTTCATAAAACCACACAACATTTTATTTATTTGGTTTACCAACGTATTTTTACATCACAGATAAAAAAATAAAATTAAAAGTACACAGCATGCGAAAAATAAGTTTGAAAATACACAATTAATGAATTAACTATTAAGTATCAAAAATATGTTATAATATACATATATATTATGTGACCGTCGCTTTATATGTTTAGTCATATTTGCTGTAATGCCAAACGTTGACGGGTATATGTTGAACCGACGCAGCCCATTGTGAAAAGAGCCCATAATGTATTTTTATTAAAAAAAAATGCATTCTGCTCTCCTTCTATTTGTAAACTATGTTTCCTCTTCAAATTTAATACTCCAATTCATAGATCGAATTTTACTTTCGAATTATTTACCGAATATTGAAAAGCCCCCTTTGCACTGCGATTCCCCTTAATATAATCCTTTTATACTTTTCCAGAGCGGCAGGAGGCGAGACACGCGTGAACCGCGTGATACCGGGCCCCGGGAACCCCGTGAGCCCCGCGAACCCCGTGAACCCCGTGAACCCCGCGAACCCCGCGAGACCAAGCGGCACACGGACGACGAGAGCTCGCTTGTTGACAGCCAGGATGTGTCCAGCGCGGACAGGGGTACGTGCGCACATACATACACGCATACACACGCGGACACGCATATACGCACACATATAGATATAAAGGATAGGTTAGATAGGTTATAGAAGAAAGCTATATAAACTAGTTTATTATTATGAGGATTTACATAGGAATGTGTTATATAAGATAGATTAGGCTATATCCTATAGAAGTAAGCTAAAAAACTAAATTGATAGTTTTTTTTCTTTATTTCTCTCAATCATTATTGGTAGTTGCCCTTTACGGGCTGCTATTAGTGAAAATCTTTCTACCTACATAATTACCTTTTTATTTTTAAAGCTTTTTCAAAATATGTATTCTCTAGTCTCTCTTAAACTACTTAGTAACTCAGCCCCCGGGGGCCGGGATCACAGACACAATAGAAAATCTATTGTGTCGTGGTCAGATCGGGCCGCTCGGGGCTCAATGGGTTAAGATAAAATTTTTAATCAATAGTTTGGTATAATTAAATGTTTAATAATGATAATATACGTTAATTATCAAGTCAAATTTAAACATTTTGCTTTACCTATAATTTGTTTCTTACTCATGCAATTGCCAATTTATCAATAACTGCTTAAACATGATAACTTGACACATTTGAAGCTTAGCAATAAGTACACCATCTTAGAATAAAGCAAAGATCTGAAAATATTACATAATTTGCTAATTTAATATAATAGATCCATAGTTTTATTATAGTTTATACCGTAACATTGTATTTATTTTGCGGTGATATTCTTAGCATAATATGTATGAAAGGGTAATGGGTAACAGTTGTTTGCTAGTTTTAATTGTAAATATTAAATAAATTATATTATAATTTTGGGTGTTGGTTCTGTGTAAAATTTAACTAACATAGTATAAAAGTTTTAAACTTGAGCATACAACTATTATCCATGCAGATTTTGGAAGTGTAGTTAATAAGGGGTCTAAAATATTATTATGACAAAATAAAACATATTAACATTATTGGAAGAATGTGTCTATTTTATCATGATTCATATTTTATAACTCTAATAGTTGGGTGCTTGGAGAGTGATGGTGAATGCCAGCATGTTTTGCATGTTTTTATTATAGATTACATTAAAGATTTAGTATAGTAATATTTACGCTAGTTTTACTTGGCATGATAAGGTCACATAATTTAATTTATCATAAGATTACGTAGTTTTAGTTAAGGAATTTGGGAATGCTTTTCTATTTATTGTGATGGAGTGAGATTTAATTTAAGATGGAATTAGTTGTATTTATATGTAATTATTGGTTTAGTTTTAGATTTGTTGAATAGTGTGTGGAGTGGTGTGGTGAATAAAAGTTTATGAATTATGTATATCAGAGCATAGTATCACTTAAGTGATCTCATTTTGTATCGTATGAAGTGTTAAAAATTGCAAACATTGGAAAAAGTGTATTTCTGTGGGATGTGTATTGTGTTATTTCAAGGTTTAATATACAAATATTTAGGAAGAGCGATTGAGGGATGACAGCATCTCTTTAAAATGGTTAGGAATGTAATTCTGAGAGTATTCTGTGCGTGTGATTTTATAGAGTTGAATGAGCGTTGGGTGTGTGTACAGTGTGTGTGTGTGCGTAGCATAGTGTAGCCCAGTAGTGAGGTGTGTGTGTGGCGCAGAGTCCGCGTCGTCGGAGGAGGTCGGCGCCGACAGCACGCAGGCGAGGCGCCGCAGGCGGCGACGGCAAGGTACGGGGACACACAAACATACATACACATTAGACGCACATATTATCCATACTAATATTATAAATGCGAAAGTAACTCTGTCTGTCTTACTGTTAATAAAATCACGCCTAAACTACTGAACCAATTTTCATGAAATTTGGTAGAAAGGACATAGACTACTTTTTATCCCGGGAAAATGACGCAATCCCGGAAATCCCACGGGAACGGGAACTAGACGGGTTTTTCTTTGACTGCGCGGGCGAAGCCGCGGGCGGATACCTAGTATTATAATATGCCCAAAAACATACATAAACATGCAAGTATACGCCACGCGACTTGACGCTCTCATGCGCAAAACACATACACATACGCATAAAGAAGCACGCACACACGTATACATACGCATAAATACGCACGCACACTAATAAACGCACACGCACACACACGTATACACTTATACATAAACACATTATATAATGCTCCCAAATACGTACGTCCATGAATACACGCACGAACATGCACCATGCGACTAAAACGCGCTTTTGCGCTAAAATGACACACGCACACGCATAAACGCGCATGCACACACAAACACGCAGGCACTTTACAATAAACATAATCACTACTCAGCACCCACACATAAAAATACAATATTTTCATGTTTATAAAAGAGCATCGGCATCAGTACTTTCAGGTAAACTTAATGAATATTATTATTGCTTACTTAGTGGTGAAGAGCATGTGAAAATGGTATATTTTTTAAGTTAGCGATTTTGTTTTATATTATATGCATGATATTTTATTTTATATTCTTATAATGTAAGATTTTCAGATTAATATATTTTTTTACACGCCTCTTACGTGTTTAATGTGTAAGCTAAAATAAGTAATTAATGAAAATGAACACAGCTAAAGTTAATTGGAAACACTCTTCCTGACCTAATAATGTTCATAAAATTAAATATGTCATCTAACTTCTCATGTGTGCTTTATCATGCAAAATTATAAATAAACAATATATTATTACACATCATTTCTCAATGTTTTTCGTTTATTTTACTTGTGACACTATGCGCATGCCATTTGTCATAGAGTTTTGTCTATGTGTGAGCTTCGAAATTATTTTGTTTTAATCGGTGTTGAAAAATTTGAAATGAATATTTTCTAATGATCAGTGTCAAAATAGCATCGACCTTTAAATCTCATACAGAATCGATATGAAACTTTACATGGTATATGGTGCTTTCAATATTTGTAAACGAATGTGGTGGGTCATGCTGACGTTTTATCGTTTCGTTTGTCAGCAGGCGGCGGGTGGAAGAACGGCGTGAGCGGCGGCGGGGGCGAGGGCGCGCGGGCGGAGGGCGCGCGGGGCGAGGCGGGGCGGGCCGGGGGCGCCGCGCCCAAGGGCAAGCGCGACAAGGCCAAGGGCGAGGCGCTCGTCAACGGCACGGCGTAGGGCGGCGCCGCAGCGACGCGCCGGCCGCCGCGCCCCGCCCGGCCCGCGCCCCGCGCCCGGCCCGCGCCCCGCCCGGCGCCCCAGCCCGCGCCCGGCCCGCGCCCCGCGCCCCAGCCCGCGCCCCGGGCCGCGCAGCAAGGAAGTGAAACGTTCGCGTTGGCCGAGGCCGACGCTCCCGGACTCTACGCGTCGCGATCGCGCATCGCACTCGACTAGACTCACTCGTATTATGCTTTCGTAAGAGATTCGTGATTTGTATTCCTGATTACTCGATTATATGAAAATTAACAATGTGTACGTCGCTCCCCGGACGATACGGCCGGCCGGCTCTCCGGCGTATGGGAGACGGGACATAAGGCGGGACTTACGTGTGTCGTACCCTGTATTCTGTGCTTATGTCGTTTCCTATAAATAAAACATTTCTGTACATATTTTCAGATGTAGTTTTATTTTTACTTTCTACCTCCTTAATAACTTATTTTTACTCATAAGCGTCTAGTTATATGGGTTGCTTTTAACACAATTCATGCAGGAAAATTTAAAACTCTTGTGTCAAGTTTCTTACCAAAGGATAGCCTAAGAAGTGAAGATTCTGTGTAGCACTGGCTAATACAGAGAACTGCTAAAAAACTACAGACAACTGCTAAATATCAATAAGTCATATTCTATGTTGCACTGGCTAATACAGAGAACTGCTAAAAAAAGTTCAGACAACTGCTAAAAGTCAATTTCTATATTCTATGTTGCACTAGCTAATACAGAGAACTGCTATAAAAAGTTCAGGCAACTGCTAAAAATCAATGTCTATATTCTATAGAGCACTGGCTAATACAGAGATCTGCTAAGAAAAGATCAGACAACTGCTAAATATCAATAAGTCATATTCTATGTTGCACTAGCTCCTCCCTCAAAGGCCGGCAACGCAACCACAATACTCCAGAGTCTGTGGTTGTTTATGGGCGGCGCCAATCATCGCTTTCTGTACGGTGACGCGCAAGCTCGTTTGCCGACTTATACATAAAAAAAAAAAAGCTAATACAGAGAAATGCTAAAAAATGTTCAGACAACTGCTAAAATCAATAAGTCCATAAAGAATATTATGTCTGAATTTTTTTAGCAGTTCTCTGTATTAGCCAGTGCAACATAGAATATGACTTATTGATTTTTAGCAGTTGCCTGAACTTTTTATAGCAGTTCTCTGTATTAGCCAGTGCAACATAGAATAATATGACTTATTGATATTTAGCAGTTGTCTGAACTTTTTTTAGCAGTATATTACTTATAGTTTGTCTGACGCAGAGAACTGCTAACAATCAATAAGTCCATATTCTATGTTATTTATTGTAGCACGTAAAAGTAGTAAAAATTGTATGTAATGTATTAGTACAAAAAATACAAAATACAGCTACATTGTTCAGGACTTCATTTAGTTTGAAGTTTGAAGCGATATTACTGTTGGTTATTTACAAACACATTCCTCGCTACACATCCTAGCCTATTATTGATGGAAAAGCACAAGTTAACAGATTTATTTTACACAAAAGTATCGTTACTTAGCTAACAACAATAATTATAGCATTTCTATGGGCGTATTCAGAAAGAAAGCTTGAAACTTATAAGCGCTTATCGGCGCTTGTCATGTTCATATATTTTCCTGTCAGTGCTGTCAACCCGCGCAGGAAAATATATGAACATGACAAGCGCCGATAAGCGCTTATAAGTTTCAAGCTTTCTCTCTGAATACTCCCTAAGTTATGGAGTGGCAATCAGTGTGACCAGATTAAATTTTACAAAAATACCGAGGCACCTCAAAAAAATACTGAAATATACCGACTTACATATGACAGATATACCAATAAAAATACTGATTTTCTTAACACGTTTTAATTATTCATCCTCACAATAAATGTTAGTTTTATAGATGCTTATCTACTTTGCAGATTCGCATTGCATGCTTTACAAAATGCGGTGAACTCATCATCCATATATAACGTGAAAGCCACAAAGAAAATTCCGGAATTTGTTCCCACTTCGCTAAATAACTTTGCTGAAAACTAGATACGCTGTCCTGATGAATGCAACTAAGTAAATAAAAACAACGAAAATCGCGTTCTATATTTTATATGATGACAAAAACCATCTTCTATTTTGGGGAAATTCCCGAATTATCGAAAGAAAGTCCTCAAATATTAAGTCGAGTGCAGAAGAGACAATCATCTCACTTGAACCGTATTAGACGATTTTATACTAGTAATAAAATATCTTATATGTTTTACTACTATCTATTCATCCAACTGAAAACTTAAAAACTAGACTTTGTTTTGAAAATTATAGATAAACTAGCATTCCTTCCCGAATTCATCCGGGTAAACTGATATTCATGAAATACAAGGGATTTCAATGTATGCAATCTGGAAATTACGCTCTATCTAATGGTGCAAACCTCATTAAAATCGGTCCAGCAGTTGTAAAGTTTTAGGCGAACATACATTCTGCAACTCTGATTTATACTATGTAAAATAAAAATAAAAAGCCCATTTATTTTCTACAAACAAGTTACAATCATTTAAGACTATTTTTATATCTACGTTATAGTTACACTTAGTTGATCAATTTACATTAAAAGTAAGTTGGTTGTAGTACATATTTGTTTGTTAGTTAACAGTATTTTAGCTTTATTAAATTTTTACTTTATTTTAAGTTTATGAATTATCATTTATTTTCTTATTTCATTAAATGTTTTTTTTTTAGGATTGTCTGTAGAAACCCCGTATTGGGTAAAGGCCTCCCCCAAAAAAAAAAATTCTCAAATGAGATTGCGTTATGATAGCTGTTGTGTGTATTCATTTGGAGGGTTGTGGTCATTATCTTCCACGGTGACCAGCCGGGTTGGAAGATGTTCTTGGTATCTGGTTCTTGTTGTGCTGTGATCTAATTATGTTGGAGGAGGGGCTTAGTTGTTATATGTTCTTGTTATTTACGTTCTGAGTGTTATTTGTTTTAACTGTATTTGTATTTACTAAAAAGTTTAACATGCCGGGTTTTATCACTCCTTCTGATATGCTATTTGATCTTTTGGCCGTCGATTTGAGCTGTTGTTGTTTATTCTTTTTATTGGCTTGAGTAGTTTTCTCAATTTTTGGGATTGTGCTATTTTCAGGTGATAAAGAAAGTTTTCTTTTGTGCATGCTTTCGGTAATAATTAATTTGTCGTATTTGATTGTAGCTGTGTTACCCTTTTCTTTCTCTATTTTCAATTGTTCTTTTAATCCTTTTCTCTTTTCTAGTATATATTTCGGATAGTCCGCTTGAACGTAGTAGGGAGTATCTTTTAACATCAGTTTTTTCTTAAGAATTTTTATTTTTATTCCTAAAGTAGAAAAAGTAATTACTATTGGGCGTGGTCTGTCGCCTTTCTTTCCTACTCTCCTCGCTTCTTGAATATCAAAATAATTTAGTTTTATAGAGAAGAACTGATCTATCCACTTGATAATGTTCTTTTCCAGGCTTTCGTACGAGTTTTCTGTTTCCTCAATACCGAAAAAAATTAAATTTCTCTGTCTTGATTGTTTTTCTAAGAAATAGATTCTATTTTCCTGATTTTCCACGACTTCTTTAAGTTTATTATGCTTTTCTTCCCAAAGACAAAATTTTTCTTCTAACATAGTATTAATATTCTGTGTAACTTGTTCGGTAATATTTTTTCCACTTTCCTGGATAATAATTTTCTGGTTATCCAATTCCTTTTGTATAAATTTAAGTGCATTTAAAACCTCTTCCATGTTGATAAAATAAAAATACGTATACGTATCGATTGCAAACAGATAAGTTCCTCAGCTTCTTTCTACTAGATGGCGCTGTGTGTCGCTAGGATATTGAATCATAGATACGAATCACAATAAATGTTAAAACTTTAAAGTTTAAGGTTATGTTGATATATTTTACTCTTATATGTAATTGTTCTTTGTTTAAATTATTTAGAATCACTTCCGTGCACAATAAAACGGTATTCGGTTTTAGTTCAAACCATTAAGATTATTGAATAAGTCCACAAAAACAGTAACACTAATGGTAGGTCTTCGCTATTTTATTTTACAGTGAAATGTATTTTTCCGTGTCCATTTCTTTAAGTCTTCAATATATCACAGTAGTCACTCAATAAATTCACAAACACTATCGGTTATTTACCATAATACTCTGTTTTAGTATATTTAAATTAGTTTTTAGGCAGAGATAATGTTTACGACGGCACAGTAGCACCCTCACTCCTATACTATACTATGTATTGATTGATAATTGTAAAGGTAGTATTACAATACTACAACGCCGGCGACGGCCGTCTTTCTTGTCATATCTGTAACTTACTCATCTTTGCTCATAGATAACATTTATAAATCCGAAAAAGTCCCCAATGTTCGCGTTCCGGGGAATTCCGCAAACATTGTCGCAACTTTCAGACGATCACGCACGACGGTGTTGCCATAACGTCAACCAAAATATACCCAAAAATACTGACTTCCAGCAATATACCTAAAAATATACCGATGTTCGGAAAAGTCGATGAAATATACTGAAAAAGTATTAAAATACTGAATCTGGTCACACTGGTGGCAATTCGTGATATTTTTTTGCAATATGGCTGACCTGTCAAATTTAGTTCACAGCTTCGCCGTAGGACTTCTTTAGTGGCACAGTCTCTATTAGTCCAGGAGGAATCGGCGCATGAGTACCGAAAACTATTCCACCTCAATTTTTTTACGTGATCCTCTTCAAATTGCCCTACTGATGATATAAATGCATGTTGCCATGGGGCAACCCGGTGCCATATTGTTTAAACCGAAATTGTTTAAACAATTGCAAGGAATTGTTATTTTTCAACCGGACAAATTTTTTTTATATTTTTTATCGAAATACCAATAAAAAAGGTCCAATTACTTTTCACGATAAAGTTAATATTTTCAAAGATATGAATTTTTTAAGGTTTGAAAAATCTCAAATTTGGGTACTTTCGACCCATGAAAAATATATTTAAAAAAAAAATAATATATAAGTAATATTTTTTTTTCAATTCTCTATACAATAGTTAATAATATTGTTAATAGAGATTTAAGAAAATTTCATTGTTTATATCTGTTTTTTAATTGTTAACTTCGCGCGCTCACAAATAATATAAGTTGCATACTTCTATGTGGTTGTGATTCAGAAGACTGTAAGAATATAATATATAAAAATAATATTGATAATAAATAAATACTTATTTTTAAATCTTGTTTTATTATTTCATACTTCTCCATCTATAACTTTCGTTTGAAGAAGTTATTCAATGTAATTAATAAGGTAAAAGACCTAGTTATTGACACTTTAAATTTTATTTTAGTTAAAAAAAAAACAAATCAATTCTAATAAATTAATAAATATAATTTTTGAATTAAAAATTTTAAGATCTTTGGTTTTTTGAGAACATTTCATTCTTTTAATTAAAATCAAATTGCGAGTGTCAAACAACTAGGCCAGTGTCAATAACTGGGTCTTTTACCTTACTTGCTGTTTCAATAACAAAAAAGTAATATAAACTGACAAAAAAGTAATTTTAATTACATGTTTCAATTTATGCTTAAATAACTTTAAAAAAATTGATTTCAGAAAAAAATATATAAGAAACAAATTGTAGACAATTTAATTATTAATAAGATTGCTCTCTTTAGAAATCTTGATAAAGTTGATAGTTTTTAAGATAAATGATAAATAATGATTCAAGACACAGAGAGGCCGATGCAGCGCATGAGTAAGAGAGAGACGGCGATACTTAAAGGTAAGCGGCGCGTACTTGTGAGCGCGCGAAGTTAACAATTAAAAAACAGATATAAACAATGAAATTTTCTTAAATCTCTATTAACAATATTATTAACTATTGTATAGAGAATTGAAAAAAAAATATTACTTATATATTATTTTTTTTTTAAATATATTTTTCATGGGTCGAAAGTACCCAAATTTGAGATTTTTCAAACCTTAAAAAATTCATATCTTTGAAAATATTAACTTTATCGTGAAAAGTAATTGGACCTTTTTTATTGGTATTTCGATAAAAAATATAAAAAAAATTTGTCCGGTTGAAAAATAACAATTCCTTGCAATTGTTTAAACAATTTCGGTTTAAACAATATGGCACCGGGTTGCCCCATGGCAACATGCATTTATATCATCAGTAGGGCAATTTGAAGAGGATCACGTAAAAAAATTGAGGTGGAATAGTTTTCGGTACTCATGCGCCGATTCCTCCTGGACTATATTATTAGGAGCAATCAAGAAGCTTATATCTTATACACTGGAGATTTCGGTATGAACATTTGAAAATTGTTGTGTTCTATCACTTTCACACCTAACTTGGTATTGCCACTGTTAAAACGAAGTTTTCCCAAGGCTACTATGTATGCTGTAATATTCTGTGCAAAAGGTTAGTTTTTGTACATGACTTTGTTGATAAATTGCCAACAACGTCATTCAGAAGCATTGTTGGATGAGACAATTATTATTTATGCTAAATAAAATAAGTATCTGAACCAATTATTAAAAAGCGATACTCCCTGATTATGGGTAGTTACCATAATAAAATTGTAGCAACTCTCACTTTGACAATATGGCATAAGTGTCAAAAAAATTGCGTCGCTTCGAATATTTAAGTTAATATTGTTGCGTATTTAATAAATATTTTCCGAATATTAATAATGTATTGCATTGTGAAAAATTGCAGAAGTTTTTGGACACCAAATTCTGGCCTATAATTTCACAGGCAAGTGTATATTTACGTTATTTACAATATTCCTCAATACTCATGCATTTACCTGTTTAGAATCATTTTAATGGCAAAAATCGTCAAATTTATCATCATTTTACTAAGCAATCATGTTAAATAAGTTCTTTTCCTAATACTTTCATCATTTTTCAACAAGTTTTCAACAAACAAATTTAACAAGTAAGGTAACCATGATGATGGGTTTTTACGGATAGCGACGATAATATATTGCTAAAAAATATTATGATGAACATTTAGAACACCATTTTAAAAATTTTTATACTAGTAATGAAACAACACACGACATCGGTATTGCACTCACATATTGTGGTTTGTTCTTTTTTACATTGAAATTTATACTTTTTAACCTAATATTTTTTTGTTTTACGTATTTCAGCTTTCCAAAAAATGAAGTAAAAAGAAATATATGTGCCTATCAAGGGTAAAATTACTGAGGATTACGACCCAGAAAAAAAATACTGCTATAAACAGTTTTAATTTGATGTTTTTGGCTTGAAGTTGACCCGTCGAAGCAACGCGTTTAAAAAGAAGATCTGAGTAACTTACAATTTGGTAAACAGCATCTGATGCAAAACACAACTTTCCTCTATTTACAAAGGATGTTAATGATATAATGATGTATATCGGTTAATATCCAAGCTTTGTAGCCAAAAGTTATCAAGCGTTATTTAAAACTATCATTCTCTACCAATTAAAATTGTATGTCATATAAAGGAGATAATTCTTGTAAGATGACCAGTAATTATAATAAAAATACTGTTAAAAATATATGTCGTTATTATTTATAGACCATGATTTTTAGTTTTTTCTATTTCGAAAAATCCTGAATATACAAACCAGTGTGGTCACCCACAGAAAGAGACAAAAAACAACACTGACGTCATTCAAGGTTATATTTTCTTGTGACAAGTTAATGGTCATAGTGCAATCTCCAGTGTATTAGATATAAGCTTCTTGGGAGCAATGATAGATCATAATGTTTTATTTAATTATTTTTTCCCTGGACCAGTTTTCTATTTAGTTGAAATTTAGGTGTTTACTGCATAAAACCTTTTTTTTGCCTGGTCGATTAACAACCGTTTTATTCTATCTATTTCCATTAGAGCCTCGTTGAAGTAAATAGTCAAATTATTATAAGGTAGAATAAAACAAGATACACAGACATGGTCAATTTATTTATACAAAGATACATTCAAACTATGACTAGAATACTGTTTCTGCCTCCAATAAATTGATAATTTCTAAAACTATTTACAAAATCGCCCAATATAAAGCCCGTACGTATTTTTTTAAACATATAAAAATAATAGCATATTATCTAAAATCATATACTTACTTACATATTGTTAGATATAAAATTCTGTAATACTATCCGTTTTAAATCTTACTAAACAGACTATAACCAGGCCTATTTCGACAATCATTACATTTACACTTATTCCATTTGATAAATAAATTCCTTCAACAATCTTACAAAAATCTAGGTACCTACTTAGAACTTCTAGGAAAAAAAAAGCTCAAATATGATATTATACTCTACACTTTCTTCCTATTAAAAATTTGTTTTACTATAATTAAAAGTTATTTGTATGATATACCTACTGTATCTATTTTTGGGAAAAATAATTATCAAGAGTAAATGAACAACTCAATATTTTACGGAATTATTACTAAATTGTTACAGAAAAATGCTACCTAACTAAAAATTATTCCTGAATTTAAAAAATGCTAAAATTAGTAACAACAAGATAGGTTCTACCTACATTATTTTACATTACTGTACATCCAAATATAGAAAAATCTATTCAAAATCCCACTGCATCAGTGGACTATTGAATTTCAAAAGTTGCTAAGCTTTTGGGGTAATTGCTACTATGAAATAAGATTTTATGTTCTAAATAGTTTTTTATTCGTTTTTCAAATATTTTGGGAGTGAAAGAGATAAAATAGGAATAAACCACAGGAATAAAATTTAAAACGGTTTGAACACGTATTTTTGATTCTGAGGTTTTATATAAAACCTACGAGTTGTTTAGCGAAATCTTAGGTTACCTATGCGAAAATTTTAAAGCCTGGCAACATGTCTTTTAACTTCTATTGTCTTTGAATTGGTATGTACATTGTACGCCAATAACTTTGAACAGCACGTAAGGTATTCAAATACATCGTTAGAATATTGAATAACTTAAACCATATAAGCAATCACCCCAATGCGCTATATAATATTAGCTTTATAATATAAAAGTATATTTACAATTGAATATCAGTCATTCACGCAAGGATATGCATTATTGCCGGGAGTTACGTCTCGGTCTAGGACACAAGGAATCGCATCGAATCCAACTTTACAACGGCTACCATTGATATGTTTGCTTAACACATTTGTCTAGCTCATTTTTTTCATATAGAAAATATATAAACTTCACGATTTATATTTTCTGTTGTAAATATTATGTTTAAGGGTTTTATAGTTCTTGGAAGGAAGATGTGTAGAAGTACGAATTAGTACGCGAAAATCTTTTATAATGCACGTGTTAGTACACGATAGACATGAACTACAACAAAACTAGCATTTAAATACGATCTAAAATCTAGATTTTGACCGTAGATTCCAGTATCTAACCAAATAAAATAATTTTAGGGTTTAGATAGACAATCGTCGTACTGCGTACTTGAAAAAGTGTCCTTTTCTAAGTATCGATAGGTAGGTAGAAGATAGGTAGTACAGACAGCAACAGATGTTAAAAGTATCATAGACAAGGTACATCGAAACACAATCTATTCTCTACAGAACATTATTTACACTGTCACATCAAGAACAAACTATAAAACCCCGCAAATATCTACACGAAGGTGCCCAAATGTTGCGGTCGGTCCCCGGCAATAATGAGATGGCGGCATTATATAAGTCGGTGCGCGTCGTCGCGGCAGTCGTCCGACTCGTCGCTGTCGGAGCGCGAGCAGCACGAGTCGCTCCAGTGTTGGAACTCCTCCTTGTGGTGCTCCAGCGCCATCAGCGACGGGAACAGGCTGTCGCATGAGCTGCACCTGTAATGTAATGACATTATATTTTATTATTGTATTATTATTGTCAAATACAACCCAATAAAAATCTTAGGCATGGTATAATACGATTCAAACTTAATGGCGGCTCGAAACATCGTACGATCCGATGCGCAGAAAACAATTTTTAGGAATTAGCGGCACGTTAAGGGATGTGCGAGTGCGCACAGATCCCACTCGCACGGCGCACCTGCACCTAACTTCTAAACCGCCATTAAGTTTGAATCGAACTGTTAATAGAATTGCAAAATCGGCCCCATTTAAAGACTGTTATGAAATAATATGGTAATTACATTATACAAAGATAATAGATTATACTTTTGGGGCTAAAGAGAGTTCATTGAAATGTTATTAATATAACTAGCTGGTGCGTTGTGCGCGGGCTGCAAGCAGCCCGCGAGCCCCTTTTGCCCCTGGGTTGAAGCAATAGGGCAGTCATTAGAAAATGTGTTAGAATTCCAAGTCCATTTGTAATTTTCTGCTAACTGCGATTCCACAGTCAATCGGAAGTGCTTATAAATTCCCCATTCAAATATTTTATATTCTGAAATGCTGTCGACCTTCGAGGGCGCGTGGTGCGCGGGCTGCAAGCAGCCCGCGGCTCATCCCAGGGCAGAAATCTTCAGTCATTTGAAAATGCATTCGAATTTCCTGTCCATTTGTTACATCTGCTAACAGCGATTCTACAGTCGGTCGAAACTGCATATAAATTACTTATTCAAATATTGGTTAAATTTTTGAAACGTGATCCCGAATTTCATTTATTTGAGGTGTCACAGCGGTGACTTTTTTTCACTTATAATACCACAAGAGCTTCAAAATTATCGGGTATTTTCCGAAAGGTTCGTTGCAAACAAATGAAGGAGTCAAGTTTTTCAGGTTAAAAAATCACGAGGGCGAAGCGCGAGTGATTTTTCCTATTGTCGATATTTGGGTCGGAAAAATAATCATAATAAACTGTTCAAGACAATAAATGTGTGAAGATGTATAAAACATATTGAAAACTTCAAGTCTTTTTAGTAGCGTCGTTTAAAATCAAATTCATTATGCTTTCGGCACTAAAAATATCTAAGTGAAAGCCATAGGACTACAGTCAAAGGGTGTATCGAATTAGATATCGTTACACTATAAAAATAACTACTTTAAAAAAACCGACTTCAAAAACGGAAAAGTAAAAAATAATTAATTACTACATATTATTTAGTTGTGTTATTCACTATATAGGTTTGAAGTCGGTGCCAAGCACTAAGCACTTATTAAACTACGCTATTTTTTGATACAAGAACTACCTACTTGCATAATTCAATTACATTATTCGCAATACAAAAAATTGGCTATTTTCGATATAAAAACTACACTACTCTTGGTGTAAGTCCTACGCTTATAAATCATCTCATTCACTCAATAAATGTGTGAAGATGTGTATATTATTACGTATTGAAAACTTCATTAGTAGCTTCGTTTAAAATCAAATTCAGTATGCTTTAGGCACTAAAAATAAGAACCTACTTTTCCGTTTTTGACGTCGGTTTTTTTAACTTAGTTTTAATAGTTTTTAACCTACGTAATTTTTTTGTTTGAGTGGGAATCGCCCTAAAGTCGCTTCTGTTCAAGAGTTAACCTAACACGCTCGTCGCTTCGCTCCTCGCTACCTATTTGAATATTTACGCCGGCCGCTGACGTGACTTGCTCGCTTCGCTCGCTTGGCTAGTGCGGTAGTTCAAAAGTAACCTAACTCGCTCGTCGCTTCGCTCCTCGCTACTTCTTTGAGTATTTACGCCGGCCGCTGACGTGACTTGCTCGCTTCGCTCGCTTGGCTAGTGCGGTAGTTCAAAAGTTAACCTAACTCGCTCGTCGCTTCGCTCCTCGCTACTTCTTTGAATATTTACGCAGGCCGCTGACGTGACTTGCTCGCTTCGCTCGCTTGGCTAGTGCGGTAGTTCAAAAGTAACCTAATTCGCTCGTCGCTTCGCTCCTCGCTACTTCTTTGAGTATTTACGCCGGCCGCTGACGTGACTTGCTCGCTTCGCTCGCTTGGCTAGTGCGGTAGTTCAAAAGTTAACCTAACTCGCTCGTCGCTTCGCTCCTCGCTACCTATTTGAATATTTACGCCAGCCGCTGCCGTGATTCGCTCGCTTCGCTCGCTTGGCTCGTGTGGTAGTTCAAAAGTTAATAAATATTTTCTACTGCGGGAGGCTGTCGACCTTCGAGGTTGCGCGGTGCGCGGGCAGCAAGCAGCCCGCGGCGCCGTCTTTTGCCGTTGCTATTCAATTACCCTTCCTACTATGGAAATTTCCATACAAAATTTGCGAAAAAAAACATTTCGCTTTTTAGCAAAAAAATTTATATGCCTGGAAGCGGACCAGGTTTTGAAGCATTTTTTGCTTCGGCGACCCCGACCTACCTGCCACCGGTTCAGAGAGCCGTTGAATTTCGTGATGTATGGAAAATGGAAACCGAGGGTCGGAGAGAAATTCTGAGTATGCAGTATTGTAAATCTGGCCAATTGGAGCACAAAAGTCAATTTTCAGACCGATCGTGAAGTAAGCGGCGCCACAATCTTGCCTCGAAAAATCGGCCATTTTTGAAAAAAAAATTACGGCCAATTTGAAATTTCTCCATTGCCCTGGTAGCACCCCATCTTCCTGATCATTTTTTAGTTCTACACCCCCCACCTATCTCGCGCCGTTTCGGAGAGCCGTCGAATTTCGCGTTGTATGAAACTCGGAAACCAGCGGTGGAAACTCAATTATGAGTATCCCACCTTAATGTGCGGCTCGATTAAAGCCCCTGTGCCAAGTTTCAGCGCAATCGGACCAGCGACGGCCGTTTTAGAAATTGTATGGCGGCGGCCATTTTTTCCGCCATTTTGAATTTTTTTCACTATCTGTGGTAATTGCTCGAGGTCTACTACAAGTTTAGTTTGAGCACCCCAGATGTAGCTGCTACCGTTTGCGCGGGCCGTTGATCGTCTTCGCGAGATGAGGGAAAGTTTAAGATTTCGTATTTTTCTGGATATTCTGGGAGCTGGGCGAGTACGAATGCATCATTGGTGTATTTCTCCGTTGCGCCACCTCGTCTAAATTTACGGTTTTATGTTTGCGCCAAAAATGGAAAAATTCCAAAATCGAGCGACCCACTATGGCTCCCTGGTAGCGTCCCAGGGTGATGATCATTTTTAGTTCCGACACCCCCCACCCAACTCGCACCGTTTCCGCGGGCCGTTGGATTTTACGTTGTATGGAAGTCGGAAACTGGGGCCCGGAGCCACTCGAACAGGGCACCGATCGATTCGCCGGCTCGCACAGAGCACGTGTGCCAAATTTGAGACGTAAGGATTCATAAACGGCGATTTTGGCAAAGTACGGCGGCCATCTTGTTTTCGCGAAAATCCCCATTTTTCCACCACCCCTGGTAATCGCCACCAGTTCTGAGCATTTTTTGTTCAGACACCCCCCTCCAGGTGGCACCGTTTCTGCGCACCACCAGGGGTCCACTCGGTATTCGAAGATGATCGAGATCGCTATATTTTTCCGGTGGTCACTGGGAGCACCTCTACACGATCACGTCGAAACCCCCCCAACTTTCCGCGTAGTTTCCGAGAAACCCGATGTCAGTCAGTGAGTCAGTGGTAGTGTAGCTTTATATATATATGATATGTTGTTTCAAAGCGCTCCATGACTGGGACTTTGTACTGATAGGTATATGAAAAATGCGGAATGATATGAATATAAAAAAACGCGATACAAAGGGACAAATAAGCATTTTATTTAACAAAATAAAATAAAAAATGTAGTGAAAAACTATCGTTTAGAAACACAACGAAAAAATTAAAATTAGCCTAAAGTTTTAGTTTCCAAATATGGCGACCTACGCATCCATCAAAATATAAAATTGCGTCCTCTCCGTTTAAACCTCTTATTGCTCTGAGGTTTAAACTTTATAGTCCGGGATACATCGCCCATTTTTGCAAGTGATTACTATCAAGCTAATTTTTCGTGAGTAGCATTATTTTGATGAGATGCCCAATAATTTCATGTACGAAACTCTCGATTGTGGTAGCTTACAGAGGTAACAAGGATAAAAATTTTTGATTTGACGGTTCTCAAATATTTATTACGCAATTTGTAGGACAATATGTCTGTTGAATTATATAAGTATTAAATAAGTGAAAATAAAAAAAATCAGCTTGTTAGTAATCATTTATGATGACTTCGTTATCGATACACATTGGAAAGGGGTCCCCCTTTGATCAAACCATAGATTTTGTAGGACAAATATTTTTTCGAATAATTTAGATAATTATCTTGAGATTGAACAAAAAAAAAACATTCAGTTAGTAATTAATATTTGAGAACCATCAAATCAAAATATTTTATCCTTGTTTCCTCTGGTAGCTACCACAATCGAGAGTTTCATACATGAAATTATTGGGCATCTCATCAAAATAAAGCTACTCACGAAAAATTAGCTTGATAGTAATCACTTGCAAAAATGGGCGATGTATCCCGGACTATTAAACTGAGTGAAAATAAAGACTAAACTCTAAAGCAGTCGGATATATATATACATACATATCGGTTATATATAACATACCAACATGGCAACATACAGGTGAAGCTACTAAAAGCGTGCTAAATATAGGTAAAATTACCCGAAATGCCTTTTCTTCTGTTGGTGATCGCTGAGCTGGCGTCGAGTGGGAAACGACCGGTCACACACGTTGCAAGTCAATGCTTCGTCTGTAAAGACCAGTTTAATTATTTTATATACATAATAATACTTTATATATGACTGCCTGCGTGGTACAGTGGGTAACGCGTGAGCATAGAATCCAGGGGCCCTGGGTTCGATTCCCGGTGGTGACGAACAAAAAAAAAAGATCTCGGTCAGTTAAGCAGATCTATGCATACTGCATCTGCCTCTTAAAAAAGTGATGATAAGTACTTAGCTCGCGACTTAGTACGAATAACACCCAAAAATACTACATATATTATTCTCGCATACAAGAAAAGTTTTATAGTACCTATAGATTTAGATAGCTCTACAAAGGTTTTTTATCTTATTCTTCATCAAAAAAATATTTTTTTTAAAAATAAAGCCTCATAAATAAAGTTATCTTTTCACGCACTTTTTATCTTGCTAGGAAAATGAAGGTATGTAGATATGTTAAAATGAAATACAAACTTTATGTACATATTTATTTAATCAATATCACTAAAAATAGTGTTTTATTAACTACAAAAAATCAGTTCACCATAATAATTTAAAAACCACGTAACTTCTATCATAATATTACAATATTTGTGCAATGCGACAAAATCGTGTAAGTATTTCATAAAATTTAGGAATAACTACTTAACAGTAAAAAATGTAATATTGAGAAAATTCTAAAAATTCTTTGTCTATATTTTACATTTAGAAGTTTTTACAAAATACTACATACACACAGAAATGCGAGAAATCATTTTTGGAAAAACTACCTCATTGTAAACTAAAATTAATAAATCTATAAAGTTAAACAAAAGCTGCAAAATCATAACATGAACTAAATATAGAAATAATACTAGAAGAAAGGAAAGGAACTTGAAACAATTTTTGTAATACATTGTTCATTAATTAATAACCAGGCAATTTTAGAATAAATATTGAGAAACAGATACTTATTAAAAATAATTATAATTTTAAATTGAGCTACTTACAATACAGTATATTTTCCAATTACAAGAATGTTTCAATTTTCAATAATATTTAATACTAATTTCAATCTAGAATTATAGAACTGTAGATCTAGTAAAAAATTAAGGCAAGTCGAACATTTAAAATTGATCTTCGCTACATTATTTAAAAGTTTTTTAAACACATAAAATATACCATATTAAAAACGTAAGGCAACAGTTTTTCACACACGTCCAAACTAATCACAATATACACTGCGTCCACTCTCGTACACACTGCCTGTGTTAAATGGGTAAAGTATTTGACACCGATGACTTGAACATGCTACCGAAGAACCTCATTCCCGAGGATCCACCAGGTATGGAGCCCATCATCATCCACATGAGTGCGAGGACCTGGCCAACAGCACAGATCACAGTGAGCGGCGTGCTTTGGAGATGCAACGCACAGTACAATGTTGCGATTAACGTGAGCCCATAGAGCGATGTCGTGAGCGCTCTCTCTCTAGAGAACATTGACTTGAGGTGCGACCATGGACCCCAGAGGAAACTGAAACTGTTACATATAAATATTAATAATGATGATGCTTTAGTTGTTGGCAATTGAGTTGAATGGTGAATTGATTGTGACAGTTTTTAAGTTTCCAGTGTCAAGTTCATTGGAGAAATTACAAAATGAATAAGTATATTCAATAGTATGCTACTTATATTAATGATAATAATTATGAAATTATAAGGAATTATTAGTTGTATTCATTACATGAAATAATTAGTTAAATATCTATTGATGAGTTATGGAGAAGAAAATTAAACAAATTAAGTAAGTGTTTTATTTTAAATTATTGACTATTCTATTTACAAAATTATTGAACTTATTCTATATTACTTATGTTAAAGTGGATTCCTTTATAACAGTGAATTAGAAAGTATAATAGAAGTACAGAAACAAGTTTACATGTATGTCATGTTGTGCGTCTAACAACAATTATAGGTGAGGTAATCATGAATACCTTGTGTAATCTGTTGTATATGAAACATACTCTATTTGATTTATTTTGCAAGAATGGTTTACATTAAAAACAAATGTTACTATGAATCACAGGCTAGATTACTATTTATTATATTTCTCTACTAACTTGAGAAAAATGTTTAGAAGTATTCTTCACTGTTTCAAGTGAAAATGAAACTCAGGGTCTGTGATGTATCAATATGAGTAGGTACATGCTAAACATAAACAAAATATTTCATAAAATGCCTTGTGAATTTCAATTGTTTTGGCAATGTATTTTAATGTAAGTTAGTAAATATGTTAATTACATGTTATATCTGAATCATTACTGTGTGATGACTCATATTCAACATCATAATATTCTTTTTTAATATTGCAAAAAATGTTTGTAAAAAGTATTGTATTATTATTTCATACACATAAATGAAGTCTTATATATAATAGAAGAGAGACTTACCTAAATATGAAGAATAAACTTCCTAGAGTGAAAAGTAGTGCAAACTTCCTTGCTTGTAGTAAAAGTATGGGTATATACAAAAATGACAGAATAAAGCATAGAATTCCGAAGAATAAACAAATTCCAAAACCCATAAACCGCTGCGTTCGGGTCTGTAACAATTAATATTTAATAAAACTTTGACCTCATTATCAAAAGTAAATAACAGCAAATGATAACAAAATTAATTGCACTCACAAGGGTAAAGTATTCCTTTTGCACTTCTTCGAACCAAGAACTAGTAGTGGTCGTGCTGGTGGGCGTCTCTTCGTTGCTTCGTGTGAAAAAGTTCGAAGTTGAAAAAGGTAAGTTGAACTTGTAGCTTCTTCGATTCTCATTTTGTAGTAAATAGTCATCCAAATCGGATTTTAAATTTGCCATCTTGATTGTTACACTAGACCCTCCGTTTGATATTCGTAAATCACTTATTTAATATGCGGAAGTCTTTAAAATTTAAAGTTCACAATAAAAAACACTGTAATTCCAACAATCCGTATCCAACTTTAGTGTATGTGTCATGTTGACATTGACAACTGGGTTTTAGGTGTCAAAACACAAAACAGCAAAAGTGATGTGCTGTGCTCGTTGGATTGAATGGTACAGATAAACAAATCGTGCGGTCTACTCACCATAATCTGTATCGTCACTGAATTCATCATGTGAATGTCGCACGTTGTTGTTGTATCGGTCATGCGCACAGGGAGGGCAGACATTGCGCGTGTCTCGCTCGTCGAGGTCTGTGCTGCTGGCATCTGAATCTACATCTGCTTCTTCTATGTGAATGTCTTCGCTTTGTCTGTTATCAAGCTTTTCATTCGATGAAAGTTGATTGTAATTCTTTCTTGGTGGTCGTGACTCTGGAAACAAAATACTTATAAAAGTTATTTATTAAAAATATTGCAATAATCTGAACTACCATTAACATTTGCATTTAATTATTCTCAGTAACGTTCTAATAATCAAAATTATTATTAAATTAGTATTAAGTACTTCACATAGAACGTTAAACATACATAGTTTTATTTTCTGTTAAATTACAAACTATGAGTTGGCATCTCAATTATAGTCCTTTTCACCTATGATGATTCCTGTGACACTTCATCGTGTTCCGAATTACGAGTTTTATGTTTAAAAAGTCAAAATAATTTTAGTGCATAATATTTTTATTTTATGGCGGCATTATTACCAAAAATATAAAAATGAAACATCTTAAGCTTATAAATCAAAAACAGTATTGTTTAGTTTAATATAATGAAAAATAAAATAAAATAACACAAAAATATAATACCTACGCAATTCGTGTACATGAAATGGATCGTTGAAAAATCATAGAGTTGGAAAATCATATAATCGGCGCCCATCTTGTGATCGTTTGTCAATCGAGTCAATCGTCTGTACGAGTGCGTCAGCCTTGTATACAAGTTGCATTTTTATATTGATACTTTACGTGGTATTCTGTTATTGTTACTAATTGTTATTGTTGACTTTTTGTTGCTGTTGTTTGCTAAGTTTCCTTAGTAAATAATTGTTGGCGAAATGCCGAAAAAACTAATTTTGGTACTTTATTCAAATCGATTTCATTTCCATATAGAATATTATCGATTATCGGAAACAATTGATACGATTTCAGTAACCGACATCTCTACACGTGTCAAAAATCGATGTGTCACAGAAATCATCTTAGGTGGAAAGGACTATAGTGATGTTCTTATTATCTATAGCTGCAACATAATAATACTAATATGACTGATTCCAACGCATGCAGCAGGTCCAATGTAATTAATTAGTTTGTAAAGAGCGTATCTCTAATTGAACGCGTTTTTGTTTTATTTCGGGTCAGTGTAGTATAGTTAATTATTTGGTGGATATAGGACTAAATAAATTATGAATATTATAACGCATGTTAGCTGTTCTTATAGTGTTATTGTTTTCAATAAAGATACATATTATAAAGTATTCAGATTATTTATAGAGCAAAGTAAACAATTCTTGATAAAAAGTCTTTTCAATCGTTCGCTATCGTACTGCACCTAGAGATTATAATATTTGAACACAAAGATTTTATATTTATTTTTAAGATATTAATGGGAACTCCACAATCTATATACAATATACATAATTACATAGACTTAATTACAGATACTTATATACAGATTGAGGTCACTTAGTACAAATATTACATATTTATTTTGATTATATGTATGTATATTGTTTTATCGTAATAACAATGTAATTTTAGTACCTAATATTATAAACGAACGATAACCTATCGATTAATTTTCAATATTAAACTTATCGCTGCACAGATGAACTGACAATCCTATGTGAAATAATAAAAATAATAAGGTTGAGATGAAAAATATTTAAGTAGGTAGGTATAAAAGAAAAGCAAAGTTTGATTTGATTATATCAAATTTTAATTTGCCGTGTAAAAGGCCTTTCATTAAAAATGAACGTAATTAAAAAACGGTTAGAAGACCGATGTTTCATATAAAAGTTTAACCATTTTTTTAATTCGCCTTCATTAATTATAACTACAGAAGCGTACAAAAGGGTTCGGGCTGTGAGTTGACACGACCCTTTTCGGTAAAGCAAAAAATTTCATCAAATCGAGTCAATATTTAAGGACGCGTAAATCTGTCTAAAATTGAGCGATAAAACCTTTTCTTTTACAGGTTAAAGATGGACAAGAATTCTCCAAAAGTGGCCGTCCTCGGGGCGGGAGTCGTCGGTTTAACGGTGGCGAAAATATTGCAAGATCGACTCAGAAATGTTGACATCACAGTCGTAGCCGATAAATTTAAAGAGGATACTGTGAGTTGTGTCGCTGCTGGCATCTTTCGGCCAGGACTTAGCTTCCGAGGTCCCACATACGAGATAACAAAACGATGGATTGACAATTCTTGGTACTACTGGCAGGATATATTAAAAACATCCGAAGCAAACAAGGCCGGCGTAGTTTCGCTTTCCACTTACATATTCTCAAAAGAAAACTACCACACGACTAGAAATCGTTTAATTGAAGATCTTGTGCCTATTTATCGACCTGTCGATGAGAATGAACTAGAAATTGCAGGCAAAGGTTGGAAATATGGGTCTTATTTTACAACTGTCAAAACGTCATGCGACTATTACCTGCCGTGGATAGAGAATTCATTCGTCAAAAGTGGCGGGAAAATCATCAACAGAAAGGTGGACAGTTTCTCATCGCTCGAATACGATTTGGTGTTTAACTGCACCGGGATGGGAGCAAAATATTTGTGCAACGATTACGATTTAGTGCCGATACGTGGTCAGATTTTCAAAGTGAGAGCTCCGTGGTTAAAGACTGCGTTTTATGGTGACTATGATGCGTATGTGATACCGGGGCAGGATGGTATAGCGACTTTGGGAGGAGTGCGGCAATACGACAGCTACAACATGCAGGTGTGCAGGCATGACGCGGCGGCAATCATGGAGAGGTGTGTGGACTTGTTGCCAGCTTTGAAGAATGTAGAGATAGTGGCGCAGAAGGTTGGTTTACGACCTCATAGGGTACCTGTACGAGTGGAGGCAGAGGTTATTGATGGTTTGAAAGTGGTGCATTGTTATGGTCATGGTGGATACGGCGTTATGTGCGCTCCGGGAACTGCGATGGACGCGATCGATATTGGCTTGGACGTTTTAAGATCTAATATGAGGAGCAAAATTTAATGTAATCTTAAGTGTAGGTCAGTGCATATCAATATAGAGATCGTTGTTTAGTGTAATTCCAAAGTATATTTCATATTCAGTGACACGTATATTTTTGTAATAAATATTGTTAGAGATTGTTTATTAATAATAATATGAAAATAAAATAAATACTGTTCGAAATACTGATGTTGTTTGTTTGGTATTAAAATATGTATATAGTAAATAATTTATTAGGGTTCGTCCTATTCATAACCGATAAGGTGAGATTTATAGTAGAAAGATACATACTTACCACATTTTATACATGATGGGCATTATTTATGTACACTGTTATGAAAAAGGAAGAAAAAATGGTTCATCTTGAATTGACTGGGGTTCACGAATATTTCCAACGTAACAGATTTTTGGAAATCAGTATTCATTATAACTACCTAGTAGTTCCTGAGTTAAGCGCGTTCAAACAAAAAACATTTTAAGATTTACATTACTATTAACTTTTTATTATTTATAATGTCCAACAAACTAGTTAATATTATACATGTTAGATGTTGCCATACTGTCTTAAGCTGGACACGATTCCGCTCTCAAGGTAGATTAAATTTGGCCATGTTCACGAATAATACATCAATTCAATTATTGGCAACATATTGAAGATGTTACAACTTAGTCGACAATGCAACGATCTACTAGAGCGACCATATATTTCGGAAAATCAAATAAATTACCTAGGTACTATTTATTTTTATTATGTTGGTTACACATTATATGTATAATGCGGTCTATATAAACTACAGAAACAAAGAAAAGAAAGTAATGATAAATTCTCGCATTACATTTGAAAAAAAAATTATCAACGAAATTCATAATTTTAAATTTTAACAGATAGGTACTTAAGGCTCTACTTTTCCTAAAGTTTTCTACTTGAGTTTAAAAGATGCTTCCAATGTTGTACAGTATAACAATGTTTAAAAGACATGATTTGGAAGTTTAATCCTCAAAATATATAAATCAACAAAAACAAGATCGGAAAACAAGCAAAGTTTGAGAGGGATTTAAAACAAATTTGAGAGACAATTTTGTTTCTGATTTCTTCAATTCTTAGTTTTGTAATACCTACAGATTATGTTTTATCCTTTCTATTGTGTTTCCGAACGATATTTCACGCTTTATTCAGAGTGACAGCTAAATGACAGATATAAAGATTGATCATCAGCACACTAGCACAGTAGCACAGGCTACCTTATTGGCAAATACCGCAGTAGGTATTAAGTATTTGTGATACACTTATTGACTTAATCTATTAAAATATTGATTACTTCATTTGATATTATGTTTATAAGACACATTTAAATAAATATTCCTTAGCAATATTATACATGCGACAGTCACTTTATTTGTTGTTGTCTGCGTGACGCAATTACTCCTAAATTAATGAATCGATTTAAATGAAAAAATTAAAACAATTGCAGAATTTCACCATTCCATACGGACAAAACCGCGGGCATAGCTAGTTTGTGTACTACATAGTCTATTTTAGCTCACACAATGGCTCAACCACGGTCTAAAATTAGCATGTTATTAACTAGCTAAATGCACGTTTTCCGTACGTTACATCGCTTTTTTAATTAAAAACACGTAAAGTTTAAAAACTGTTTAATTGAGTTTTACACAAGCTCTTAAATAACCTCGTAAATCGAGCTTATACTCGTGTTTCTTATAACAAGATCTGCTTATGATTGATGCAATTCACTTCCATTCCTTGTTCCCGTAATAAGCTGAGCGAATAAATGTAAAAAGCAATCCTAGCTTGTACAAACATTGTGTACCTATTTGTTTTTGAGTATTAGTCAGAGCGTGGCTGACTGTTACAAATTGTATTGTGGATTTAACATTTTGAATTTTAGTATTTTCTTGGGTTTCATTTTACGCGACTTTGATACGTTAAAATCCGAAAAAATGTTTATTTTTGAACATTTTAGGTTTAGGTTACCAGTACCTACAGTATTATATCTATTAGGTAAGTATTAAGACGATATTAACTTTAAAAATATTATTTTTATGATTGCCAAAAGATAAACGATAAGGTTTTATAAGAGTTTTTAATCTATAATGATATAAACCACAGATTAAAGGAAATCAATGATATTTTCTATTTATATAGATCGATAATACAATTCGATTCTCGAAGTAATTTAGTGATTAACATAATGTAGAGACTAGACTGAGATTTGTTTAAACTAATCTCTACTGACGATCGAAAACTTTGTAATGAAATTCCCATAGAAGTTCTTTCTTAATTATTTTTAACTATATTAACATGATGCCATATTTTATTTGAAGAATTTCAATTTGAATCTGTGCACACACGAGCGACGTCGTGGGCACAGCTAGTTATAGGTAAATCATATTGTGACATTACATTATACCGAACCCTTATGACCCAGCGTTACCAGCAAATAATAAACGTATCAAATAAATAAAAAATGATTTCCAATAATCAGAAACTAACAAGCAATGAGCGACGCGGACGTTTGTACAACATACAACATGAAACTGTCACTCTAATTTGGCTTGCAAATGAACCGTCCGGATCGATGCAACACTGATTGAATAATCAAACCCGATTACTGCCGTTTATTTGAGAAGACTCCATATATTATGAGTTCACGACACGTGCCATGAAGCTGTTTATTTGTTTGTTATTTGCAATTGACAGGCAAATAGCTATATTCTGTTACATTATATTAACTAGTTTTATTTAGTTATCTGTGATTTGAAGTATGTATTACTTCTTGATGGAAATGCGTTTTAGAAATAAGTAAATCCAGTGTAGACACTGCTTTTGAGCATTTTGATTTAATAGTCAGGTTTACAATAAAACACAGCTTAATCGCAGGAATATTAATTTTATTAATTATTTCGACAATAACTTTTTTATATCAAGGTCTATTTTTGACTGAGTTTGTTCGCTTTGACTTTCTATGTGATTCGATTATGTCATTAGTCATAACTCATAACTAAAATAATGATGGGCATTTAGTCCCCAATAGTTTTCATAGCATTGTTATATCATCACTACATAGTATAAAACAAAGTCGCTTTCTCTGTCCCTTTGTATGCTTAAATCTTTAAAACTACGCAACGGATTTTGATGCGGTTTTTTTAATAGATAGAGTGATTCAAGAGGAAGGTTTTAGTATATAATTTATTAGGTTTTAGACAAAGCGGGCGAAGCCGCGGGCGGTAAGCTAGTCTATAATAAAACTTTTATCAAATATATAGAAAAAAATATATCTAACAATTGAGTCATCCAAGGCTTTAAGTACTTTTGAAAAAATGCAATTGAATGAAAATTTTGTTTAATAGGTCGAGTACAATATGCAGTCCTCGATTTGTTCATTGATTGAAGCTGCTTTTATAGACTAACAAGAGCTAACAAGTAACAACTAAGCACTATAAATCTTTTGTTAGTTGAATATTCTTCATAGTTGAGAGATGTTATTCGTAGCAATTAGCAACAACGCGTAGCGGGTGCTACGTTTGTAAGGTTTTAGTTCTACGTGGCACATAATTTTATATTGTTTACTTACTAAGCCATTATTTACTAGTTGCACAGTTTATGTTTACTTTTAGTTCATTTAAGGTTATGTAAAACTTTAACAAACTCCTAAGAAGTTCAAAGAAAAGACGAGATTAATTATTATCGATACAACTTGAAGAACTTCTTAATGAATCTTTCGTTAGTTGCTTTTATATTATTTATTTTTACAAAGTTGTACAGGAAAACATTGTTTCCTATCCTCTCTCTCAAATCTCTCTCTCATCTCAACAAAATTACAGAGTTTTAATTATGATAAGATCAATCAAAATATATTGAGAGACTCATTCTGTAAAATTATGTTTTATTTTATATCTTTATGAAGTGAGGCAACATTTTTAGCATAGAAAATATGATTTAATATTAGAAATTAGATCACGAAATTCTCAGAAATATTTTACATAAAGAAACGAGTGTAGCAGACACGCAACTAACGTCTGTATGAAATGAATGCATTTTTCATATACAATTACCTCTGGAGCATAATTCAGAGTTACAGTGAAGTTTCTAAGAAATGAATTATTTATTTTTTAACATTTTCTTACCATTATTTACTATAGTTTGTTAATAACTAGCTAGACCATGCTTTACTCGTAAAAAGTAGGAAGGTAGTTATGTGATTGCCCCGAGAATAATTATATTGTAATAGTATCTATATAATAGATATAATAGAAATATATTAAACATATTTTAGTTATTTCGTTTTAATTTAATGTTTAAATGTCTGCGTGAAATAATACAACCCTAAACAAACGCAATAATCCCTATACTCATAGTAATAGACACATAAATAGTTTAAAAAGTTTAGCAACCCGTAACAGGGTCCGACATCGCAATACACTTAAGCTTTAACCCGAGTTTAACCTTATAGAAAGGGCGGATTTTTCCGCGGTGTTGCTGTTACATCTATAGGTATACTTATCTATTCTAATATTATCAAGCTGAAGAGTTTGTTTGTTTGTTTGAACGCGCTAATCTCAGGAACTACTGGTCCGATTTGAAAAAATCTTTCGGTGTTAGATAGCCCATTTATCGAGGAAGGCAATAGGCTATAATATTATATCGTTATGCTAAGACCAACAGGAGCGGAGTCACGCGGGTAAAACCGCGGAGCGCATCTAGTACCTATTAGATAAGAAGCTATATCATAAAATACGTGTTATTGAAATTATATTTTAAAATATGTAAATGTATATAAAGTTACTTTCAGGGCGGAAAGCTTGAAGCTTCCAATAATATTCCAAATAGCTAGAGATTTTAATATTTTACGTGTTCGATTCTGAATCGTCTTTCCTTTTGGTTACGTTGAACTATTTTATTTTGTTAACTGTGAAATAAAAAAACCTTACAAATTCACGAGGTTATATTTACCGTGCATACAGCTGTTATTCAATTAAGTATTTGCATAATATTTTTATTTTTTACGCAGAGCGAATTGAATTTGCATGTGTAATGTGGGTTCAGTATGTTTGTGTGAAATATGTACTTAAAAAAAAATTTTTTTGTGCTACTCTTGTAAATTAAGAAATTTTACGAAACATTTACTTAATTTAACATTAAAAATATATAAAAAAAATATTATACATTGTTATCTGAAAAATAAAATTTATCAATTATCATATATCTTATATATAAAAATGAATCGCAAAATGTGTTGGTAAGCGCATAACTCGAGAACGGCTGAACCGATTTCGATAATTCTTTTTTTATTATATTCCTTGAAGTACGAGGATGGTTCTTATGTAGAGAAAACGTAAACATGTACCACGGGCGAAGCCGGGGCGGACCGCTAGTTTTTAATATTTTTAACTCTATAATATCAATCTTTTGAATCCTTTAGAATGAAAATATAGATGTATAAATAAAAATACAATTAATATACTACATTGGAACAATGCGAGATTAGGTATATTTTAGTGTAAAAAGAATCAGGCGCCGGCGAGATTCGAACTCACGATCTCCTGTTTACTAGACAGGCGCTTTAACCAACTAAGCCACGGTGCCGATGGCGTGAATGTTGAAAAATGCATAAGTTTGATGTTAATTAAATATAGATTTTTATGTGAAAGTGAATCTTCAGTAGGCACGTTTAGAATAAAATTTCAATTACGCATCATGGCAATACCGTCACGTCATGGAGTAATGCGACGATTTTGTTATATGTATTTGCATCTTGCCACGGAAGTTTTACTTCTGACGTGCACACACGCTCTTTTCTTAGGTATATCATTTTTTTTGTTTTAGCATAAAAGTAATATGGTTATTATTATATATTATATATTATTTTTGGGACATAAAAAGTAAAAGGAAGGATTTTACATGCCGAGACCGTTTTTTTTCACCTACAATAGCTCTAAAGGTTTCCTTCAAAATAGATCAAAATTTAAAAATAATAATTTGTTTACAAAATAAGCTAATACATGTAAAAATAGCATTTTACGATACGCAAAGCCAATATCGTCCCTTTGCCTAGTGAAGTGTGAAGAGGCCTTAGAATCAACGCAATTTGGAATATTCATACGGGGCCTTTAATCTCAACGGGGACATTTTGTATATTCCGAGAAACAGGCGAACCGAGAACATGCTATCCAGTGAAGAAATATAACTGGTGGAGATTGACCTTGATAACGCGGTATATAAACGAGATTATAATATTGAAACTGCAAATATACTGTGACTACATGTGCTGTAATGCGGTTTTACATGTGGTACAAAATCAAAGACAAAAAATTTTCATCATCAATTATTTTATCTTTTAATTTTCTATTTTGTACAAACTGTAGTCTTGTTTGGCGTTGGCTCTTCATTTTCATACCATATTTCATCCAAATCAGTACTGTAGAACAATTGTACTTATTCTAATAAACGACTAGATACACGTCTTTAATAATATAAAAGGTAAATATCAAAAACCTAATAAATAAGTAGCATGATTTGTTCGTTATAATAATATTAGCTGTGCTCCGCGGTTTTATCCGCATTGGTCAGTTCCTGTTGGTCTTAGGTCAGACCAGCAGTTCCTGAGACTAGCGCGTTGAAACAAACAAACAAACTCTTCAGCTTTATAATATTAGTATAGATTACTTCAATATCACACACACGTTGCAACTCTGACAGACTGAATATAAATACCACCGAAGTAAAATCACACAAAAAGGTAAGAAAGTATTCAGTGCAAATAAGGAAATACACCATAAAGGAAAATAAGACCGAACTTCGGAAGGGTATTGTATAAAAGTTAGGAGTTTCGTACGATGATATCTGGAACTTTGATAATTTTCCCAATAAATGGTCCACTTTGATAGTTAAACAGACATACTTTATCGAAAGGTACAATCGAATGATTATGAGTTTTCTTTATACCTATCTACATAACCACCATTGTGAGCAAGTACACACATCATATATTAATAAAAATAAAATGACTAATTATAAATAATAAAATATTCAATAATAATAATATTTAAATTAATGTAAATGTAAACTGTATAAAAACAATGTAAACTAACATAATAATTAAGAAATAATACTAACAAGTGGACCTTTGATGTTCTGATAATAAATAAAATAATAATAAAAAGGTTGTAGAAGCTTATAATACCTATGTATTCTACTTAGGTATGTTGAAGGCCTGCTATGTTTTTGATTAGATTAAAACATCAAGGAGACACAGATATCTTAAAATCTGTGTCTACCATTTATTTGTGTTATGATATACCTGTATAAATAATATTATACCTACATATTATACTACTTTATGGAGATCTTAGTATTTATAAATGCAAATTCAAAACTGTACGTTTTCTGCAGTGTATAAAAAATTGGCATAGAAATATTTGTATCCACATACCACGTGACGAAAAGCGTGGGTTCCTGGTAGTAAAATTAAAATAAAGTTTTAAAACCGAAAATTCGTTTTATTTGTCCTATTTATACAGCAAAGGATACCCGGCTGACGTGAACATTCACAGAAATAACAAATTTCATACAAAATTAAAACATAACTAGTAATATAAAGTTTCAAACACCACAAAATTTATTGCGAAGTCAATTTTGTTTCTCGGAACGATTTGAAATTATGCAAACGTTCAGGTAACGTGAAATTTGATATATTGCAAATTCGAGCCAATGTACACGTTGCCTTCGTCCCTGCAGGGGGTTTGGGACCGTCCCCAAACTAATTAGATACAAGGCTGAAAGCACGTGAAGGGATAACTATTATTAGTGGAGATATATGTATATAGCAATATTCAATCTTTTGTACCTACACCACACCCCGGACACTCCATACAAAATTATCGTTTTGACAGTCACATTGTAGAGACTGCAAATGTGTGTGTTAACGCATGTGTGTAACGTGTTATGGTTGGCACATTTGTAACTATAGCGTAAAGAAATTCGCGTTTTTCTGATGAAATGTACATATCCGTAAACAGCACAATATCTAACCATTTTCTTCGAAAAACGATAATCACAAATCCAAAATAATAAAATTTAGTATGGAGAACCGCCATCCTGTTACAAATGACGCGAAATTTTGTGGGTCATTTGTAACAGGATGGCGGTTCTATAGGAGTCTTAGTACGCAATAACAAAAAGAATAATGATGGTCCGAACGCTGATACCGGATGCGTTAAGATACTGTAATATAAAATATAACAGTATCTTAAGATAAAATACTATAGTATCTTCACCGTGTGTCACGTGCTTAACAGTCCCGTGAAATGTAGAGAATTTCTTGTTTGTTGCTGTTAAAGAAAATAACAAAAACTGCCTTTCTTTCTTTCTAACATAGGTACATAATGTATGATGTAAATGTAAAACAATTTTACACTAATTTTATCTTAAGTTAATTTATTTAGATACGTTATCGATGACTTAATTTCAATGACTTGATAGCTGATAACACGCTGGTAACGAAACGAACATACATATGCTGGAATTAATGTTAATTCAAAGGAACATACTAGTTTTGGCTTTCTCAAAATTTCAACATATTATTCAATTTTAATTTTTACATCGTACCATCAAATGTTACGTACATGTTATTAAATAAATAATTCTAGTAGCGTTAATATTTTTTTTTGCGTATGCGCTCAAAGTTGATAGTCTAGGAGAAATATTTATTATTCTTTATATGTCTCTCTTTTGCACGCCTCATAAGCGAAGCGTTGAGGTGGGTACTACTGTCACTTCGCGCAAAACATCTGATTTTTCAAACTTAAGGCTGCAGTCTAGCAAAATTGCGTTTTCAACAAGTTATTTGACAATTTTTTCCCGGCTAATGAAATGATAAACTGAATTTTTTTTTCTTGTTTATCAATTAGTGTTATATACGCAATGCGCGTGAATTTTTTCACATTTATAAAGTTACTTTATGTTACCTTAATCAGGCCTTCAAGATAAGTCTCTTTCCCCCAAAGACATTTCGAGCTAACTTTGTGCACTCACTACGTTGCAACCGATTACAATTTATACAATCTGATCAGCGCATTATTATCCTTATATAGTCGTTATTAAAAACTGCTGAATACAATTGCCGAAAAACTTATGATTTTCCTAATTAGAACGTTATAAATTCATTAAATTTCCCATTTTTTGCCTTACAAAATCTATTGATAAATACTGCTAAAAGTTATTTTTTCCATTAATTTATTCGAGTTGGTTGAAGACCAATGAGTATTAATCCTTTAAAAAAAATTTTTTTTGAATTTTGATAATTCTTTAAATATTAAAAAAATATTTAAAATAATTAGGAAAAATCCTAGCGAATTTCTTTAGTCGCGCTCCTTGGGCCGGAGCGTTCTGACGTGTGCTCTACGCTCGATTTTCCTTCATACCGAAGTGAAAGTTGCTCTACTTCATTAAATTTAATATTTTTGTTAATTGATTATTTTTATCTTAGTTTTGTGCAAATATTCGTATTTTTAAACATTTGATTTCGATATGGAAAATAAACGAAAAAAATACGCGTGTAACTACTAGAAAAAAAATTATCTTCGAACATAAAGTTAATGAAACCAAATAGATTACAAAGGTGATTGGCAACAATTTCTTTATTTTACGGGGTGTCAGTAAAGGGATGTATATTTCTTTAAAACTAAAGTAAGCTCATAAATTTTCTTTTAATATATTTTTTTTTGAAGTTCCAAAAATGTTTATTTTTCGTTTGAGAAATACGAAATATAATATAAACTTGTATTGAGAACTTGAACTTCCCAAGTTCATCCGGGGAAATCCCCATACGGGGAAAATGATTTGTTTACTCCAAAATTATATGCCGAGGTGTTTTAATTTTTTCTTCTAGTCATTTTCAACGTAGCGGCATGTTGTTTGATTATTAATTTTGTAACTTAAATACAGCTTAATACGCTGACAAATTTAGTCCGCCATTTCTAGTTTAGTCCACCAACTCTAAGTACCAATATTAAAACGAATGGATTATCATCACATCATCAAAACTCAGATGTAATGGAAGATCACAATAACATAGAAAATTCAGTGGGTGTTGAGAACTAAACAAACAAAAGTAACAGAGACGCGAAGAATAAAAAAAGAGGACGAAAACGATAATTCGTTGATGCTTTCCCTTTTCGACGTATTGTTAGGGTACATCACCAATCTGCAAAAAACAAAACTGATGATTCCCAATTGCTGATTAAAAATGAAAAACAAATAATCGACAACAGTGGTGAAAATTTGCTGATCACATTGAAACATCCTTCAGTGGTAGCAGATTTACACATTTAAAATGTATCGGTGAACAGCGTAAAGGAGAGGAGGACAGGAAAACATTATGAATGTGGATGGTGGATTGTATACAGGGTGTAATCGTTAAGTATGTGCAGGCGATTATGACGTTATTATTGCAGGTATCAAAAAACTTAAAACTGATATCGAAATTACTTTACCTAATGAGCAAAATGACAATAATAACTTTTTAAAAGTATAACGAGAAATATCTAAAAAATTTACTTTATACACTCCCATATCAAAAAGGGAAAATGGGACTAGTAGAAGTTAAATGTCTAATTCCGGCAAAAGACATGAATGTGGAAGATGCGGTTAAAAATAAAAAAAATAATATTTGAAATACAATGCAAAAAATAACACTTTTGAAATACAAATAAGCAGACTTCTGCTTCTGCAACGTTTAGTTGCGTTTAGTTGGTTAAATGTCTAATTCCGGCAAAAGACATGAATGCGGAAGATGCGGTTAAAAATAAAAAAATTAATATTTGAAATACAATGCAAAAAATAACACTTTTGAAATACAAATAAGCAGACTTCTGCTTCTGCAACTAAACGTTGCAGAAGCAGAAGTCTGCTTATTTGCTGTTTGGACTGGAGTGAATCATTCGTTAAAAATAGAATATATAAAAAATTATGTAACGTTTAGGCAAAATAAAATGATGGACCATTATCAAGATTTTACATAAATTGCCTACTGTCAGAATTGATTGATTCGAGACTTTAGCATTCGATGCCCATCAAGGACCCAACCTATATCATTCAAGCGATTGAAAAAAAAAAGAGATAAATCCAGTGCAACCGATAAAGCATCAGAATGCTAGCAAAAGATTTATTAGGTTTATCAATATAAATCTATATATTATACATAATATAATAAATCTGTAGAAGACGCGAAGACCGACATCCTCGCGGACGGAGTCGCGGGCGGAAGCTAGTCAGAAATAAATATCTTTTGTTTTCATTTGCGTATTTTTCTATTTTATAATTTTTTAACACAAACATTACATTTTTTATTATATACAAAATTTGTTTATCCGTTTTATTAGTTAAACTGAACAACTTTCACTAAGAAACTTAGGTCGAAAAAAATGTATAGAGTTAAGGTGGCGGTTCGCGCCGCGACAGAGACAAGCGACCGAGACAGGAGACCGCGACCGAAGACTGCGACAAGTGTCTCGGTCTCTTCTGCATGTACTGTAAGGCGAGACCGAGACCGGATACCGCGACAAGTGTCTCAGGCTCTTCACGACCGAAAAGTTAATCAGTATCGGAGTCTGTCGATGTAGTCAGTTGTGTTTGTGTCATGATGGAAAACCAAGTAGTAGAAGTTCTATTGGAGGAAGAAGAAGACGATGATTTGCTATTATATTATTATTACAAATACAAAACTAAAAGAATATTACCTATTAAAGAATTATATTTAACTAGAGGCCAAGAAGGATCATTTTCGCTATTAGTAAACAAGCACCTAATGTTTGATGACAAAAACACATGTGCTTTTTGAGCGCGACACGAGACACTACTGGTCTGGGGCAGCGACCGTCTCGCTGTCTCCCGTCTCGCGTCTCTGTCTCCTGTCTCTGTCTCGCTCGCGAACTGTCGCCTATACATTGCCGAACGTCAAGTAACGGTCGCGGTCTTCGGCCGCGGTCTCCTGTCTCGGTCGCTTGTCTCTGTCGCGGCGCGAACCGCCACCTTTATGCATTTTGTATGGAAAGCTTATTTTTTTTTTATATTTCGTCCAAATTTCTTTGTAAAAGTTGATCAGTTATATAATCGCAAATTTTGTGTACTGATAAAAAAAATCACCCGGTGTAATTTTCACGAAAATTGTTTCAAATTGTCATTTTTGGTACCTACTTATTACGAATATTAAATTATGCATACGAATGATTTAATTTTTAAAAATTAAGTGGAGCAACTTTCCCTTAGTACATTTGTATTATTTACATATAGGATGACAGGATGCATTTGTTTGCACTACTAGACCAAGCCCTTAAAATGTCTTTATGTATCATACATTGCACTTGTAAGATAATACATACACACACATATTAAGAAAAAACACTATTTTTAACGTTCATGATATTATTGATGTCATTTTTGTTATTTAAACTAGTTAAAAAACAGTTTAAAAAAGTTCTATCTTGGACGTCCGTGTGTCTGTATGTGCGGATCCTTTTTCTTGTTAACACGATAGCGACCGAAATACTTTACTAATCGAGTCTTTTTTTTTTCTCTTATGCTTGAGTATGCTCAGGAATAGAACCCTTTCATTTTTCAGGGTCTGATTCGATGTGGTTTAATTTTTATTAAATAAACAAAAATAATAATTAATAAATATTTATTAAAAAAAAATTATGAGGCGTGCACTTTTGGATTTTCCAAATTATTTAAGTTTATACAAGAATACCTACTACAATACCATTACACTATAACACTACAATGTTATACTGCTGTGTATAAACTCAAACTCAAAGATTTATTTATTCAATTAGAGAGAAGCACTTTTGAAACGTCAATACATATTTTTTACATTTACCACCGATTCGGAAAGCAGTATCTTTGGAGAAGAACCGGCAAGAAACTCTTACGAAAGTAGTTTTTAATAAACCTTGAGCCGCTATTTATAAAACCTTTACAAAATTCACGGCCCTACCAACAAGGACAATGGATTATCCAGCGCACCCAGGAGTGCTGTTCAGCTCAACCCTCCATAATTCAAGTGTTGAGATGTCTTTTGTTACATTTGTGTTAAACTTAAGGTGAAAATAGGACCTAGGTCTGACCTTTTATATGAAACTAGCGATCCGCCCCGGCTTCGCCCGTGTTGTGGTACATATTTCCCAATAAAAGGTAGCCTATGTTCTTTCTCAGGGTCTAAAGATTGTCTGTGCCAAATTTCATCAAAATTGGTTGAGAGGTTTAAACGGGAAAGCGTAACAGACAGACAGAGTTACTTTCGCATTAATATTAAGTAGGGATAACTGCTCTCTGATGATCGTTTTTACTATATTTCTTAAAATTTTGTTGCATTTAAATTCTTAAGTATAAGTATTTGAAAAAAAATATTGCATAGAAAAAAATCTTGATATTATGGGAGTCCGAGTCAGGCAATGCCACACTACAACAATACTACATCGCGATCTACACGATCCTAATGATCGAATTTTTCTATTTAAAAAAATTCTAATCTTTATTCTATTTCTGTATTTGTAAAAACCTCGCACCGTCGTTCTGCAAAGTGGATCGTCTTCTCATAAGTATTTTAGAGTATTCCTTCAACGTATCGACATGAGACATCGTTATTTTTTGATTACAATGCAGATTTGTGGATTGTATGATTTATTACGATACGCGTAATTTATAGCGGGTAATTAGATAAGGTTAGTGTTTTAACTTTTAACCTACATAAGGTTGAGTACTCAAAACTCAAACATATATTTATTCAATTAGACTACTTCTAGAAGCACTTTTGAAACGTCATTACATATTTTGAACATTTACCACCTAGTTCAAAATTCGTTTTTCCTTCTTTCAAATTTCTTGAAAGTAAGAGAAAAACAATTATTGAGACCAAATTACAGAACGCAAATTGTCACCTATTGTTTCAATTAGATAAATTTTCTTCGCTGATACTGTTTGACAAAGTATCGTAAAATAATGCCTAGCCGTAATCTATTGAAAACATTAAAATAATAATAAAATTAACTGGAAATGTATTCAAATATGTAATCATTATAGATGGTCTTTATATTAATATGTTTAGTTCGGGTTCAATTTCAAATTAATCTACATAATGTTTGTAATTGCTGACAAAATAAAAGCGAAACCAAATCAAGATAACCATTGACACGAACTCGAGAAGAAATCAAGCATGAATCTAATTATGTATCGCAAGTACACAACGTGAAACATTTTTATATGTCATCCAATTTTGCCGAGAGCATCTTGCCATCTCAGATTGACTCAGTAATGAGATCTATGAACTGCGATGTTTCCCGCCTGATTGCAACCCGCCATCTTGACTTCCTCTGCTACAGAATATATATGACATTTGTTTTTTTTTATGAATTAGCCAATCAGGCGAAGGAAATTCGTTTCGGGGAATTGTCAAAACAATTGACTGTTTAAAAAATAAGAAATGGGAAGGAAATTGAACGGAATGAAACTTTGTTTTGTTACAAATCTGAATAATGATGAATAAACTGTTAATATTATCATTAATTAATTATAAAACTCACAATGAACATTTAAACTTGAAAAAGCGATTTAACTGTTTATAGATTGAATATAAAAAATCCTCAAAACATTTATGTGTTCTGTTCTATATTTACCAGTACCAATTTCTTGTACACATAAAATTCCAAAAGGCTTTTCCTTTGTACACAAATGTGAAGACAGCAATCAACCACCAAATCTCAATCGGATATATAAATTGAATCTTGTCACATAACAAAGCCATAACTCGCAGGGGCTTATTTCACATACCTACTTCATTGTACTTTTACAAGGTTTTTTTCCGTTTCACAACATACAAATACAATAACTAAATATTTATACAGGTTTTGTTTGTTATATACGAAATACTATACTTTATAAGAAAGTATATTGTATTTCAGGATCTCTACAAATTTTTTACAGTGTGGCAATAAAAATAAAATTGCTATTTTTACTTCACCACTTTCAAAATTAAATAATTAAATTGTATTAAACCTAAAAAATATTATAATGTGAAATATTCATAATTTAATTAAAATTATCACCTAGGTATTTTAAAGACAATTAGCGATTTATTAAGATTACAAACAAGCACGTCGGCATTATGAATTGTTTGAACAAACAAAATAGAGAAGTTATAATCATAATCTATACTAATATTATAAAGCTGAAGAGTTTGTTTGTTTGAATGCGCTAATCTCAGGAAGAAAGAAATCTTTAGGTGTTAGATAGCCCATTTATCGAGAAAGGCTATAGGCTATATATCATCACGCTAAGACCAACATGAGTGTGACACAATGTGGGTGAAACCGCGCGTCACAGCTAGTCAATAATAATCAACAACGCAATATCGCCACTCGTTAATATTAAATATTTTCCCTAACTAAAAGCATTTTTTAACTTCTAAACATTATTAATTCAGAACAATTCATTGGATTATTGAACGTAATTGAACTAATAAATCATCAATAATTCTAATTTCCCTCGAGCCTGACAATCTTTATAACAATTTGGCGAAGTCGGGAAATATTGTTAAGTTTATTGTTTTACCGGTGATTTAGAGCATTCAAGCAGTGTAAGCGCTTTACAAACCTGCTCTATTTTGCGGTAATGTTCGTGCAGCGCTTAATTTGCTTAAAGCACAAGAATTATTGTGAACATCTGTGGCTTTTATAAAACTTTGAACCAAAACGATGTTATTGTGTAATTCTAGTTTTAGCATTTACATCGCATGAATGGGATCATCAAGAGACAATTAGTTTAGCTTATTTTGCTAGAATAATATCAATATCTCGCTACTAAAGGTTAAATTAATTGACATAGAACTATTTAAATAATACCTACTTCACAATGATTCAGGTTATCATCAAATTATAAATAAGTTATTAATACTTTACATAGAAAAACCTGATTCTAATTTAAGTGAACAGTTCAATGGTTTACACACCGTTGGTTGAGAAAAAAAATTGAAAGATTGTGTACCCTTATGACAAATAATTTATGAAAATTTACTTCAAAAAGTGTTATCAGCAATGATATCAGCCGCAATTATATGATTTATCCTTATATTAAAATCAAAATAATAGTTTAAATCAATACACTTTATATAGTGTACCTACTTCTAAAATGTATATACTTCTATACACAAACACAAGAAACATTAAATAACAAAGTATTAATACAAGCCTAATTATATTAGTTGCACGTGATTGAATGCTAGTCACCTCCTTAGAGACCAAACTTTGTAACTCTTAAAACTTTCCTCCTAACTTTTGTTATAGATATCTACTGCAAACAAACTGTTACTGGATTATGTAAATATTGACTAGATTATCGCGAACGTGTTATATTTTGTGAATAATCTTTTAAGCTTGGATTTGCATGATATAAACTAGACGGTTTATTAGAGCAACTAATCAATATTTGTTGCTCTTTTGATTATTCAGACTCAATAGTCTGAATATTTTAAGACGAAACGTTGATTTGAAACTGCATATTTTAAAATTCGTTCCATAATTTTTTAAATGAATAATGTTTGTCTTCGATTAACGAAATACATGTTCTAACTAACCTAAGATGAAATGGTTTATAATTTTACGAGAGATTACAGTCCATACCACATCATAGTCTCTAATTGTGAAAAAAAGTGAAGTCCCATGTCCCCTAGTGGGGTAAGGGCAGATGGGCAGATGCATTATACATCTGTTTCACTGATCGATTTTCTTTAGGGACAAGGAGGTGGAGGCCTTCTGTGTCCTGCCAGACCGAGACATTTTTTTTTCTTCGTCACCACCGGGAATCGAACCCAGGACCCCTCGGTTCTACGCTCACGCGTCAACCACTGTACCAAGGAGGCGGTCGTCATAGTCTCTTTGATCTCTTCTTTTAATATTAAAATGTCTTTTCAGACACATTTTAATACCAAAGATTTGAAATCAATCAGTAATTACCGCACATTGAGATTGCTCTGATGGCTGGCATAATTCGGTTCACTTCACAATTCCTATTATATTATTAATGTGCTCTGACCTGGAAAGTTCGCCCAATCGTGGCATATTATCCTCGGTAACTATTATCTCATCATATTTTATGTATAAATAAATTTCTATGCATATAAGTCAAACCTATTTCTGTGTAAAAAAGAAACTAATATACCGACCGAATTGAGAACCTCCTCCTTTTTTTTAAGTCGGTTAAAAATGGGCACCCCTACCTTACCAGAAATGCTTGCTGCTCGGAGATATTACACAGCCTATAGAACCAAAGTCTCAAGTAGAAGCAGACAGGAGAATTAGACTGAAGAACTGTTATACGATCTTTTTTTGTGTCAGAGCGTTACCGGGCTGGTGGGTCGTCTGATGGTAAGCGATTTGCAGAGTTTTCGCAAACGCTGTAAACTCAAACTCAAACATTTATTTATTTAATTAGGCTTCTTATAAAAGCACTTTTGAATCATCATTTCATATTTTTTACATTTACCACCGATTCGAAAAGCAGTATCTATGGAGAGGAACGGGCAAGAAACTCCATAGTTGCTCTTTTAAAATTATGTCAACTGCTATGTGTATGTGTATATTATAAATAGATAGAATATTAAAAAGAAAGGAAGGAGGAGTGGATTCCGAATTCCGAAAGGATGCTGGTCTCCGGCTCTCCCACTCTTGGTACAAAATACAGTTGCATTTGCTTACTAGTTATTAATATTTCACGCCTATCTTTTGTCGGGATGTGGTACTTTCTCCGTTGGCCTAATTCGTGAAGTGCGCTTGATTCCTAGTTCCTACATTCTTTGATTTGACCTATATGTATACGCACTGGTTTCTAGCACGTTTTAGTTTTCTTTTAACTACAATTTAATGTTACCCGGTAATCCAGTTTCTAACCACATAATGGAGTGCTATACATTAACTGAAAAATTTGTACGCTTAATTTAGGTCGCTGTGCTTTTAGCTAAAATACAGTAATGTAATGCGCTGTTTAGAATGGGCTAAGATATTCGTTAATTAAATTTAATGAGTAAATTAAATGATCCCAACGGGATTTTAGTAATTATTTTTTTATTAATTATGAAATGGTGGCTTTATTCCCCTATAGCAATTGCTTTATAAAAGAGACAGTGTTCAAAGTTTAACAAACTATTGAAGAATAAACATAATTTTCAATATTACAATTAAATAAAAATCAACAATATAACCATATTATTCTCAAAAACGTCAAGAGTTAGTTCTTAATTGTGGGTAAATCAAAATATCATCCTTGTCATCTTCATCAAGGGATTCCCATAGATTTTACTAGAATACCTTGCTTCAACATTTGAGCAGATATCTAAAGAAGAGATACTTTCGTCATATTGAAATATTATAAATAGAATGCGAAGGTTTTAAAAGCTATATAAAAAGCTAAAATAAGTTTCGTGAGCACGCGACATTCCTAACTGCACTTAGCAAATTACAAAATGTTTATATACGAAACAGTAATTTAGGTGCGCAGTCTTTTCTAATAAAATCACATTGTTGTCTCGATTTTAATAGTTCCACCTGTTCTTGTCCAACACTTCAATTTACTAAATCTATAAAGTATCTCGGTGTTGTGTTGGACGACAGGTTAAACTTTCAAGAACACATTGAATTGTTGTCGGGTAGGGTACGCAAACTCATTTATATATTTAAGTGCCTGAGAGGTGTTGCGGATAAAAATGTTATTAAATCTGTGTATTTTGCGCTCTGCCAATCCCTCCTTTCATATTGTATAACTTCTTGGGGAGGAGCTCCAAAAACATTTATATTAAAATTAGAAAGAGCCCAGAGAGCTATTCTTAAGGTTGGATCTCACCTACCCTTTTATCATCCGACTACCGCCCTCTACGAAAAATGTGATGTTTTAACAGTTCGTCAACTCTTTGTTCTTCACACAATTCTTAAACAGCACAATTTGCTTCTATATGATTCTCAAAAATTTAAAAATATGCGTCGGTTAGACAGAATATGTGATCAATTTACTCCTAACACTTCATTCGCGCGTCGTTTCTTTTGTTTTCAGGGCAGTCACTTATATAATAAGTTAAACGGTAAATTATCTATTTATCCCATGACGACAAGTGCTTGCAAATTAATAACCTCTAAATGGCTCAGAAGTCTGGATTATGATTCTACTGAGAAATTAATACGTTGCGCAAATCTGTAGATTTAATTTTGTAGCAAATTCATATATGCACACACACACACACATACACATACACACTCACACGCACGCACACACACACACTCACACACACAGTCATACATACACTCAACCACATGCCTACTCTTATATATACTACACATATAGGGTTATATATTGTTAAATTCGTAATTTTTTCTTATTTTTTTTGTTTATTTACTTCAAATACATAATATGTAAATCTTCTAATTGATGTACTTCGCAAAATTGAAGCGGTTCGAATTGGGGAGTGCCTGGCGATCTGCACTACAGGCTACGGCCTATCGCAGACACCAGTCCTCTTGGTTTATGTTTACTTGTAGTTGTACTTTTTGTTAATGTAGTTATAAGTTTGAGGAAAATAAACGATTTATTTATTTATATTTGCATTCTCAGAAATGGTTTCTGTTGATGCATTTTTGATGTTTCAAGATTCAGGTCTCGTTCTACTTTCTTCGTTTTAAATTTAAGTTGATTGCAATCTCTATTTTACCTCTAAACATTTTTTTATCTATGTGTTAAAATTGCGCTAGATTAGTTGTTTTAAGTGTGTGCCTTCCGTGTGTCTGGTGAAATATCCATTTTGTGGTAATACAAATAAATAAATCAATGTTTAAAACAAGATAAATAGGTAAATAAGCTCATATTGGTTAGGACTAAATAAATATTATTCGAACAGGGGCGCGGGATCGCATTAATTCCATGAGGGTTTGTTCAGGACCTCACCCTGTATCGATTAATATTATTTCATAGCTGTATCACTTAATATTTCTCTGTTTGTTAGAAAATTAATTATTCTGTACGTGTTTTCAATTAATTCGCGTCTAGGTTCATTATCTAACTCTAGTAGCTAGTCTAATAGAGCTTTAATGTAATTTACATAAAATTCAATTTAGAATTTCATCCATCCATCATTATCGCACATAATATATTATAACAGTTGTAGTATTTGATTTTACTTACACATATAAATTGTAATAAGTAGTAAATTATATTGCTTCAAGTGTATGTCTAAGTACCTATGAAAATGAAGATGAATAAATAAATAAATTACACTATAGGCATATAGATTACCTTCTATTGCATTCTTTACATGAGATATTTTTATAACTTCAAAATCACCATCTGATTCGCAGCTGTGTTTTGACGTGATAGAGAGTCTTACATAATTTTGCACTTTCAATATTTGTTAGACGATAAACGAGTAATTACTGGATTTTTTTTTACTTTATAAACCGAAATGATACGTTTCTTTACTAGAACTCCTCCATTCTTGTTTTCATAATAATCATATTTCTTTTCCGCCGACAAGTTGAAAATATCAAGTGCTAGAATGATGAATCGGACCCCTATATTTTTTTCTTTTTGAATAATAGTAATTTTGCCACTTAGCTATACGATTTTTAAAAATGTCATGAGTAATCTCTACAGGAATCAGATCGCGCGGCAGGTCACCAATGCGCTGGACCGACCAAGTGAAATCTGCTGTAGGAATATCTGACTGCGCCAGACAGTCTAGTAACAGGAAGAGATGGCGGGAGATCGTGCGGAAAGCTGTGTCCGCCTCTACCACCGATGTGGACGTCTCAACGTGACCACGACCGCTCTGCCAAGAGTGAATCGACAAAGAAGAAAGAATCTCTACAGATAGAGAGATAGGGAATGAGCACGGGGAATGAGTTAATAAATCTAGGTAACGAAATATGTAGATTGTAGTTAGTTACATTAAATATTCGTAGAGCTGTCAAAGTGAAGTAACACGTGGATCCACCATTTTGTATTAATATTGCGTAGCCTGTGTGCGTAGCGGTCCCTTGTGAGGTTATAATGGTTATAATCTGAAGTTATAGTCAATTAATCATGAATTTCTAGGAATTCTAGTGATGTTTCATTAGACTATTCCGACTTCAGACAACGAAGATTTTAAAAACAATGTAATTATTTATTTATTATAATAAAATTTACAGGGACATGTTGTCTTCGAAATAATTATAAGCATTATAAAAAAAATTCAGCAGTTTATAAATACTTGTTTTCAATAGGTAACAAAACGTTAATAATGTATACGTGCAAAGGATATTACCAAAATGAAAAGTTTCATCGCCAGTCGGCCATTTGCCACTTTCAATAAAACACCACAAAAAGAAGGCAAAACGCAGTCACCGAAGCTTCGAATATATCGTATTAAGCCTGCTCTCGACTTTCCATTTATCCTGCATCGTGTTTTATTTCACGACAAATGAATCAGCAGATAAATGGATACAGACTGATGAAAAAACTTCGCTGGCGTGTGACGGAATCCATTTAATATCAAGGAATAGCGCTGTACGAGGACCTTGTTTCTTGCAATATGTTTTCACTTAGAATGCTTTGGAAATATTGTATGAGAAGGTTAAGGTCATGGTTAGACGTTTAGATATATTACATGTATTTCAGTGCTTATAAATTTCTACAAATTGTTAAAATAACAACGAAGTGATTATTAAAAAAAAAAGACTTGTGGCACTCGGGGACTGCCGCGGTAAAGCTATTGCATAGCATGCCTCAAGCCACACCTCCGTGCCCGTCGGAGTGGGGAGCGTGAGGTTTTTCGTTACTAAATATCTGGATTCGGTCCCCGCGCTCAAGGCCAGCGATAGAAGCTATGCAATAGCTTACAAAATTGTTGTTTCAAAACACGAAATTCACATTTAAATAAGCATAATATGTCAAATCAAAGCTGCCTTACCTTAGAGCAGATTGAGCTCTATAAAATATTTTAAACAGCCAATTAAGATGAATAAATTAGTCTATTACCAAATATTATAATAATTTAGTTATAATTGCCAAGGGAATTGAGATGAAAAGCGGGCAAAGCATGTCTAAATAATATCATGGGCTAAAGGCGATCAAAGGATTTGTGAGCAAACTTGACGGGAACTTTATGAATGTAATATTCAGGTCTTTTCATTCTAAGATTTTAATATACATTTCTTAAAGATATTATTTTTGAGATAATCCCTGAGGCGGCAAACTCCGAATGCTCTTTACTCGGCGGGAGATTTTAAATTAGAATATGAGCAATAAGTCGTTCTTTTGTTTTTTTTTTTAATAAAATAGTAGAACCTTTGAGGTGCCCCGTGCATTTGGAAGCATAGATAAAATATAGTTTTAATTATAAATGAAAAAAAGTTGAGGTAGATTACGAAATTATATTTTTGATTTAAAATTTAAATAAAGGTTGGGCGAAATGGAGATAAGTGGTCATAATTTTTATACCTTACATTAAAATCTGTGATTATTATTTTGTATGTTCATTTGATGGTGAACTATAGCCGTACTAACTCATACTTTTGTTACCACAAAATTAATTGGTACAATTACATGGGCAACTTTATACAAATGGGTTTTAATACAGTTTTTTAAATTTATTTTTTTTTTAATTTAGAATCCAACAAAAGTGAATAAAAGCACGTTTTTTCCAACCAAAGTACTAGAAGTCATTGAAATCGCGATACGATTGCAAATGTCATTAGTTTTTCTCTAATTAAGCGATGCTTGTGTCCTACAGCCCACATATTACAGAGCTTAAGGGGTTTATTCACTGTTTTCAAATTAAAAATCCATCATTTTGTATTAATATTGCGTAGCCTGTGTGCGTAGCGGTCCCTTGTGAGGTTATAATGGTTATAATCTGAAGTAATAGTCAATTAATCATGAATTTCTAGGAATTATAGTCATGTTTCATGAGACTATTCCGTCTTCAGACAACGAAGATTATAAAAACAATATAATTCCTATACCTTTCCTATACCTTTGAACACCTTTTTTAATATTTTTAGTTAAACTCATTTGGCAACATAATATAAGTTGTGTTAGATTATGCGTGGAAGAGATTATAGCATGTCATTCATCTTCATAAATTTCTCCAATATAATTATTTCAGTAAAGTATAGATAAGTACATATTTATATTATTTACCTGTTAGGCCGTATCAACGATGTTAAATATATTTTTTCCTCCAGGCAAGTCACGTTTAAAGTGAAACTTTTATTACATCGTCTCAAACTTTTTGGTCTGTGTAGTGCATGTCGCGTGACGGTCGGCTGCCGAGTAGGTATAAAGCAGTGTTCGGAACCGTACGATAATTTATCGTACAAATACGATAATTTTGTGCCTAAGTTTCACTTTTACCGTGGTTTCATAAAACCACACAACATGTTTTTTTTAAAGTAATGCAGCAAAAACCACATCAGTGGTACAAACTTATCCCCACTTCTTACACCGCTTGTTTCGAACAACGACCGCTAGAGTGCACTTTTCCCTCACTTTAATACCATTGTACGTTAAATAATTACTTTTGTATTGAACAAGACAGTGTAATCATGCCCTAATGAGATTGCGAAGCGGAAAAATAAACATGAAAACTTTAAATTATTCAGTGTGCACTAAGCTCTTGGAACACTTGCATTGTTCTATGGGAGGTAGAATACCCCACTAGGGGGTATGGGACGAAACTATTTAATAAGATGTATTGTTTCAGTTTAAAATAGACGACGCGTATTTTCTTTTGTTTTTTTATTGGCCTTGAACTCTCTATCTCTACATGCAAGATCCGTTTTTAAAATCACTACCTACATAATATTAATCTTATATATAAAATTCTCGTGTCACAATGTTAGTCTGCATACTCCTCCGAAACGGGTGGACCGATTCTCATGAAATTTTCTGTGCATATCGGGTAACTCTGAGAATTTTTCATATGTACCACGGGCGAAGCCGGGGCGGGCCGCTTATATTATCTAAATGTCTGTCTGTGTGTTTGTTCGCGATTAACTCAAAAATTACTGCATCAATTTTCATTCTGTTTTCATCAATAGAAAACGTGGATCTCAAAGTAGGTTTAAGCTCCTGAAGGTTTAATTTGATGAAATTTTAGACGCGTTCGAAATCGTGGGTCTGCCCATCATCCGCTGGTAATATCCAAATTTAAAATCACCTTACTATTATAATCAGTACCAAAACACTATTCTAATAAATAAATACGATATACTTATTTTAACGTGTGAATTTAATCTATTAAATGTAATGAAATAAAAATGTCCCACAATCTCACGAGGGACTGCGTCGGACGTATGTTCTTTAGAGAGGAAAACCTAATGCCGAAGCCTTCAGTTACCTTCGATAAAACCGGTGATTGGTTTTTATAATTGAGAACGTTTTCTAAGAAAATGCTGACTTTTTATATGAGGAAAAAGGTATGGTTTATAGGTTATCTCGTACGTACTATATGATGTGTGTTGTGCGTGTAAGTTTTTTTTCATAAAGCTTAAATAATCTTGAGTGATGTGTCAATTGTTTCAATTAAAAGATAAGCATTTGTTTAGTATACTTGAAGATATATGGAATTCGATATTTTTCGAATATTTAATGAATTTATAGTGTATTTTTTATATCATATTCAAAATCATACTTGCATTTATCTATTTTTACGCATTGAACTTATAGCTATTATTATGAGTTATTTTTATGTTTTATACCCGTGTAAAAACGTTAAATAGTAAACATTTAATTCAAATCATTCGCAATTTATTTGAAGTTTATACCCTGTAAGATAAGATGGAAATTCAACAAATAACGACAAAGGCGCTTATCAGACAGAGTGTTTAAAAGGAATCGTAGATCTGGTTTACAAGACGGAGATTAATCGAGTTCGTCTCAAGAGATTATGTAAGTTTTCGTTATTTGTGCCCATTTACCGTAAAACCACCGATTTAATTATAAAGTGCAAATTGAAGTTGGGAACGAAAATCTGGATGAATATTTCACATTTGAGTGTACGATTGTATGTTTAAATAAAGGGTTTGATTGAAAGACAATTTATTTGATTATATTTGATCGGCTTTTTTTAAACACTGGTTGTTATCAATATTTTCGATTGGATTCTATTGTTTACTTAAAATAAACCGAAAATTTAATGTTTGAATGATTGTTTTTAGAAACATGTGTTAATTAATACATTTATGAGTAAATTTTTGTTTTGAGTGACGTCCCATGTCCCCTAGTGCGGTAAGGGGCAGATGCATTTATACATCTGTTTCACTGATCGATTTTCTTTAGGGACAAGTAGGTGATCAGCCTTCTGTGTCCTTCCAGACCGAGACATTTTTTTATCTTCGTCTCCACCGGGAATCGAACCCAGGTCCCCTCAGTGCTACGCTCACGCGTCAACCACTGTACCAAGGAGGCGGTCAAATTTTTGTTTTAGTAACTCGTTAAAATATGTACCTAAAATAATGAAACTAGCGAAAAAAGTTTAAACAATAATATCGTATAATAAATCAGTAGGTATTTTCTATTTTAAGTTCTAGATACTATTCTTTTCAGACAGTAATAGATTTAATAAAGGTGTAGGACACGCTACCTTATGTTATTCATATGATATTAATTATTAATTTTACATCGACCCTTTCCCGACCCTGGCTTTCAATTATCGTCCAAGCTAACTATTACGCAGTACACAGTATAATATGAGATAATTACTGTACAATATAATTATCATATTCTGATTCTAACTTTTTGAGCAACTAGGTATGATGTCACAATATAGCGCAGAATCAATCCTATTCTTTTATTTTTTAGCTGCGCTTCTGGCTCAGCTCCTGTTGGTCTTAGCGTAATGATATATTATAGCCTATAGCCTTCCTCGATAAATGGGCTATCTACAAATCGGACCAGTAGTTCCTGAGATTAGCGCGTTAAAACAAACAAACAAATTCTTTAGCTTTATAAATATTAGTATAGATTTTGTTGGATCACTATACATTTCTCGTCATTACACTACAAAAAACATCAATTCTTCTTCCCACTTCAAAATACAATACCAGGGAACCATAACTCTGCAAGAGACGATGACTAATTGCTACAAGTGATTGCGTGCTTAGCTAATGAACTCGTTACAGGCATTTTCAGGCATTTCCATGCAAATGACGTCGAGAGTATTTCTTGTAACCCCTTACGATTCCATTACGCGGCTACAATCTCTCGCGGTTTACGCATCGCCACGTTTTAGCGTAATGGTGCGTGTACACGATGGTTTTATTCGCTTTCTGTGGCATGAAGATGGCTATTTGTTAGAGGAGTATTTTTGTATCTATCGTTATTTATAGGTTATATAGGGTAAAATTTCAAGGTCGCGCCATGGCAATACCGTCACGTCATGGAGTAAGATGATTTTGGTATCTTTGAATCTTACCAAAGAAGTTTCACTTCTGACACGTTTTTGATGGTATAAATGATGCAATATTTAATATAAGTTTGCATAAAATGAAATGTATATGTTTTCAGGTGTAACAGTATTTGAAAAAAAAAAATAGCTGTGGAAAACCTCACTGAGTTGAACTCCATCTCACTCCATTAATTCTTCGTACTAAAAGCGAGGCGGCTCATAAAGCGGTGCCTCGGGCCGAAATTATGGCATACTAGCTGTTATCCGCGACTTTATGCGCTTGAATTATAAATAAAATATATTTAACTTGCATAAATACAAAAGAATAGGCTTGGTTACACTTATTGACAATGGATGCGGTAATTTAACATTTCGTTTAAAATATGATTTTTATACGAATGAAGGAATATGTACTTTATACATATTTAGGAACTTATAACACACACAATTAGCGCTATGAATGAATTAATAAAAAATATTTATTTATTAGAACATTGTATTATTTTGTATAAAAAAGCAACACTAATTATAATAATATGTACAGAGTGCAGTCTCATCATGTTAAGAACTATTTTAATTCTACAGAAAGAATAATATTCACCAAAATTCTTACGTAACGCGAACAAAGTTGCGGGCTCCATCAAGTCTACTTGATTCATGCAAATTGTACAATAAAACGCACCGTGTGGACCGAGCTTTTGACATTCACCTTTATTCTTTATGAGGGCAGACAATTTGCGAATAATTTATTTTTTATTACGTATTTACTTTGCTTCTCTTTTTGCAAATGTTGCATGAAATGAAATACAGTTGTTTACGGTTTTATACAAACATTAAATATTTGAATGTGGCAATGTAATTGAAACAGAGCATTGATATTTTTGTCAAAGAAAAACACTCACTTAAAGTTTATGAGGTTCAATCATATAATTATACGTCTACTAACTAACACTCGGGTATATTTTTCAAGTTTTATTTTTCATTTTTATTTTTTTCATTATCCAAACGGAAACCAATGAAGAAAAAAACATTGATATCCGTTTGGGCAATTTTAGATTATTTTATTATTTTCATTTAATATTTATAAAAACTAACTAGGTAGATACAATGTCAAAAATAATTTTAACTTTCATAAAAGGCCTCACACCACTCTTAAAGTTCAACCTTATCTTTGGATTAAACTTAAGTCGTCTCTACATTGTGGACTATAAAGAAAAACTTTGAAGTTTGCTTTAAAATCCTTTGAAAGTCAAGTATATATTTTATCTATAAATATTTAAGTATATATTTTATCTATAAATATTTGTAAAGATAAGATGTAGGAGAGAGTAATTAATTTATGATTACAAAATAATAAACGAATTTTAATTAGTTTTTCTCATTAAGCAGATTATACAAATTACTTTTAAAGCCTGTCGTTAATTAAGTTTCAATATCATAGGGAAAAACTAAATTAAAATACAAGAACCGTATTGGAATTATATCATACAGCTTCTGACTGCATGGCTGCATCATTGCTTGCGTAGCACCCTAATAAAATAGTTATGCTTAAAACTAAACAGATTTTTTTTAAACTATAGTAATCAGTGGGTTTTTCAAATGGTAATTTCACTGCATGATTGTTTGTGAACAGAAGGTGGGCAGACATATTAAGGTACTACCTTTTCGGCCGCAGCTTCGTCCGCGTTGTCAAAGGAAAGCCCGCATTGTTCCCATTCACGTGAGATTTTCGTTATAAAAACTATCCTGTGTCTTAATCAAAATTACCTTCAATGTATGTGTCAAATTATGAAAATTGGTTCAGCAGTTTTTGCGTGAAGGAGTCACAAACAAACATACACCTTCGCATTTATAAAATTAGTAGGATTAATCGCGAAATTCGAGAAAATAGCCATTATCCAGACTTTTCACTGCGTCTTTACCTGAAACAAAGATGTTAAAATTATTATTCATGAAGATTATAACTTGCCTTAGTAACTTGCTAAAGAAGTTTATTGATTATAAAATTTCATATCTACTATTACAACAGCTATTACTACTATACCAACACAATTATTATAGTACCTATAGGTGTATATTATATAGCTAGATAACATATTAACTCACTGAGAATGAAATATTAAATAAAACTTATTTCTTAAGGTACAGTCAACTGATTTTTTTATAAATTCTAGCTTTGGTATATTATATTATGTATAAGCTTATCAAAGTAATTTATTATTACTTTTATAAACACGTATAATATTCCACAAACTATAAATGTCACCCAAAAATCTTATTACCAAGATATTAAGCTGGATTTTAATTGACTAATCTTACAGTGATCATTGTTTGATATTAGAGTAAATTTTGGAGATAATAATCTGTATATTTTATCTGTAGATATTTATAGATTCCCAATAAATAAAGAAATGAGATAACTTCTCAGACAATATAAATAAAAAACGTTACGTAAGTAAGCCGCAAAACAAATAGCATCCCTTAAACTTTCTCAATACTCGCTTCTAAGATATCTCGTTCAATAACAGTTCAGAAATGTTACGGCTATTGCCTTATCTTTTATCTTTCTTATAAGATTATGTATGAAAAGATAACAGCCTTTGTTTAAGGGACGTGGTTGGAATTTGGGCTCGGATTTGCAGAGGCATATAAATGGAGCCTAAAACAATGCTTTTAGTACGTTGTCATTGGAAATAAAATGGACTCTGTACCGTTTTGCAAATAAATATCTATTTAACAAGTTTTCACAAATTGTCTGTAAGGAAAAACTTTTTTGTAGATTAAATAAAGCCCAATATGAATAATCAATCTCTCTTTTAAGTTTTTAATTTCTTTTAAATATGGTGTAAAATCTTGATTGTACTTTCACACATGCACAAGGGTATTTAAGCATATTATCTAACGATCGTTTTTTAGTTATTTTCCTTCGTTATACAGTTACTGGGCCTTTGCCAAGCTCCCCTTTCAGGTAAGCACTCTTAAATTGTTGTTTTAAAAGTGATGACGCTCGGTTTTATACGAGTTACTGCACTTGAAAACTTTTATGGCCAAAGGCGGACTTTTTATAAACTCTCTATTGAAAGTCCGACATTTAAATTTGCAAGTAAAGTTTAAAGCATTTCTTGTTTTACAAACTTAGGCGTGGATTATATAAATAGCGTAGTGTATGTGAGTTCTGGTTTATAATAAATCTAGTCAATTAGATTTATTATTATTATATTATTTCGTGATTTAGTAATAAGTAATCGGTTTGCATGACGACAATTACACGCAAGTTTATCATTTTTGAAACTTTTTGTTGATTGTGTAGTGATTGTACTTATCCTAGGGAAGATCCTATAACAATTATGACATAATATTAGGTATGCTATGACAATTGGTAGAACTATTTATTTACTCAATATTTAACAACTTTATTTTACTTCGAATATAAAGGTTATTCAAGTTTGTGACATTGAGATATATGGAGACGACACCGCCTACATCACTTATGTTCCGCTCAACATACGCCATATGGCGTAACTGCTCGCTCATTTTTTATTTGTTTTAAAGTGAAACGCATCAAATATGCCTTCGTGTGTGTTACGATATTGCACAAATAATACGGAAAAGTGCAAAGGAATAACTTTCATCGGTAAGTACCTAACTAGATAATAATTTTTCTCTATTTAGAGAATTCATTAACAATTGTGTTAAAAATAATTAAATTATTGAATTTCTACATGAAATTTATTTTTCGACTTTTCTTATAACCATATTATCTAAGTACTAACTACCAACTACAACTACCAACATTATTTTATTAGAATGCTTAACTACCATTTCAGAATGCTAGACCATTTTAGCACCTTCGAAAACCATTGCAACATATTCAAAAACACTTCCAAACACATCTTCCATAAAATTGCGAAGTATTTAATCTTCAATTAATCTTATCATAATTATAAACACGGTGTAATGTGTGACGCTAAATGTCGCTCGAGTACCGACTAATTACCGACACTAGGGTAATTGGGGAATGATAATGAGCGTGTTTAACGTAATGCTTTATTAAAGAGGGGGAGAGTAAGAAACAGGGTTGTTTCTTGTAAGCGAATATTGCTGTGTACTGTGGTATTTATTTTACTAGGTTAGAAAGGGATTGTTATATGCGCTCTAGAGGAGGTATATAGTAAGTATTATATTTTCTTGTTTTTCCTTTAGTTCCTTATGTTATCAGGGTTAACATGTTTTTACCTACTGTTGTTTTAAATCGTAAATTTTCGAAGATGATCTTCTTACTGTCTGTGAAAGGGTAGGTATTACCTAATGGAATAAAATATGCATATCGCAAAAAAATATGTTCATGTTACAAACATACACTTTTGTTCACATTCATCTTAACGTTAATTTCAGAGATACAACTCACATTTATGTAAAATGTTATTCGGAATAATATACGTCGGTCTTGAAATACAGCAGTCGAAAAATTGTTCCATGAAATTACGTAGAGAGATATCTTAATCTTATATATAAAAATGAATCGCAAAATGTGTTGGTAAGCGCATAACTCGAGAACGGCTGAACCGATTTCGATAATTCTTTTTTTATTATATTCCTTGAAGTACGAGGATGGTTTTTATGTAGAGAAAACGTAAATATGTACCACGGGCGAAGCCGGGGCGGACCGCTAGTATAATATATAAATCTCGTGTCACAATGTTTGTCCTCAATGGACTCCTAAACCACTTAACCGATTATAATAAAATTCGCACACCATGTGCAGTTCGATCCAACTTGAGAGATAGGATAGTTTAAACATGCAGGTACCACGGGGGAAGCCGGGGCGGACCGCTAGTTATATTATATAATTTATATAATATTACGAAGGTAGATTTACATGTCAATTTAACCTGAGGCAAGCATCTCGTCAAAATAAAAACTTTTAAATTAATAGCAAAAAAAATCTTATTTTATAACCCTACCGACTGCGGCCTTGCACTCGTAATCAAAGAAATAATAGTAATATGGATAAACCTCCTTTATCAGGTCTCAAGCTATCTATCTACCAAATTTCATCCAAATCGGTTCAGTAGTTGAGGCGTGAAGAGAGACAGACAGACAGAATTACTTCCACATTTATAATATTAGTTAGGATGTGTATATTTTTTTTTGTTTTGAATATATAAAGCTTGATGGATTATAACAAATGGGATGTCGACAGATCCGTCTAAATTGAGAGCGATAAAAACGTCATCAGCAAGTTTTTCTGCAGACCCTACATTAAGGATTATGTACTGTGAATGAAGGTCAGCTTAACTCGTATTGTCGATTTGGTAATGATCCAAACATAATATAAAAGATAAATGAAGGATATATAAAAGAGAGAGTTTTTTGTATGGCAGCTTTTGACCTCTCCATAATAAAATTGTAAAAGTCCATGTAAAGACAAAGAGGAATGTTCCTTTGTGTGTGTGCAAAATACCAAAATGAAAATGAATACTTGCAAATTACAAGCCGCAAATAGATAAAAAATGCTTACAAAAAAGCAAAAAAATTATACGTAGACAACTTTTGTGAAAATTGCCGAAAAGAAAGTAGGCAAAAGAAAAAGATAAAACTAAATCCACATTCATTTACTTTCAAAATAAGACGACTTAATTAAACGGGATCCACCTTTGTATGATTTTTAAAGTAGCCCCAGCAAGCGTATAGGAATTCTCACAACATAATTATATCGGCTTACATGTACAGGATATGAGACTTTAAGCTTCAGAGATAAGGTGTATTTTATATTGGCAGGCTGGTTTGAGTAGGCTTCATTACGGTCCGTAATTTAGAGGCAATCTACGGAGAGGTGAGGAGTCTCGATGACGTCACGTATAACGAGATATTGAGTGAATTTTTTGTAATACTAGCCAACAGTCGGGCACTGGCCAGACTAATTTCTTGCAGTTTAGTAGTAAATAAAATTATATAGTAGGTACTATAAACTATTATTTGTATTAAGGAATTAAATACTTATTTTACAATGATCTTGCACCACAGAACTACAGTGTCTTGCACGTCTAGAAAGTACAATTTAGCTTATTGTTTCAACAATTAACAACAATAATTATGAAGTTTCAGTCAAGTTTTCATTAATCATAGGAATACCTACGCTATAAAACACGTAATTCTAAAAAATTACGATTCAATAAAGATGAAAATTCAACACGTTCTTGTAATAAAAATAGAAGCTTTTCCTCAAGATGGTGATATTAATATAAAATTGGTATAAATGCCGATAGACGGAAGTCTATCAGCACTCAGGAATTCCCTGAGCGTGTTATAACGCCCAGGCCACAGTATTACAATTTTTCCTACAGTAGGGCGACGAATGTATTTTCGCATAGCAACGGAGGGGAACTCGTGGGGGGTAAAGTGACGCGGGCCACGTACCACAAACATGCTTAGTTTGTGGTACCGAGCGCGAAAGAAAGTCATCGTGTTTTTAGTAAAGTTACTATGTAAACTAACGTAATTTAAGGCTGTGTACGCGGTCCGTGCGCTGTTTGGCTCAAATATGTGATTTTTCAAACCAGATTGTCCATCAACCACTTATCTTACAAACATATGAATTACTAATAATTTTAGGAAATTTTATTGTCTATGTAGTTAGTTAAGAGTTTTTTTCAATTAATACAGTATTTCTGAATACCATCAAGATAACTGATCCGATGATTACTTGATTCCACTTTTAGTGTCAATTTCGAAGCTAAAAATATCTGAAATTGCTGACAGATCTAACACACAATTATTTTTAACTAACTGCAAAAATCCTTATTAAAATAGTTAGTTAAAAGATTTTTTTATTTTGGACTCCTAACTTACGAAATTAAAATCCGAACAATGTGAATTTTTTTAGAAATTATAGTCGACAAAATTATTATTTTCACCAAGATATTTGACTTTATTGAATATAATTTATACATATTGCAATAAAAGAATGTCTTACTTATAAGATAAAATTTAAAAAATCAACTAAGGTACCTCTATTATTTTTCTACAATTTTTTTTAAAGTACTATAAAACACTGCGCGCGACCCGATTAAAATCAGTCGGCAGCGAGCCTTTCCAGAGAGAGGACATGTTGCTCGGCGCTCTCCTGCGGACCTATGCTGTTCATAGTAAAAGGATAGCGCAAGCCGCGATCTATCGTAATAGATCGCGGAGTTTTTGACTTGCGTTAAATAGAATATGCGCTCTTAATACTTAGGTACATATTCTATAATGGTGCGCTCAAACTGTTAATCTACATTTAATTTAGATTATTATTTTAATTACTAAGAAATGTAGAATTTAAATCACATTCATTCATGTTTTCCTCAGATATTCGATGTCTATGATTTTCGATGATTTTAAGATTTTCTTATCAGAGTATTCAATTTTAATGTAGTTAAATTTTATAAGAGACAATTAAGAACATTCAAAAATAAAGTGTCACGTATTTTTTTTAAACGACGAATGACGAAAAACGACCGAATCGCGGACGAAGTCGCGGGCAACAGCTAGTCTATAATAATTCCCTTCTCTCTATTCCAATTGTTATTATATTCCTTAAAATAATGTCCTACTATTATTCAAAGCAATGTTTAACATATGTAACAGAAGTAAAAACGATGTTTATAAGAAAACTTGCAAGATTTACGAGGCACGAAACGGGAAAGACGTCTAATATTACGAGTGAGATTCACAAAAATGATAAATGATCTAACGGAGACACGGCAAATGTATTTATATAAAATACTGATAAAAAATTTGTTGCTGGCAACATTCGCCATTGTAACTTGTTTCTTTTGAAGGTTTGAATTGATGAAATAAAATATAAAACAGTGTCTATGATAAAACAGAAAAAAATGATAATAAAAAGTGCTCGAAAATCAACCTTTGCTTTGAGTTTGAGTTTATGAATCTTACTTCTATTCCACTGCACGTATCGCGATGTAAATATGTGGTACATTTAACAATTGTGCATTATTAAATGATATATAAAATTTACTACAAAAAAATAGTTATAGACTGTATATAAATAGTTTAAAGATTGTATTTATTAGTAAGTCCTACGATTTTATCACATTTTTTGGGCAACGAAAAGTCTGCTTCATTATTACCGAACATTTTTTACATTGATAAAAATCGAACCCATTCCCTTCATCACAATAGTTTACACATTGCACCCGCCAGGTCTTCATTTTAACAGGGTCCTGATCGAAATGTCAAAAGTTGAATTCAAAATTGTGAGTTGCATTTTAGGAACTCCATTATGAAAGTGAACTTTTCGATTGGAAAATCGTTTGTGAATAAGCCTGCATTGGAATGTAGCTTGCTGCTGAAATATGTGAATAGTAGTAGTATTTTATTAGTATTGTCTGTTATGTGTTCAGTGTTCATGATCGGATGCAAACTTGCCGCTTGCGCCTTTAAAAAAATATATTATTTATTTATTTATTTAATTAAGGTCAGCCACAACATACAGAAACAAGGACACAAAATAACTTATACATTAGCAACTTCAAATATAACATTACAATATTGCTCTGCTTTCTGAACTAGGTTATTACTTATTAGGTACCTGTATATTAGAAGGATGATTAGGATACAACAAAAAGAATATATGATATGTCACTTAGAATGAACGTAACTTTGTAATGCTAATAATTGAAGCCTTATTTTAATCTTAACTGAATACTGTCAAGTCAAGAAAAGTCTGCATTCAATTGCACGTGTTTTGCGAACGCATGTAGGTTCAGATAGACGGACAGCCCTTCTAAAGGTTTATTGATTAATTTTCAGTTATTCTATTACCAGAGATTATATATTATTACTAATTTTCAACATGTACAATCAAACATAGACATTAGACATACCTGTATCAAATTTACAATTTTTAATTACATGAAAGAGTCGGATAAGCCCCATCTAACCTTCTCATTGGAAGCTCAAAATCTTCAATCGAACGATACAATATTCGATGCCTCCTAAGTATAATGAGTCAACTAACAAATTTAGGTATTTTCATATTTTTACATAAACGAACATGATAAATCGTGGTCTTAACGTTAGTGTTAAAAAAAATTAAAAAAGAACAATAATTACCGAGATAATTTCACGTATACTAAATCAATTTCAACATCAGTTAAAATCGTACATTGTAAACTGATCTAAATAACATTGTACCAGTGTACGCGGGGCGTGAGTAGGGGCACAATAAACTTGTATCATTATACAAGTTTATTACGGCTCAGTAAACGATGAATGGCGGCAAGTATGCACGCAATTTTAAGTAATAATAGTTGTTTAACATGTTAAATTAATATTATTAACATAATACAGACAAACAGGGCGCGAAATTTTTTAAATTTACACAGGAATCTATCAGGCATGAATTAATGATATTATGATAAATTCACGATATCTTGGATCTCTTCCGGGTTATTGTTTTTTATGGCATCAACAGACAGCAAAAAGAGGCGCTAGTGCAATTTCCAGCTGTGTTTTAAAGTTTATAGAAGACACGGTGGGTAATGGTGTCAAAGATTACCGGTTCAGGTCAGACAACTGTTGAGGCCAAAATAGAAACAGAATTGTATTTTTAATGTATATGTTAGCTAGTTCGAAGTTTGTTATAGATATTAGTCATAGCTTTCTAGTAGTGGGTCCAAATAAAGACATACTGTCGTCTTTATTTGCACGTTTTCATTGAAAGATAGCTAGAGCTTTTAGTTTCGCCAAATCCGATGCCATACAAAGCCATACAAAGTTACTAAAGTGTCTTTTAATTCAATTTAATTAAAGACTTTAAATCAAAGCTATAGCATATAAACATCTGGACAACTACCAATGATGGATCAAAAATGCCTTGGAATAAAGTTACGGAAGTACTAGTTAAAGCAGAATCCATCCATCCATCCATCGGCTGTTTTGTAAAACGAGATACCAAGATGGTGCTTACAAGTAGATAGAATGTGTAAAGATACCAAAAGCTACACGAAATCGAAGAGATATTGACGTAGATAATATTTCTTTAGCTTATCAGATGCCCATTTCTATTAACCAAAATAAGCACAAAGACTTGATGGATCTTTGTAAGACACTAGTTATTCCTAAATACATAGTATCATTTATTTTTTAATAATTTGATTTCAACGAACTCTAATGCAGCTAACGACAGCGATTCTGACTTTTGAATTTGCGTTATTAATTTATTTCTCTTTGATGATGGAACATTGATAATTTGTTTAATGTTGATTTGTTTTTACTTGTAGCTTTTAGTAGGGCTACTATGTATACTATGTATAAAGAACTTCGTACTTAATTATAGCGATAAATAGGAATTTCATTTATTTTTTAATAAATTAATTGATTTCAACTAATTCTAATGGATCTAGCGACAGCAATTTTGACTGATTTTTAATTTGTTAACCCTTATAACTATTTTTTGAGCATTAGAAATAGACCGTGACGTTATTAATTTTCATAATTTTCAGTATTGTTAAACTTAAATTACCGATAAATGATATTTTATAAATAGTGATTTGTTTACGTTGTAGCGTTTAGTAAAACTATTATGTTAAAAATATGTTTCTATATACATAATTATGACGCAAAATACATCGTGATTCTTCAAAAATGAGTTGTTTTTGGTTTATTATTCTTGTTCTTCTTCCTAGCTTTTATTAATCCCACACATCAAAAGGTATTACACAAAAAAATACTAATAAAGAAAACTCGGTAAATTACATTGGTCCAGTATACGTAGAGGTTTCAAATGTTAACATTCCTGATTTCTTTCCCAGTATAATGAGTCAAGTGATATAATTTCAACATTTTATTATTTACTGAGGTAGAAAAACCCAAAATAAACAAAAGTAAAATTATATTAATAAAATAACAATCATTATTTCATGTTATTTTGGTGTAAACGATAGATTTTGATGGACAACGTACATGAATATAACTGGTAGTTAAACCATTTCACTATTGAGTCCCGCCGGCGTATACCCAGCCATCTACATAAAATGTCATTTAAAAACAAAAATCAGCAAAATCATTTTGTACCAAAGGAAGAGCTTACAATTTACATTAAAAAAACATTTACTTTATTTCGAATTAATCGATTTTCTTTAGGGACAAGTAGGTGATCAGCCTTCTGTGTCCTTCCAGACCGAGACATTTTTTTATCTTCGTCTCCACCGGGAATCGAACCCAGGTCCCCTCAGTGCTACGCTCACGCGTCAACCACTGTACCAAGGAGGCGGTCAAATTTTTGTTTTAGTAACTCGTTAAAATATGTACCTAAAATAATGAAACTAGCGAAAAAAGTTTAAACAATAATATCGTATAATAAATCAGTAGGTATTTTCTATTTTAAGTTCTAGATACTATTCTTTTCAGACAGTAATAGATTTAATAAAGGTGTAGGACACGCTACCTTATGTTATTCATATGATATTAATTATTAATTTTACATCGACCCTTTCCCGACCCTGGCTTTCAATTATCGTCCAAGCTAACTATTACGCAGTACACAGTATAATATGAGATAATTACTGTACAATATAATTATCATATTCTGATTCTAACTTTTTGAGCAACTAGGTATGATGTCACAATATAGCGCAGAATCAATCCTATTCTTTTATTTTTTAGCTGCGCTTCTGGCTCAGCTCCTGTTGGTCTTAGCGTAATGATATATTATAGCCTATAGCCTTCCTCGATAAATGGGCTATCTACAAATCGGACCAGTAGTTCCTGAGATTAGCGCGTTAAAACAAACAAACAAATTCTTTAGCTTTATAAATATTAGTATAGATTTTGTTGGATCACTATACATTTCTCGTCATTACACTACAAAAAACATCAATTCTTCTTCCCACTTCAAAATACAATACCAGGGAACCATAACTCTGCAAGAGACGATGACTAATTGCTACAAGTGATTGCGTGCTTAGCTAATGAACTCGTTACAGGCATTTTCAGGCATTTCCATGCAAATGACGTCGAGAGTATTTCTTGTAACCCCTTACGATTCCATTACGCGGCTACAATCTCTCGCGGTTTACGCATCGCCACGTTTTAGCGTAATGGTGCGTGTACACGATGGTTTTATTCGCTTTCTGTGGCATGAAGATGGCTATTTGTTAGAGGAGTATTTTTGTATCTATCGTTATTTATAGGTTATATAGGGTAAAATTTCAAGGTCGCGCCATGGCAATACCGTCACGTCATGGAGTAAGATGATTTTGGTATCTTTGAATCTTACCAAAGAAGTTTCACTTCTGACACGTTTTTGATGGTATAAATGATGCAATATTTAATATAAGTTTGCATAAAATGAAATGTATATGTTTTCAGGTGTAACAGTATTTGAAAAAAAAAAATAGCTGTGGAAAACCTCACTGAGTTGAACTCCATCTCACTCCATTAATTCTTCGTACTAAAAGCGAGGCGGCTCATAAAGCGGTGCCTCGGGCCGAAATTATGGCATACTAGCTGTTATCCGCGACTTTATGCGCTTGAATTATAAATAAAATATATTTAACTTGCATAAATACAAAAGAATAGGCTTGGTTACACTTATTGACAATGGATGCGGTAATTTAACATTTCGTTTAAAATATGATTTTTATACGAATGAAGGAATATGTACTTTATACATATTTAGGAACTTATAACACACACAATTAGCGCTATGAATGAATTAATAAAAAATATTTATTTATTAGAACATTGTATTATTTTGTATAAAAAAGCAACACTAATTATAATAATATGTACAGAGTGCAGTCTCATCATGTTAAGAACTATTTTAATTCTACAGAAAGAATAATATTCACCAAAATTCTTACGTAACGCGAACAAAGTTGCGGGCTCCATCAAGTCTACTTGATTCATGCAAATTGTACAATAAAACGCACCGTGTGGACCGAGCTTTTGACATTCACCTTTATTCTTTATGAGGGCAGACAATTTGCGAATAATTTATTTTTTATTACGTATTTACTTTGCTTCTCTTTTTGCAAATGTTGCATGAAATGAAATACAGTTGTTTACGGTTTTATACAAACATTAAATATTTGAATGTGGCAATGTAATTGAAACAGAGCATTGATATTTTTGTCAAAGAAAAACACTCACTTAAAGTTTATGAGGTTCAATCATATAATTATACGTCTACTAACTAACACTCGGGTATATTTTTCAAGTTTTATTTTTCATTTTTATTTTTTTCATTATCCAAACGGAAACCAATGAAGAAAAAAACATTGATATCCGTTTGGGCAATTTTAGATTATTTTATTATTTTCATTTAATATTTATAAAAACTAACTAGGTAGATACAATGTCAAAAATAATTTTAACTTTCATAAAAGGCCTCACACCACTCTTAAAGTTCAACCTTATCTTTGGATTAAACTTAAGTCGTCTCTACATTGTGGACTATAAAGAAAAACTTTGAAGTTTGCTTTAAAATCCTTTGAAAGTCAAGTATATATTTTATCTATAAATATTTAAGTATATATTTTATCTATAAATATTTGTAAAGATAAGATGTAGGAGAGAGTAATTAATTTATGATTACAAAATAATAAACGAATTTTAATTAGTTTTTCTCATTAAGCAGATTATACAAATTACTTTTAAAGCCTGTCGTTAATTAAGTTTCAATATCATAGGGAAAAACTAAATTAAAATACAAGAACCGTATTGGAATTATATCATACAGCTTCTGACTGCATGGCTGCATCATTGCTTGCGTAGCACCCTAATAAAATAGTTATGCTTAAAACTAAACAGATTTTTTTTAAACTATAGTAATCAGTGGGTTTTTCAAATGGTAATTTCACTGCATGATTGTTTGTGAACAGAAGGTGGGCAGACATATTAAGGTACTACCTTTTCGGCCGCAGCTTCGTCCGCGTTGTCAAAGGAAAGCCCGCATTGTTCCCATTCACGTGAGATTTTCGTTATAAAAACTATCCTGTGTCTTAATCAAAATTACCTTCAATGTATGTGTCAAATTATGAAAATTGGTTCAGCAGTTTTTGCGTGAAGGAGTCACAAACAAACATACACCTTCGCATTTATAAAATTAGTAGGATTAATCGCGAAATTCGAGAAAATAGCCATTATCCAGACTTTTCACTGCGTCTTTACCTGAAACAAAGATGTTAAAATTATTATTCATGAAGATTATAACTTGCCTTAGTAACTTGCTAAAGAAGTTTATTGATTATAAAATTTCATATCTACTATTACAACAGCTATTACTACTATACCAACACAATTATTATAGTACCTATAGGTGTATATTATATAGCTAGATAACATATTAACTCACTGAGAATGAAATATTAAATAAAACTTATTTCTTAAGGTACAGTCAACTGATTTTTTTATAAATTCTAGCTTTGGTATATTATATTATGTATAAGCTTATCAAAGTAATTTATTATTACTTTTATAAACACGTATAATATTCCACAAACTATAAATGTCACCCAAAAATCTTATTACCAAGATATTAAGCTGGATTTTAATTGACTAATCTTACAGTGATCATTGTTTGATATTAGAGTAAATTTTGGAGATAATAATCTGTATATTTTATCTGTAGATATTTATAGATTCCCAATAAATAAAGAAATGAGATAACTTCTCAGACAATATAAATAAAAAACGTTACGTAAGTAAGCCGCAAAACAAATAGCATCCCTTAAACTTTCTCAATACTCGCTTCTAAGATATCTCGTTCAATAACAGTTCAGAAATGTTACGGCTATTGCCTTATCTTTTATCTTTCTTATAAGATTATGTATGAAAAGATAACAGCCTTTGTTTAAGGGACGTGGTTGGAATTTGGGCTCGGATTTGCAGAGGCATATAAATGGAGCCTAAAACAATGCTTTTAGTACGTTGTCATTGGAAATAAAATGGACTCTGTACCGTTTTGCAAATAAATATCTATTTAACAAGTTTTCACAAATTGTCTGTAAGGAAAAACTTTTTTGTAGATTAAATAAAGCCCAATATGAATAATCAATCTCTCTTTTAAGTTTTTAATTTCTTTTAAATATGGTGTAAAATCTTGATTGTACTTTCACACATGCACAAGGGTATTTAAGCATATTATCTAACGATCGTTTTTTAGTTATTTTCCTTCGTTATACAGTTACTGGGCCTTTGCCAAGCTCCCCTTTCAGGTAAGCACTCTTAAATTGTTGTTTTAAAAGTGATGACGCTCGGTTTTATACGAGTTACTGCACTTGAAAACTTTTATGGCCAAAGGCGGACTTTTTATAAACTCTCTATTGAAAGTCCGACATTTAAATTTGCAAGTAAAGTTTAAAGCATTTCTTGTTTTACAAACTTAGGCGTGGATTATATAAATAGCGTAGTGTATGTGAGTTCTGGTTTATAATAAATCTAGTCAATTAGATTTATTATTATTATATTATTTCGTGATTTAGTAATAAGTAATCGGTTTGCATGACGACAATTACACGCAAGTTTATCATTTTTGAAACTTTTTGTTGATTGTGTAGTGATTGTACTTATCCTAGGGAAGATCCTATAACAATTATGACATAATATTAGGTATGCTATGACAATTGGTAGAACTATTTATTTACTCAATATTTAACAACTTTATTTTACTTCGAATATAAAGGTTATTCAAGTTTGTGACATTGAGATATATGGAGACGACACCGCCTACATCACTTATGTTCCGCTCAACATACGCCATATGGCGTAACTGCTCGCTCATTTTTTATTTGTTTTAAAGTGAAACGCATCAAATATGCCTTCGTGTGTGTTACGATATTGCACAAATAATACGGAAAAGTGCAAAGGAATAACTTTCATCGGTAAGTACCTAACTAGATAATAATTTTTCTCTATTTAGAGAATTCATTAACAATTGTGTTAAAAATAATTAAATTATTGAATTTCTACATGAAATTTATTTTTCGACTTTTCTTATAACCATATTATCTAAGTACTAACTACCAACTACAACTACCAACATTATTTTATTAGAATGCTTAACTACCATTTCAGAATGCTAGACCATTTTAGCACCTTCGAAAACCATTGCAACATATTCAAAAACACTTCCAAACACATCTTCCATAAAATTGCGAAGTATTTAATCTTCAATTAATCTTATCATAATTATAAACACGGTGTAATGTGTGACGCTAAATGTCGCTCGAGTACCGACTAATTACCGACACTAGGGTAATTGGGGAATGATAATGAGCGTGTTTAACGTAATGCTTTATTAAAGAGGGGGAGAGTAAGAAACAGGGTTGTTTCTTGTAAGCGAATATTGCTGTGTACTGTGGTATTTATTTTACTAGGTTAGAAAGGGATTGTTATATGCGCTCTAGAGGAGGTATATAGTAAGTATTATATTTTCTTGTTTTTCCTTTAGTTCCTTATGTTATCAGGGTTAACATGTTTTTACCTACTGTTGTTTTAAATCGTAAATTTTCGAAGATGATCTTCTTACTGTCTGTGAAAGGGTAGGTATTACCTAATGGAATAAAATATGCATATCGCAAAAAAATATGTTCATGTTACAAACATACACTTTTGTTCACATTCATCTTAACGTTAATTTCAGAGATACAACTCACATTTATGTAAAATGTTATTCGGAATAATATACGTCGGTCTTGAAATACAGCAGTCGAAAAATTGTTCCATGAAATTACGTAGAGAGATATCTTAATCTTATATATAAAAATGAATCGCAAAATGTGTTGGTAAGCGCATAACTCGAGAACGGCTGAACCGATTTCGATAATTCTTTTTTTATTATATTCCTTGAAGTACGAGGATGGTTTTTATGTAGAGAAAACGTAAATATGTACCACGGGCGAAGCCGGGGCGGACCGCTAGTATAATATATAAATCTCGTGTCACAATGTTTGTCCTCAATGGACTCCTAAACCACTTAACCGATTATAATAAAATTCGCACACCATGTGCAGTTCGATCCAACTTGAGAGATAGGATAGTTTAAACATGCAGGTACCACGGGGGAAGCCGGGGCGGACCGCTAGTTATATTATATAATTTATATAATATTACGAAGGTAGATTTACATGTCAATTTAACCTGAGGCAAGCATCTCGTCAAAATAAAAACTTTTAAATTAATAGCAAAAAAAATCTTATTTTATAACCCTACCGACTGCGGCCTTGCACTCGTAATCAAAGAAATAATAGTAATATGGATAAACCTCCTTTATCAGGTCTCAAGCTATCTATCTACCAAATTTCATCCAAATCGGTTCAGTAGTTGAGGCGTGAAGAGAGACAGACAGACAGAATTACTTCCACATTTATAATATTAGTTAGGATGTGTATATTTTTTTTTGTTTTGAATATATAAAGCTTGATGGATTATAACAAATGGGATGTCGACAGATCCGTCTAAATTGAGAGCGATAAAAACGTCATCAGCAAGTTTTTCTGCAGACCCTACATTAAGGATTATGTACTGTGAATGAAGGTCAGCTTAACTCGTATTGTCGATTTGGTAATGATCCAAACATAATATAAAAGATAAATGAAGGATATATAAAAGAGAGAGTTTTTTGTATGGCAGCTTTTGACCTCTCCATAATAAAATTGTAAAAGTCCATGTAAAGACAAAGAGGAATGTTCCTTTGTGTGTGTGCAAAATACCAAAATGAAAATGAATACTTGCAAATTACAAGCCGCAAATAGATAAAAAATGCTTACAAAAAAGCAAAAAAATTATACGTAGACAACTTTTGTGAAAATTGCCGAAAAGAAAGTAGGCAAAAGAAAAAGATAAAACTAAATCCACATTCATTTACTTTCAAAATAAGACGACTTAATTAAACGGGATCCACCTTTGTATGATTTTTAAAGTAGCCCCAGCAAGCGTATAGGAATTCTCACAACATAATTATATCGGCTTACATGTACAGGATATGAGACTTTAAGCTTCAGAGATAAGGTGTATTTTATATTGGCAGGCTGGTTTGAGTAGGCTTCATTACGGTCCGTAATTTAGAGGCAATCTACGGAGAGGTGAGGAGTCTCGATGACGTCACGTATAACGAGATATTGAGTGAATTTTTTGTAATACTAGCCAACAGTCGGGCACTGGCCAGACTAATTTCTTGCAGTTTAGTAGTAAATAAAATTATATAGTAGGTACTATAAACTATTATTTGTATTAAGGAATTAAATACTTATTTTACAATGATCTTGCACCACAGAACTACAGTGTCTTGCACGTCTAGAAAGTACAATTTAGCTTATTGTTTCAACAATTAACAACAATAATTATGAAGTTTCAGTCAAGTTTTCATTAATCATAGGAATACCTACGCTATAAAACACGTAATTCTAAAAAATTACGATTCAATAAAGATGAAAATTCAACACGTTAGCTTGAAATAAACTAAAAGTTGAAAGTAATTTTAACTAGAGCACATGCAACATAAGTTAACACGGCCTCACGCGTTGCTTAGCGTGTGTTACCTATTTTTAAATAAAATATTATATATAAAGCATAATCACGCTGGAAATCTATATATAAATATGAAGTGGGTCTTCTTTTCGTCCGTATTTTTAGAAATATAGTTATTATCGTATTATACAATATAAATGAATCCCTTTTCCTTTGGTTCTGCTATAAATTGAGAACGGCCTAACCGATTTCATTCGCCTTTTATATTTAGATTCATAAAACTTTACGTAGAAAATCTAAATTTATTTCTTACCATGCTCTGGTAAATTGGGATATTTCCGAAAATTTAGAATTGATAAAAAATAGAATACAATAGACATTAGTACGAACTGTGCAGCGATTTCAATCAAGCTGCTTGCTTGAAGTGTTAGGTAGCAGTTGTGAAATATCTTCTGTAAAACGTATTTTTGGTAAGAAATAAAAACTTAATGTGACACATATAACCGACAATAATACATGTATGAGAAATTAAAACACTATTTAACTAGTAAATACAATTAATAATAATTAAACTATAGACTCGGTAAACTTAGTAAATATACGAGTATATAAATATGTTTGTGTTAGAGAAATACGCCCGTTAACTTATAATATTATAATTGATTTATGCCCTTAATATGTTGTTTTAATGGTTCTAGTGCTAAGCCCTTTGTTATTAATATAATAAACAACCACACTTATGTGAAATGTGATTAAGAGGCGTCGGAATATAAACTAAGTAAAATTATAAATAGGAAATGTAGGTTTTTGGCTATATCCATTTAAATCAAGCTTTGACATACGTTGTATCGTTTTATATGTACATCTATGTTGCAGGTAATTCATAAGATAAATCGTAAATAATATAATATCATTATCATTAAAAAACAAAACAGAAAATGGTACAGAAACTTGACTTGAAAGTTGAAGTCTTGTAAGAGTTACACGTGCCAACCTTAATTTTAAACAAAGATCTAAGGTCTTCCACAGACTAATAATAATATACTACGTATACAAGCCTAACTAATAAAATGTTACCCATTCGCTTTGCAATGGATTAGTTATTGCAATAACCTGTCTTAATTTTATGATTGACGTTTCATGTGAGCAAGAGCAGGACAAAGCTATGGTAGAAAATGGTAGAAAATTATCCATTGTTTAACTTTTTATTAGTAAGGCCGCTAATGTATAGGCAGTATGTACACTGTACAGCCTATAAACAAGCAATTTTCTGATATTTCGATATAATCGGTTGATAAATATTAAACTTCATAACGCCGCTCATTTTGCTCACGGGGGCTCCATAAAGCATTTATTAAGATGGCAATACGTGACCATTTTGCTGATCATTCGATGGAAACTTTACTATGCAGGCTCTGGGCAAATTGGTGTCGGGCTCACCTTCTGAATTTTTGCAATATTTCATCGATTATTGAACTCTTTTAAAGGTCTTTTGAATATGAAATGGTTCGTTAATTTATACGAAATTAAGGTAATACAAAAGTGTAAAAGAAGTCTAGTTGAATTTATACATGAATAGCTATTAATAAATTGGCAACTTAATTATTCGTAATCATTATTCATTATTCACCTATCAGCGAAATTAAATTAAGAGCGCTATTTTTAATTATTTAATATTGTGTTTAATTTTAGACCTACACTTAATATTGTGTAAAAGTTATTCCGAAATTAGATAATTTCTCATTATTCCATCGTTGACTACGAATAGTTATTATTTAGAATGAGTAAATTAAACTTAATATAGGCTAAAAATAGGCAGTAAAAACTAAAAGAAAAAGTTCAATCCATACTAATATTATAAATGCGAAAGTAACTCTGTCTGTCTGTCTGTTACTCAATCACGCCTAAACTACTGAACCAATTTGCATGAAATTTGGTATGGAGATATTTTGATACCCGAGAAAGGACATAGGCTACCTTTTATTGCGAAATATGTACCACGGGCGAAGCCGGGGCGGACCTCTAGTAAGACATAAAATCGTTAATAAAAACATTCTTCCATTAAAAAAGTGACAACACGGTAGCTCCTAGACTTGATCGTTTCATTCATTCAATTTTCAATCTTATGAAATGCGTTTAACAATATATTTTTGTAGCAATAAAAAGAGTGACCTTTTTATCTTTTCTTATCAGGAACCACCACTTTTTTTCATTAAAATATGAACCATATCAGTTATCACCTTCAATAGAATGACTAACATGTCAATGCCGAAAGGACCGGAATGGACCGCATCTGGAATTCAGCAGAACGTGTAGATTCCACGCGGGGCCTACATTCTGGAATTGGGCTTTAGGGTTGTCACTTGATAGAAAATATATTTATCATCTCATCTAATCTCATCAGTCTGTACTTGTTCATAGACATTCAAGACATAACAGATCTATACTCTAAAGTGTATAGATCATTCAACTATTTGCGTTACAATATAAGTCAAAATCAAACATTTATTTATTCAATTTGAGTTCTTGTAGATGCGCATTTGAATCGACAAAATACATAAAAAATTTTCTTCCAATAATTCCGATAGCAGCTTCTACAGACGAGCCGACAATAAAGTCTATGGTTGATGAAGTGAAGTTCCTTTCGTGTAGTTCAAAATATAATGCTTCTGCAATTGTGTTTGCTTCATAAAAAAATGCGATTTATTTATTCAATGTATTTAAAACGGAAGTTTATTTTACGTTGAGCTTTTGATTTATCGCCTTGGTAAATTGTGAAAATATGACTATCAACTAGTATAAAACAAAACAGAAAATCTCCAAAAAATAATGTTGTCAACCCTGTTTACTATATACCTACTAGATGTCATATGGGAATGTCGCATAAAATCCGATCGTCTTACGAAGATATTTCAAGACCTGTAAAATTGTAACGTGAACTTTTTATTTCGGCCGATTTCCCTTCATGATTGCTTTGGTTTAAATTTTAGATAGAGATGATTTTGCGTTAGTTATATTTATAAAATTCTTAATATGTGTTTTCTTGGTATATAATGTGTGGTATTGCGATTTGCGAGCCAATGATTTTAATGAAATATATTATTAATATAACTTATAGATGAAAAGTACTATAGATTTCTATCAGAAAAATGTAAGATGTCTGTTTGTCCAGAGTCAGGTAAGTACATATTCGGTGATATTTCTATAGTCTTCAGTTAGATAATATTAATTCAGGAAAGTTTTATCAAATGTCTACACCCTAGGTACAGTATATGTTGGCCAGAATGCCAGACAATTATTATCTAATCGTTATGTATATTGGTAATTTTTTGCAAGCTTAAACCAGAGCCTTAAAGAGTATAATAATAATAAATACAAATAAATAAAAAAGTGTGCGCATAATCATACAACTATATCAGTTGTTTTTCACAAACATCCCTCATAAAATGTTATATTTCTAAACTCTAGCCTTTATTTAGAAAATCAATGTGAATATAAAAACGGACATAAAAGTACTTGTATCGGTCCTCTATATGGTATTGTGTTTAAATTTTACGACGTCGACATAAAAATGTCGAGGCCATTAAAAATATTGGTAGAGTAAAAAATTTATGATGATGGAATTGTCATGAATTTTAATAGCGTCTCCGAAGTGGCCGCGGCGAGCGAAGGGATCGTAGTAAATTCTAGCTAATAGATAAGCTTCTAGTCTATTATCATTACTAAGCATATCAAAATAAGTAGAACAAACTTTTAGCTTAGAACACAGAAGACTGTAACTAAGATTTGAACCTACATGTTTAAAAAGAATGTAAGTATATGTAATAAGCAAGCTATTAGTTATTATTCTGTGGTATAGGTTTGAAAAATAAAGAGCGTGTGTGCCGAGCACACGTGTCAAAAGTGAAACTTCTTTGGCAAGATTCAAAGATACCAAAATCGTCGCCTTACTCCACGACGTGACCTACGGTAAATACCTACAGTATTACCATGAAGGGACCTTGAAATTTTACTCTCAACGCGCCAAAGAAATTTCACTACAAAAGTAACTACAAACTTTTATCCTAGAACACAGGAGACTGTAACAAAGATTCGGACCCACATGTTTAAAAGTATGTAGGTATTTAAACACATTCCTCGCTACACATCTTCGCACATTATAGGTGGATAAGCAGCCTAAGTTGGAAAAAAGTGGTTGAACTTTACATTGAAAGCGATTCAAATCATCCCACAAAATTATTAAAACGTCATTAATTTCAATTTATTTATAAAGGCGAGTTTTTTAAACATAACGAAGTACCTATTAAAAGAATTAGGAAAGTTTTGTCTTCGAGGGATTTAATATAAAAATAAAGAAGTTAGTTCGTTTACCTCACGCTCAGTTGGCTTAGCATAATATCTTGCGCGTGAATTGACTTCATTCGCTTAATAAAATTGTGTAACTCACCAGAATTAATAGAAAAAAGACTACATAATTAATAGAAAAATTTACATTGCTGTTATTTTCTGTTTTTATTCATAAAAATATGTTAATATATTATGTAATACATTCTGCAGTTTATGCCACAACTTATTTCGTGTAAGTATGCACACTGCAATAGGTATTTAAAAATCTTCAATTTTATTGTAGACCAGCCGCTACAATAGTGTACCCTTTTGTTTGTAAAATTATTTTCACAGTGACTTCCGAAAATTTCCCCCCACAAACGTACAAAGTTACAAATACTACCTACCTATAGGTAATATTAGTATACATTGCTCATTAACACTAACAAACATAGCAAGATACACTACATTCTGCGCAATGTAATTAATCTCCGTGATCGAAAACAATAATTTTTAATTACTCCGTCTCTTCACCAGGAAATTGGATCGCTTGAATGTTTGTCTCAAGTTGAATCGGTCTCAAGAGATTGCGTTTCATCATGTAGAACGTTGTTTTGTCGAGTTTTTTTATAAATTTTTAAATTCCAATTAGTTTTCGTGCTTCTAATAGTTGTTAAATAGAGATTCTGCAGGGACATTTTGAGGCGTTTTGGTAAATTATAGAGTTTTAGTGTGGTAGAAAATTGATTAGTTTGAAGAGTTAAGACGTGTAGAGTTTCATTCTTTGCTCTACCTCGTGTAGAGCAAATCCTGTAACTCTATATAGATAACTTTATCAGAGTACAAGTACAAGAGTATTTGAATTTGAACTAAATATAAATCCATATACCTCTACTGCGGTCCATACTCCATAATCTCAAGGGACATACACTATATTAAAAGTGTGATGCAGGTGATGTAATAAAACTCGGTTTAACTGTTGGGCGTTTATTGGGGAAAAGACGACGAACACAAGAAAATATCATGACTTATATATATACAAGTTACTGTTTCTAAGTACCCTATACGAAAATATATTATCTTATAACTACCATATACACTACAAAAAACAACGAACAAAATGATACTTATGATAATCACAGTTGAACTGCGGATCCCTAATGACGTCACGAGTTTCATTAATTGTGGCCCGTTGGGACAAATGTTAATTAAGACAAATAACAATGGACGAATAAAAGAAATAAAACAATACGAATGTAACTTTATCGCTAAATACTCTTTTGTTGTTGGTTTTTACGGTCAGTGGTTTATTTTTATTTACAAAACATAAGTATATTATATGTAGTATCTATACAATATATGTGAGTGAACGCCCTGGATTTTCTGATAAAAACTAAAATAATATATTACGAATTCAGCATTCTTGTTTATTATTTGGGAATTTTATATTAAAACATTGTCTATTTCATTCATTTTCTCAGTAAGTAATAATTAATATCTATAGCTTTCTAGAAATACTATTCAATATAGAGTTTCTAAATAAGTAAAATTCAAAAACGTTACCTCTTCTTATTGGATAGTTCAATGGTAACTGCTTTTTGCGACTAATAAAGAAAAAAAAAAAAAGACATTTTAAGTTTGAAAAATCAGATGTTTTGCGCGAAGTGACAGTAGTACCCACCTCAACGCTTCGCTTATGAGGCGTGCAATAAATTATAATATAACATAAGTAATACAAAGAATAATTGTAGAGTTTCTTCCATGTTAAATATTTTTCTGAACAAATGAACTGAAATTTCAAGAATCTAGCCCGTGGCACCGTGGCTTAGTTGGTTAAAGCGCCTGTCTAGTAAACAGGAGATCGTGAGTTCGAATCTCGCCGGCGCCTAATTTTTATTTAAGTAGAAAAATTTATTCCCCAAACGTCTTTTAACATCAGTAATTAACAATTTTAAATATTATAACAAAGGAATATTTTATGAAAAGATAATAATATTTAACGAAATAACTCTCTGCACGTCCGTTAATTATTATTTATTGTCTATTTTGTTTTACACGTTGTCAAAATATTATTGTTGTTCATTAATTAAGTATTCATAAAATTAATAAACAACATGTCTTTTTAAATAATGGTTCAAAAAATATTTAATCACTCTATTTTTACTATTGACACAAGCTTTATTGAAATATCTGTGATTTTCTGTCTCTAGTCTATTTTTTCTAAGAATATTGGGCAAAATGCCAATAACCGTCCGTTCCCACAGATTACTGCGAATCTGATGGAAAAGTATTTATTCGTAGGTACAAAAAACGTTAATTATTGACCGTCAAAAGCATTTTTTTTATTATATTGGTTTACTTACTTCTTCAGAAATATAGTAATTAGATAAGTTATAACATTATTCTCCTTGATTATTTTCAATTGCATTAGTTCATATTAAGTATTAATCGCATGAAATATCCTAAAAGAAAATGACAAAATATTTAGTTACCTACATAAATTATTATCTATGGTTTCTCGTATTATTACGAAGTATTAAATTACCTCTGGTAATAGTTTCTTCAAAGATGAGTGGAACACTGTTGCTTTTATTAGGTTATAAAATAATATCCTATCTCCATAGAGTTTTAATACGTTAACAATGCATGTCACATGTGTTCTGAGATTATATTACAAGACAGTAGAGGTCCGCGCCACGCCGGCGTGCCGCCGCCGAAAGACCCCGGCGCGCCGCCGCCGCCGCCGGGTCACAGAAAAATTGGCGCCGAGTTCAAATTTTGCGCGCGAACCATGTGTCACGCACGCGTTGTTGTCTACAACACGGCTAAAAAGACCCCATTTGTCGTAGAACATCGGTTTAAGAGTACTCCCCTTAGTATATCGCTGAAAATCGGAATCCTCGGAGTTGAAATCTCGAGTGACGTTCAATTCCGTAGTCATTTGGAAGCGAAGGCTAAATTAGCCTCGAAAAAACTTGGTGTGCTCATTAGATCGAGACAGTACTTCAAGCCGGCCCACCGACTTCAGCTGTACAAGGCTCAGGTGCGACCGCATATGGAGTACTGTTCTCATCTCTGGGCCGGAGCCCCACAGTATCAACTCCTTCCTCTTGACCGCATCTAACGTCGAGCAGCTCGAATTGTCGATGACCGGGCTGTAGGCTTTCGTCGATGTAGGCTTTCCGATAGGCTCGATCCACTGTCAGTGCGAAGAGATGTTGCGTCTCTCTGTATACTGTACAAAATCTACTATGGGGAGTGCTCTGAGGAATTATTCCACCTTTTACCAGCCGCACAGTTCCACCACCGGACCACACGCCGTAAAAACCAGTTCCATCCGCACCATCTGGATGGTTGGCGCTCCACCACTGTCCACTTCACCCGCAACTTCCTTCCGCGTACGGTGAAACTATGGAACGATTTGCCACCTGCGGTGTTCCCGAACAACTACGACATTGGGGCCTTCAAGAAAAGAGCTTATTTGTCCATAAAAGGCCGGCAAAGCACCTGTAACACTTCTAGTGTTACAAGTGTTTATGGGCGGTGGTGACCACTTAACCTCAGGTGGCCCACAACTTGTACTTGATTTTAATAAAAATATTTTTTTATAAAACTTAAAGAGAGATTTTTCTACTGCCCGTCCACCCCCTAATAACTTTAAAAATAACTAGCCCACGCCGGCGACGCCGCGCCGCGCCGGGTGCCGCACCCGGCGCGCCGCCGCTGGGCTTTTGGACTGCGGCGCGGACCTCTACAAGACAGTAACGACCGTTATCTTCTTGTCTGTCAAATTACGCTAAAATAAATTGATATACATAGCAGTACATAGCATATAAAAATAATATTCATTAAGATTCTGTTCATTATTGAAGCAGTCTAAGTTTATTCTTTAGAAAAACAATTAACGGGTTTAGAACTTAGTTGAAAGAAAAGAACAGAAAGAGTCACTTGTATTTGGTGTTTTATTTTTCACTAGATTTCCGCCCGCGGTTTCGGACGCGTTTACAGAGAAAAAGCCGCATAGTTCTCGTTCCTGTGGGATTTTCGGAATAAAATGTAGCATATGTCTTATTTTGGGTCTTCAGCTATCTACATACCTTTTTTCATTTTTATCGGTTCAGTAGTATTTGCGTGACAGAGTAACAAACAAACATCCATCCATCCATCCTCAGAAACATTCGCATTTATAATATTAGTAGGATTATTGTATCATACACGCTTTTAAATTTATTTATTCATTTACATAAAGAACACTACAGAACAAATAAATTGCTGCATTGCGATATAAGATAATGAAACATACATATTTATGAATATTTTTAATTAATTTCCCTCAGTTTTGCCAGAAATTTCCACAAACGTATGCAAATAAAGCAAATTGCATTTCACAGTTTAATAATATCAAACGAACTGGTAATTTCATAAGCAGTTAAATAAACGAATTTATAGCTATAACACAATTTTAGTGTCGCTCCATCTTAGGCCACATCTCAGCTTTTCATCAGGCGAGATAGTGGTCAAGCGCTTTCCTATCAAACATAAAAAAAAAACAATTTTAAGTATGTGTGAATAATTTTTAAAGGAAGCTGAAATTTGGTAAATGAAAGGTATGTGTTTCATTTGCTGACATTTTTTGTATAAATTTTCGTACCCGGATTGATCCGAGATAAAAACAATAGAAAATACATAGCCGATATCATTGAGATATAATGTAGCTTTCTGTCGGAGAAATAATTTTTCAAATTCGTCCAGTAGTTACGGAGCTTATTAATTTCAAACAAACAAACACGCAACTAAATCTCTTTATAATAAAAGTATAGATAGGGGTTGAAAAAGCAAATAAAAAACTTTTCATACGAAAAAATTATTGACAAGAAATATACGTCGTCATGCATGCTCCAGTTAAAAAAGGGTCCAGAGACCTGACTCAGCATAAGTTGGCGGAAGAAAACCAACGCTATTAATTCTGCCAGGCGAGAAAGGTCCTTTTTATAAAAGGTTTATAAATAACATACATGTAATAAAATACATTACTTACATCTAAAACAGTTTTTTTAAGTGAATCTTCTTAAGACGCGTTGATAAAATTTTGAGGTCGCGTCATGACAATACCTTCACGTCATGGAGTAAGGCAACGATTTTGTTATCTTTGAATCTTGTCAAAGAAGTTTCACTTCTGACACGTGTACCTACTCGGCAGACACGCACTTTTTTATATAAACAAGATAGATAGGGCATAGATTCAAATCATCATGAAACCATACCATGAATTACAATAATACTTTAAAACGCGCAAAAACCAACAGTATGCACCAATGTGACAAGAAATATGGCAAAATGCTTCTATACTTTTTAATTATGCAAATGTGATGTTAATATGCAAATGGAGCAGCTCTTTAATTACAACGTCAGCACAATTTATAACTATGAAAAGGTTTATGAAGTTTGAGCAAAAACGTAGTTGGTAAGTCAGGTGACGTGTTTAGCGTTATAAACCTTTAATGAAAGCATTAAATGTAGCAATTAGTTCAATTTTTGTCTATTTAAAATATAATGTATATTTTAGTGAACAAAATTAACAAAATATTGGAGAATGGACATTTGAAATAAGTATTTATTAGGGTTCAAAATATTATGATATGGTAATGTTATGTATGCTATGGTTGTGAATATGTTGCGAGTTAAGCCACATACTGTTAATTCTTGCAATGATATAATTTCATCATCATTAAGATTAACCCATATTTCCCACTTTAGGGATGCCTTCTATGAGTGTTTAGATATAATCCACGACGCTTATCAAGTGTGCAGCAGATGTTAGATGCCGTCGATTTTAATCCATGGACATGACGATTTTAACATGCTGATTACTGCATCGATTGGAACAATGCTGACGTGGATAATACGCAGAACCATTGAAACTAAGTTGCTGATGATATCATTTACTCAAATAAAACAGCTAGTATAAAATAATGAAGGAAAAATGCTAAATTTCATCCAGTTTTATAAAGTACTTTAAGAATATAATACTGACAGCGTCGAGGCTTAACCTGAAGTTGTTGACGGAACAAATATTTGCAATTCCCTAAGCTAAGTTTTCTTTTCAATTTTACTTACTACGTAGTTTCATTTCGTTCTTTCATTTTTCATTTAGAGATTGCCTCTTTATTCGATCTAGTTTAGTGATTATTGTCGGGGTGTCTTCTTATGGATAAGTCCTAGTATCAGTTAAATAATATTTTCACGAACCACGGAGTTTTTATAACAATATACGTTAGAAATATTGCAAGATTCAGCAAAATCGATTCAGAAGTATTAAATATGTATATCTATAGTTTTATAGTACATATATCTATGTTTTCCATAAGAACCATCCTCGTACATTAAGGAATATTATAAAAAAGACAATCATCGAAATTGGTCCACCCCTTCACGCGTGGCATCAGCCATGACCAAGGAAAACCGGTTTCATTTTTATATATATAGATAAACCAGTTTATACCTCGTACAAATTACATCGACTAGTAAATTGTAATTTACATTTAAATTAGAAGTAGAGCTGATAATTAATAAAATTACAATAATCGTTAACCCAATATGCATACATTCAGTTAACAGGTCACAAAAGGCTGAAAATCGATTAATTCAAAACATGCCACGCATTTTAATTACATCACAGGGGGATAAAGGGAATTAAGCTGAATTTATATCTTGCTAAATCCCTGACACGTTTGAAAACCACCACTGTTCATATCGCTAACAATATAGCTTCATTTAAAAACAAAACAAACGCACACTAACAAAAAATATCATCACGAGTTGGTTTTTGCTTTTAAATTAAATAACCTAACCGTATAACAAGAGCTTAGCAGAATTGAAATCGCTAAAATAACAGTGTTCTGTCCAACGTTAACGATGAAGAGATATTATATAATTGAAAATTGCTCTTGAACGAATGATAACAGAGTCGTGTGCGGTGGAAATATAACCTTTAAAATGCAAGGGATTCAAGCGTGGAGCGAGGGACAGTCTTTAGCGTTATTTTGTATTTAATTCTTAATCGTTTTAGCTGTACACACTGTTAACATGCTTAGCTGTAGCACAGAATAGTAACTAGTAACTAGGGTGCTGAAGGTAGATACATAGTACATATATTGTCCGCGCCTATTTATATGTCTACCTATTGTGCACGTATAATATTTTCCTTTCACTGCTTCTTGCTGTCTGTGCATGCCTATTGCCTACTTAATTTTCGATTTGCATACAGAGTTATACATTTCAAATAGAGGAAAGAACTTTCTCCTTTATTTTGAAATGCTAGCACGGTATTGCTCTGTAGGCAAATCAGAAAATAAATTTCTAGACAGAATGTTCTTGGTTATCTTGTTGAAATTCTCATATGTATCACATGTCGTAGAAACAGACTCAACGTCCGTTTTATATTTTCATATTCACCAGTGAATTATTAAAGACTGGGAGTTGCTAAAGTTCAAGTCATTTAAAATGTGTAAAGTTGAGAGAAGTCCGGAACGGAGAAATTATTAGTAGGTGTTAGTAGCAATATCTTAAATTTATTTTAATCGGTGACACAAATTCGAAATGATCTGATAGGAAACCCTCGGTTACGGTTCATTATTTATGAAAATTATAAGATGAAGATTTGGAAATGTGGGAAATAAATGTCCATAGTGATTTTATACCCCTAATAAATAACGAATAATTTTAAACTGCAGTAGTCAGCGTAAGTGTGGGTAAATCTAAGTGCCGGGCAGTCGAATCGTATGCAAATAAACTTTACCAACGCCGAATCACAGATGATAATGATCCGAAGAGAATATTCGAAAGTATGTTAATTTCTAGAAATAATTTATAAATTGCGCTATAGTAAATAGTGCTGTAGTAACTAGTAAATAATAAAACACATGACCAAAAGATTGTTTAAAATACTGCAGTAGTCAGCCATCGTGGAAAGTGAATTTCTGCGTTTTTCTGAAATCAAAGTGCAAGCAACATATCAATTCGTTTGCACCACACCTGTGGGAACACGGGATTGCGGTATACATTACACAACGAACGGATGACACAATATCAATATGCGGTGTATTTGGTCGGGTTTTATAATACAGGTGAGGTTTGCTGAATTCTCGTGGTTATTTCATACTAGCGGCCGACGGTTACCTGCCTTATGCTCTGCTGCTATTACTAAGTCTTAGGGTGGTGATATACAGCCTATAACATTCCTCGATAAATGGGCTATCTAACACTGAAAGTTTTTTTCAAATCGGACCTGAGTCCTCGAGATTAGCGCGTTCAACGAAACAAATAAATAAAGAAACGCAAAGTCATCGAGGTGACGCAAAGTCATCGATCTGTGTTTTAAAGGTTTTGTTCAAAGTGAAATATTAGCCAAGATAACAGATAAGATTCATTATTTTCACACGTTACGAAGAATGTTTTTTTTTTCTTTGCTAAGTTTTACAAAATAAATATGTAAGGGTTGATAGCTACTTCTAATTCAATTTCACTATCAACATCTAAACGGGAAATTATTTCAATACCGTATCGCACAAACAAAAAGAAAAATTCCAGAAGATCAAATACAATTAGTGTATTCGAAAGTTAATATGTTCATAAAAATGCACCTATTTTCTTTAAACAATTAAGTTCACTTTCGCTGAAAAACATCTATACATATAATAAAATCGTAGGAAAGTCAAAACTGTACAGTGAATATTTTTTTAAAAGAATACATAATCCATGATCTATAATCGATATAGAAGCCAAAAATATAGTTTTTAGAATTTTTGTCTGTTTGTCTGTTTGTCTGTTTGTCTGTTTGTCTGTATGTTTGTCCGAGCTAATCTCGAAAAGTACTGCATAGATTGACTTCAAATTTTGCATGAATATTACTAACAGGTCGTGTGAGGTTTTTTTAAACATATTATCATGCTATCACCTCCGGGGGAGGAGCTGTGAACCTTTACTTTTCTTACGTATTCCGTGTACTACGACAGCGTACAATCTAAAGACTCATGTTTAAATGTTGTTTTTGAGTAAGCCATGCTATTATCTAGCTTTACACTATAAAAACTACGTCATTTACGTAATTTGGGCAGAGAAACTGTTTAATGAATCTTAGTACTATAAAGACAAATTTGATTCAGCGCCATCTATGAGATTTCGTAAAAATCAAATCAATTTACATGTTAACACTACTGAACACAATGTTAAAAATTAATAATTTAAATATAATTATGTTATTTATTTATTTAACTCTTTAACCCATAATAAATCTTCCCTTCCCTATAAGGTGCGCTTATATAATTCGTGTGAATATACTACATTTTTAAAAGTGAGGGTAGATGTATATTATTTTAAGTCAAACTAGACACCATTACAGTTAATCTAAAATTGATTGTGTTCATTGGTTACATTTTTAAAAATCTTCGTGTTTTAATAATTCGATCACGAGGCGGGACTCTAATACAAAAAGGTTAGTTCGTTGATAATTATTATTCCTTCATGATTTACATGTTGTTAGTAAAAATATACTTTGACTGTTAATACTTTTGTTCAGTATTTATCTGTATGATTATTGCTTGGTAATTAATATATTTTCATGTCGTATACCTAATTATAAACATAAGTGTGATGTGAAACTAGCTGGATTTATTTTTACACACTCACAGTCTTATATTTTGTGTTAATGTTAAAATAGTATTAATAGTGTAAATCATAATATTTTTTCAACGTTAAAAATATTTCCTTTTTTCTGATGGTGTTGCCATCGAATTAAACCGCGCTGTCGTTTCGTTCACAAAAAGTCATGTTATTAGGACCGAATATGTAGCCGCCTCAACTTACGGAAACGAGAGTAACCTGCGTTGTCTGTTAGTTATTGTATAGTCGAATTTAACGTTACATGGAAATTGGAATCTAAATATATGTATACCTACTTATATTAAATCTGTAGAGGTCAATTCTGCACATGAAATATATTTCCTAAATAACTATCACGAGGTGATTAGAGATCGACATCGACGTCAAAAATGTTTGTCCGTCTGTCTGTCTGTATAACCGTTATAGAAACAAAAACTACTCGACGGATTTAAACGAAACTTTGTACAATTATTTTTCATATTCGTGAGCAGAGCAGCAACTCCATTTTTAAGCTTTCGTCGCGTGTGCGTTCTTAATGCGTGTATCTTAATGGTTAAAGCTACACAGAAATCAAGTATGAAAGAAATGTTCTCCATATTATATAAAAAATATCTCCCGACATCATAAATGTCTATCTTTTATGGTTGAGCTTAGGAGTTCAAAGCTTTCTGATTATATTTGTCTACTAGCTGTCCCCGCGACTTCGTTCGCGTGGAATAGTGACTATGGGACCTATGACCATGGGCTCAGGGTGGGGCAACAATAAAAAATCATTTTTATTTTCATGCTCCCACTCCCGCGCCCACTCGCACTCCCACGCCATATGCCACGTTCAGTCCCAATCCCACGCCCACGCCCACTCCCCTTCACAATTAGTACCTACCAGATCAAAGCCAGGGTAAGCGCCCCACCCAGCCCCACCGTGGCTACGCCCATGCTGAATTACTACTTAACATACAATTATTGAGTAAATACGTACAACCATACTGTACTGTTGTACTACCATAAATAATTAAAAGAATTGTTATTAAAATTTCTTACTAAACTGAGCTAAAAAACTTACGTACCAAATTATTAAAGAAAATCAAGAAATGAAATGCCTAACCTATACCAAATAGTTACTACATATTGTAATTAAAAATTATGATTAAGTAGTATATAACATCGAAAATCAAAAAAGTAATGCCTAACTAATTCTACGTAAAATTTCTTTTAAATTATGTCATATTATTTTTTAGGAACCAGGGGGGGGGAGAGGAGCAAATTCTATTTCCTTCCTTTCTTAAACGGATGTTTTTAATAATCTATGGTGTAGCCAGTAGCCACTGATCAGCTTAATCGATACTCAGTTTTTATCAAATCCAGAAACAAATCCAAATTAGATCTTTCCTGTCTCACGCACGTAACTAAAGGCTGAAGAGAGAGAGAGAGCACGTAACTAAACCGTTTAGACGAAGAAAAGTGTATAGAAAAAGGAATAAATAATTTCATAAACTTCCCGACGATCTTTAAAAATAAATTATAACTTTCATTTTTTTCATTCCCACTTTTACCCCTATGTAGGTATAATAAGTGGATGAACCAATTTTGATACACTTTATCTAAGAACCAGCGTCGGAAAATATTCTGCCTAACAAAAAAAACCGCATCTAATTCGGTTTACCTGTTAGCCAGCTACGGTGCCATAGACAGACACACACACACACACAGAAATACATAGCGGTCAAACACATAACACCAGTCTTTTTGCGTCGGGGGTTAAAAATATAATACGACATAATTTAAAGGACATTTTATGTGGAAAATTTACCTATACACCAGGGTAGATAATTTTTGAAACAAAAAAAAATCGCAGTAGGATGAAACCCATTAGAAAAGGATATGATAAAAACGTAAGGAAAAATAAATTACGATCAATCGGAGTTCGGGAAGTGGGAGGGGGGGGAGCTTTTAAGAGAAAAAAATGGTTTCTCTCGATTTCTCGATAATAATAACACCTGCTAATTTTTTTCTACATATTTTAATTGTACAGACATCACTTTTCCACAATTTTATTATATGTATTGATGATGATGATTGAGATTATAACACTCTTAGTCCGTTTAAATTTTTATTCACCCGCATCAGTGCCACCTAAAAAATCTTTATATATCGAAATTCGAGCAAAGTTAAGAAAATGAGAAATAAGAGTTCTCAAGGATCGTTAGAGATAAGAGGCTTACTATTGACCGAAAACAACATGTGTTATACCGAACCTGAAACCGCTTCACAACGAGAATTGCGGCTCACAGCTGACCGCGAACGGCATGTACTATCCTGTGAGACCGAAACCTTCACTGAGGGTATATATAACGTCTCACAGCTGATCGCAAATGGCATATTGTACTATCCCGTGAGACCGAAACCCTCACTGAGAGGGAATTACGTCTCACAGCTGATCACGATCGTCATATTTTATCTCGAGAATTCTGAAACTTTTACTCAATATGAAGACCGTTTGACAAATAATAGGGTGCACCATAATATTATTCGATCTCTCGAAGATGAACATGAGCATAAGCAATGACTAGAGTAGGGACGCGAATATTACCATTATTTGAGACAAGAACGATTAATAAGTTTGTTTAATGAAAGATTAAGAATTGAAACTATTGGTCTCTTTAAACGGACGAATAGCGAGAGGCCCGTCTTATTGCAGACAGATTTCGACATAGTCTTAATGACTTAGAGGTAAACATAGAAGATCAATCTACAAATTCGGTGGTGTGGTCCGACAAAATAATATAAAAGTGGGTTTGCTTATAACCTCACAATTGATTACAGATCATCTTCTGTATAGGCGATATTAACGTAGTATGTTCTTTTTGTAATGCTTTAAAGTGGAGTAAGGAGTCGGCTTTCGTTTGAAGATACGCCGGAACATTTGAAATCACTACTTTTAAGTTTTAGAGGATGATGTGCAATCTAAACAGTTCTTAGACAATATTAGCTCTTATAGTATTGCGTTTTAAATGATCCTTTGGTGCTCAACAATTATCAGATGCTCCTTTCATTCTTACTTTTAAGATACAAGGTCAAGTTTATCATTTGATAGGATCCCTTTTGCCTGAAGGCCAACCTAAGTTTCTTTAAATATATTTTGTATTCGACTACGACGAATAATCGAATACAAGAAATCAATATTTCTCGAATTTAAAACTGAACTCATTTCACAATTTTAGAACATGTTAATTCATCAGGTTAATCCGTATATATGCGTTTTAAATCGACATTAGAAGCTTTTCCTCAAGATGGTGATATTAATATAAAATTGGTATAAATTCCGATAGACGGAAGTCTATCAGCACTCAGGAATTCCCTGAGCGTATTATAACGCCCAGGCCGCAGTATTACAATTTTTCCTACAGTAGGGCGACGAATGTATTTTCGCATAGCAACGGAGGGGAACTCGTGGGGGGTAAAGTGACGCGGGCCACGTACCACAAACATGTTTAGTTTGTGGTACCGAGCGCGAAAGAAAGTCATCGTGTTTTTAGTAAAGTTACTATGTAAACTAACGTAATTTATTACTTAGGTACATATTCTATAATGGTGCGCTCAAACTGTTAATCTACATTTAATTTAGATTATTATTTTAATTACTAAGAAATGTAGAATTTAAATCACATTCATTCATGTTTTCCTCAGATATTCGATGTCTATGATTTTCGATGATTTTAAGATTTTCTTATCAGAGTATTCAATTTTAATTTAGTTAAATTTTATAAGAGACAATTAAGAACATTCAAAAATAAAGTGTCACGTATTTTTTTTAAACGACGAATGACGAAAAACGACCGAATCGCGGACGAAGTCGCGGGCAACAGCTAGTTCGAACTAAAATACACATAAATTTGCATTGTATTTTCTCAACCCAATTTCGATGTCTTAGTTTCAAGATGGCGGTATATTATAAGGCCTATAATGATTGGTTACGGATTAATTTCCGGGAACCTCCAGCATGAAGCTTGTCTTATTTGTGTTATTAATTAAAACGTTTATTGGTATCTATTCCGTTATAAATTGGCTGAATAATTTTCCACTGGAATTGCTTTTCACATTTTTTGTTCTTTGTTATCTCTGCGTGAAGATAGTTTTAGAAATGCGAGAGAAATGAATTATTATTATTATTTCCTTACACATAATAATACTATTCGAATATGTTTTGTTTCTTTTTCTTTCTTTTACGTCGCACCGGATCAGTATGGTATGATTTTTGTGTCAAGAGATGGTTTGGAGGTTTAAAAATGATATAGGCTACTTTTATCCGTGGTAAAACGTATCATTCTCATGGAATTTCCTTTGACCACGTGTACGAAGCCACAGGCAACAGCTAGCAATCGTAGTACAATACTTCGTGGAAGTGTAGAGCACATCATTGATTCCCTTCAAGCTAGTTTAAAATAAAACACATCATATACAGTACACAGCCAACGGAAATTCGATCCGCGATCAAAAGAGAAACGAGTTCAATCAAGTTTCGACACTTAAGGAAGCCATAAAACCACCTGTGCTGGGCCCAGAGGAGCTCTTACAGTTTTATAGCCCAGAGGTTTTGAATGCCTTCGCTTGTGAGATCTTGTGTTTGGGGAGTTCACTGTCCTGACATTTCGCGTTAAAACTTTTGGGTAGGATAGTTGAAATGTGCTTTTTGTGTTATGACATGCTTACTAGATATGTTAGAGAATCTGGAATAATCATTATTATTGCTATTTTATATGTGGTCTGTGAGTTGTTCGTTCTTGTTCACGAACAGTTAAACCGAATAAATAGCGGGATTTATTTTAAAATTGTAATCGTGACTTAATTCTATTATTTGCTTTTAATTAGTTCATAAATGTTATATTAGTTAGTTAATATTTCCGTGGTTGGCGTTGATGGTAAATAATTATTAATATTTCAGACATGAATTTGTCCATGGCGATATAATATTCAATACAGACGATAATCCAATTGGTAAATGATCTTAGATTTTGCAAGTAATATTCGATAACATTATAGATTGATCCTTGAAACATAATATTATATTGATGAGACAAATCTTGCTCAGATTGAGTAGGTATTACCCGTATTACTGTTAATGTTTTAACTATAAACTATTTCATACTGAATATGTATGCAAATCACTCAACCGGAACACTTCCCTTATTTATAACTCAAGTTTGTGCAAGTTTCATAAACTTCAAGTTTCTCACGGTGTCGTAACTTTGTTCGGAATTAGTGTATCGAGTAATAACAATATTTGAACTAAAAACTTTGCTATGAAGAAATTGGCGAAGCCACGAACACTGATTAAGTAGTAAATATTTAAATTTTCTTGTAAAATTTGTTACCGACTTTTGTAAAATTATCAACAAATTTGTTATATAATTTGTATTTTATCATGTCTGATGAACACAAAATAATAAAATACAAATTATGTAACGATCTGTATAAACGAAGGTACCCTAAATAAATAAATAATAATACGTGTGGCACTCGAGGACTGCCGTGGTAAAGCTATTGCATAGCATCGCATCGCTGTGCCGGTTGGAATGGGGGGGTGTTAGGTTTTTTCGTAACGGAATTTTTACATTCGGTCGCCGTGCTCAAGGCCCGCGATAGAAGCTTTGCAATAGCTTAAGAAGACTAGAAAATAAGAAAATTAAGTATTTCGAAGCTTTTAAAGCTTATAATTAATTGATATAGAGCAGATATTATAAAAAAAGATTGGACCTTATAACATGTATAAGTGTTCGTTTCTTCAATTATAATCATGGAAGATAATAAGGTTGGCTGTATAAAATAATGCAATCTTGAATCTGCAAAACGCAAGGATAGTACTTATCTAGATAAAATATTACTCGTGACCTTATTCCAAACAACTTTTAGAGTGGGAAGCTTTCCGATGCCAACTCTATTTCTACTTGAAGGAGATTTTTGTTGCCGATTTTCTTTCACATCAATGTATTTTTTCATTATTTTGCTCATAATAGGTATATATATGAAATATCACTTAATTGTAAAATACTAAAAATTCATACTAAATCGTTTCAACACCCGAAATACACGAGTTTGGTTACATCATTAAGTTTTTTATGATGAGGGTTTTGTATAAATAGATTTGCAATAAACTCATTTTATTCAAGAAAATAAACTACAATTTCATTGCTTTTCCCGCTACGAGCGGGTCATCACCTTTTTATAAAGGGTAAAGTGCTTGCGACCGCACTTAGAAATATCAAATAATATGCTAAGTTTTCTGTATAAAAACTAACAAATATAAAACTTTTATACATTTTAACTTTATTCGTTTCCAGCACGTGTAATCAATTATTATTTTCATGTACATTCTAGGATATATTTGATTAATGATTCAATAACGGAAAATATAATTATAACAGAGCATTTTACAAATTATAGCCACAAATTGTGGGTGCAATTCGAAATATTAATGATAATCTTATATATAAAAATGAATCGCAAAATGTGTTGGTAAGCGCATAACTCGAGAACGGCTGAACCGATTTCGATAATTCTTTTTTTATTATATTCCTTGAAGTACGAGGATGGTTCTTATGTAGAGAAAACGTAAACATGTACCACGGGCGAAGCCGGGGCGGACCGCTAGTCTTATATATAAAAATGAATCGCAAAATGTGTTGGTAAGCGCATAACTCGAGAACGGCTGAACCGATTTCGATAATTCTTTTTTTATTATATTCCTTGAAGTACGAGGATGGTTTTTATGTAGAGAAAACGTAAATATGTACCACGGGCGAAGCCGGGGCGGACCGCTAGTACAATAATAAAATAAAACAAAGTTCTCTTCTCTTAAATATTATGCCTAATGTTTTTGCAATAATGGTGATAGATATGGAGTAATATAATGAGAGTTTTTATGTTTTCTTTTTATTTATATTCCTACTTCGGAATTCAATTACTATTCAATAGCATTACATTAAATAAAAAACTCACCATAATTTAATATGAAACTAGTTGATACCAACGTCTTTGTCCTCGATACAGGATTTTTACGGTATAGTCAACATTTGAACATTGCCTTCTATATTTGCGATATTTCCTGTACAAAAACTGATTAACTTTTTATTCTGCAAACAATACATCACGTCAAGTACGTACATGCAATTTGAAGCTCATAAAACCTAGAATCGATTTCATTCCGAGCACTCGACCATTGAAAGGGAACTTCAATATGAAGCGAACAATATGAACAGAAATAGAACATTCGATGCCTCCTAAGTATAATGAGTCAACTGACATTTTAGCTATTTTACAGGAGAACGATTTGAAGGCAAATCGTTTATATTTTATTGAAATAAAATTAATTCGAAATAAAGTAAATGTTTTTTTAATGTAAATTGTAAGCTCTTCCTTTGGTACAAAATGATTTTGCTGATTTTTGTTTTTAAATGACATTTTATGTAGATGGCTGGGTATACGCCGGCGGGACTCAATAGTGAAATGGTTTAACTACCAGTTATATTCATGTACGTTGTCCATCAAAATCTATCGTTTACACCAAAATAACATGAAATAATGATTGTTATTTTATTAATATAATTTTACTTTTGTTTATTTTGGGTTTTTCTACCTCAGTAAATAATAAAATGTTGAAATTATATCACTTGACTCATTATACTGGGAAAGAAATCAGGAATGTTAACATTTGAAACCTCTACGTATACTGGACCAATGTAATTTACCGAGTTTTCTTTATTAGTATTTTTTTGTGTAATACCTTTTGATGTGTGGGATTAATAAAAGCTAGGAAGAAGAACAAGAATAATAAACCAAAAACAACTCATTTTTGAAGAATCACGATGTATTTTGCGTCATAATTATGTATATAGAAACATATTTTTAACATAATAGTTTTACTAAACGCTACAACGTAAACAAATCACTATTTATAAAATATCATTTATCGGTAATTTAAGTTTAACAATACTGAAAATTATGAAAATTAATAACGTCACGGTCTATTTCTAATGCTCAAAAAATAGTTATAAGGGTTAACAAATTAAAAATCAGTCAAAATTGCTGTCGCTAGATCCATTAGAATTAGTTGAAATCAATTAATTTATTAAAAAATAAATGAAATTCCTATTTATCGCTATAATTAAGTACGAAGTTCTTTATACATAGTATACATAGTAGCCCTACTAAAAGCTACAAGTAAAAACAAATCAACATTAAACAAATTATCAATGTTCCATCATCAAAGAGAAATAAATTAATAACGCAAATTCAAAAGTCAGAATCGCTGTCGTTAGCTGCATTAGAGTTCGTTGAAATCAAATTATTAAAAAATAAATGATACTATGTATTTAGGAATAACTAGTGTCTTACAAAGATCCATCAAGTCTTTGTGCTTATTTTGGTTAATAGAAATGGGCATCTGATAAGCTAAAGAAATATTATCTACGTCAATATCTCTTCGATTTCGTGTAGCTTTTGGTATCTTTACACATTCTATCTACTTGTAAGCACCATCTTGGTATCTCGTTTTACAAAACAGCCGATGGATGGATGGATGGATTCTGCTTTAACTAGTACTTCCGTAACTTTATTCCAAGGCATTTTTGATCCATCATTGGTAGTTGTCCAGATGTTTATATGCTATAGCTTTGATTTAAAGTCTTTAATTAAATTGAATTAAAAGACACTTTAGTAACTTTGTATGGCTTTGTATGGCATCGGATTTGGCGAAACTAAAAGCTCTAGCTATCTTTCAATGAAAACGTGCAAATAAAGACGACAGTATGTCTTTATTTGGACCCACTACTAGAAAGCTATGACTAATATCTATAACAAACTTCGAACTAGCTAACATATACATTAAAAATACAATTCTGTTTCTATTTTGGCCTCAACAGTTGTCTGACCTGAACCGGTAATCTTTGACACCATTACCCACCGTGTCTTCTATAAACTTTAAAACACAGCTGGAAATTGCACTAGCGCCTCTTTTTGCTGTCTGTTGATGCCATAAAAAACAATAACCCGGAAGAGATCCAAGATATCGTGAATTTATCATAATATCATTAATTCATGCCTGATAGATTCCTGTGTAAATTTAAAAAATTTCGCGCCCTGTTTGTCTGTATTATGTTAATAATATTAATTTAACATGTTAAACAACTATTATTACTTAAAATTGCGTGCATACTTGCCGCCATTCATCGTTTACTGAGCCGTAATAAACTTGTATAATGATACAAGTTTATTGTGCCCCTACTCACGCCCCGCGTACACTGGTACAATGTTATTTAGATCAGTTTACAATGTACGATTTTAACTGATGTTGAAATTGATTTAGTATACGTGAAATTATCTCGGTAATTATTGTTCTTTTTTAATTTTTTTTAACACTAACGTTAAGACCACGATTTATCATGTTCGTTTATGTAAAAATATGAAAATACCTAAATTTGTTAGTTGACTCATTATACTTAGGAGGCATCGAATATTGTATCGTTCGATTGAAGATTTTGAGCTTCCAATGAGAAGGTTAGATGGGGCTTATCCGACTCTTTCATGTAATTAAAAATTGTAAATTTGATACAGGTATGTCTAATGTCTATGTTTGATTGTACATGTTGAAAATTAGTAATAATATATAATCTCTGGTAATAGAATAACTGAAAATTAATCAATAAACCTTTAGAAGGGCTGTCCGTCTATCTGAACCTACATGCGTTCGCAAAACACGTGCAATTGAATGCAGACTTTTCTTGACTTGACAGTATTCAGTTAAGATTAAAATAAGGCTTCAATTATTAGCATTACAAAGTTACGTTCATTCTAAGTGACATATCATATATTCTTTTTGTTGTATCCTAATCATCCTTCTAATATACAGGTACCTAATAAGTAATAACCTAGTTCAGAAAGCAGAGCAATATTGTAATGTTATATTTGAAGTTGCTAATGTATAAGTTATTTTGTGTCCTTGTTTCTGTATGTTGTGGCTGACCTTAATTAAATAAATAAATAAATAATATATTTTTTTAAAGGCGCAAGCGGCAAGTTTGCATCCGATCATGAACACTGAACACATAACAGACAATACTAATAAAATACTACTACTATTCACATATTTCAGCAGCAAGCTACATTCCAATGCAGGCTTATTCACAAACGATTTTCCAATCGAAAAGTTCACTTTCATAATGGAGTTCCTAAAATGCAACTCACAATTTTGAATTCAACTTTTGACATTTCGATCAGGACCCTGTTAAAATGAAGACCTGGCGGGTGCAATGTGTAAACTATTGTGATGAAGGGAATGGGTTCGATTTTTATCAATGTAAAAAATGTTCGGTAATAATGAAGCAGACTTTTCGTTGCCCAAAAAATGTGATAAAATCGTAGGACTTACTAATAAATACAATCTTTAAACTATTTATATACAGTCTATAACTATTTTTTTGTAGTAAATTTTATATATCATTTAATAATGCACAATTGTTAAATGTACCACATATTTACATCGCGATACGTGCAGTGGAATAGAAGTAAGATTCATAAACTCAAACTCAAAGCAAAGGTTGATTTTCGAGCACTTTTTATTATCATTTTTTTCTGTTTTATCATAGACACTGTTTTATATTTTATTTCATCAATTCAAACCTTCAAAAGAAACAAGTTACAATGGCGAATGTTGCCAGCAACAAATTTTTTATCAGTATTTTATATAAATACATTTGCCGTGTCTCCGTTAGATCATTTATCATTTTTGTGAATCTCACTCGTAATATTAGACGTCTTTCCCGTTTCGTGCCTCGTAAATCTTGCAAGTTTTCTTATAAACATCGTTTTTACTTCTGTTACATATGTTAAACATTGCTTTGAATAATAGTAGGACATTATTTTAAGGAATATAATAACAATTGGAATAGAGAGAAGGGAATTATTATAGACTAGCTGTTGCCCGCGACTTCGTCCGCGATTCGGTCGTTTTTCGTCATTCGTCGTTTAAAAAAAATACGTGACACTTTATTTTTGAATGTTCTTAATTGTCTCTTATAAAATTTAACTACATTAAAATTGAATACTCTGATAAGAAAATCTTAAAATCATCGAAAATCATAGACATCGAATATCTGAGGAAAACATGAATGAATGTGATTTAAATTCTACATTTCTTAGTAATTAAAATAATAATCTAAATTAAATGTAGATTAACAGTTTGAGCGCACCATTATAGAATATGTACCTAAGTATTAAGAGCGCATATTCTATTTAACGCAAGTCAAAAACTCCGCGATCTATTACGATAGATCGCGGCTTGCGCTATCCTTTTACTATGAACAGCATAGGTCCGCAGGAGAGCGCCGAGCAACATGTCCTCTCTCTGGAAAGGCTCGCTGCCGACTGATTTTAATCGGGTCGCGCGCAGTGTTTTATAGTACTTTAAAAAAAATTGTAGAAAAATAATAGAGGTACCTTAGTTGATTTTTTAAATTTTATCTTATAAGTAAGACATTCTTTTATTGCAATATGTATAAATTATATTCAATAAAGTCAAATATCTTGGTGAAAATAATAATTTTGTCGACTATAATTTCTAAAAAAATTCACATTGTTCGGATTTTAATTTCGTAAGTTAGGAGTCCAAAATAAAAAAATCTTTTAACTAACTATTTTAATAAGGATTTTTGCAGTTAGTTAAAAATAATTGTGTGTTAGATCTGTCAGCAATTTCAGATATTTTTAGCTTCGAAATTGACACTAAAAGTGGAATCAAGTAATCATCGGATCAGTTATCTTGATGGTATTCAGAAATACTGTATTAATTGAAAAAAACTCTTAACTAACTACATAGACAATAAAATTTCCTAAAATTATTAGTAATTCATATGTTTGTAAGATAAGTGGTTGATGGACAATCTGGTTTGAAAAATCACATATTTGAGCCAAACAGCGCACGGACCGCGTACACAGCCTTAAATTACGTTAGTTTACATAGTAACTTTACTAAAAACACGATGACTTTCTTTCGCGCTCGGTACCACAAACTAAGCATGTTTGTGGTACGTGGCCCGCGTCACTTTACCCCCCACGAGTTCCCCTCCGTTGCTATGCGAAAATACATTCGTCGCCCTACTGTAGGAAAAATTGTAATACTGTGGCCTGGGCGTTATAACACGCTCAGGGAATTCCTGAGTGCTGATAGACTTCCGTCTATCGGCATTTATACCAATTTTATATTAATATCACCATCTTGAGGAAAAGCTTCTAATGTCGATTTAAAACGCATATATACGGATTAACCTGATGAATTAACATGTTCTAAAATTGTGAAATGAGTTCAGTTTTAAATTCGAGAAATATTGATTTCTTGTATTCGATTATTCGTCGTAGTCGAATACAAAATAGTAATAAGTAAAGAAACTTAGGTTGGCCTTCAGGCAAAAGGGATCCTATCAAATGATAAACTTGACCTTGTATCTTAAAAGTAAGAATGAAAGGAGCATCTGATAATTGTTGAGCACCAAAGGATCATTTAAAACGCAATACTATAAGAGCTAATATTGTCTAAGAACTGTTTAGATTGCACATGTTCCTCTAAAACTTAAAAGTAGTGATTTCAAAGGTTCCGGCGTATCTTCAAACGAAAGCCGACTCCTTACTCCACTTTAAAGCATTACAAAAAGAACATACTACGTTAATATCGCCTATACAGAAGATGATCTGTAGGTAATCAATTGTGAGGCTATAAGCAAACCCACTTTTATATTTGTCGGACCACACCACCGAATTTGTAGATTGATCTTCTATGTTTACCTCTAAGTCATTAAGACTATGTCGAAATGTGTCTGCAGTAAGACGGGCCTCTCGCTATTCGTCCGTTTCAAGAGACCAATAGTTTCAATTCTTAATCTTTCATTAAACAAACTTATTAATCGTTCTTGTCTCAAATAATGGTAATATTCGCGTCCCTACTCTAGTCATTGCTTATGCTCATGTTCATCTTCGAGAGATCGAATAATATTATGGTGCACCCTATTATTTGTCAAACGGTCTTCATATTGAGTAAAAGTTTCAGATTCTCGAGATAAAATATGACGATCGTGATCAGCTGTGAGACGTAATTCCCTCTCAGTGAGGGTTTCGGTCTCACGGGATAGTACAATATGCCATTTGCGATCAGCTGTGAGACGTTATACCCTCTCAGTGAAGGTTTCGGTCTCACAGGATAATACATTCCGTTCGCGGTCAGCTGTGAGCCGCAATTCTCGTTGTGAAGCGGTTTCAGGTTCGGCATAACACATGTTGTTTTCGGTCAATAGTAAGCCTCTTATCTCTAACGATCCTTGAGAACTCTTATTTCTCATTTTCTTAACTTTGCTCGAATTTCGATATAAAGATTTTTTAGGTGGCACTGATGCGGGTGAATAAAAATTAAGTTAAAGCCCACGACATGTTTGCTTCACAAATCCGACCGCGCCACACCACACCACATGCCATGGGAATCGGCGCGCTTGTCGCTCGCCAGTGCTTGCCATACGCACACATGCCGTGGGAACGCTCAGTTCAAATCGCGACGGATGGCGACAAGCGCTTGTCGTCTGCCAATGCTTGTGAAGCAATCCATATAATAAAATTGTGGAAAAGTGATGTCTGTACAATTAAAATATGTAGAAAAAAAATAGCAGGTGTTATTATTATCGAGAAATCGAGAGAAACCATTTTTTTCTCTTAAAAGCTCCCCCCCTCCCACTTCCCGAACTCCGATTGACCGTAATTTATTTTTCCTTACATTTTTATCATATCCTTTTCTAATGGGTTTCATCCTACTGCGATTTTTTTTTGTTTCAAAAATTATCTACCCTGGTGTATATGTAAATTTTCCACATAAAATGTCCTTTAAATTATTTCGTATTATATTTTTAACCCCCGACGCAAAAAGACTGGTGTAATGTGTTTGACCGCTATGTATTTCTGTGTGTGTGTGTGTGTCTGTCTATGGCACCGTAGCTGGCTAACAGGTAAACCGAATTAGATGCGGTTTTTTTTGTTAGGCAGAATATTTTCCGACGCTGGTTCTTAGATAAAGTGTATCAAAATTGGTTCATCCACTTATTATACCTACATAGGGGTAAAAGTGGGAATGAAAAAAATGAAAGTTATAATTTATTTTTAAAGATCGTCGGGAAGTATATGAAATTATTTATTCCTTTTTCTATACACTTTTCTTCGTCTAAACGGTTTAGTTACGTGCTCTCTCTCTCTTCAGCCTTTAGTTACGTGCGTGAGACAGGAAAGATCTAATTTGGATTTGTTGCTGGATTTGATAAAAACTGAGTATCGATTAAGCTGATCAGTGGCTACACCATAGATTATTAAAAACATCCGTTTAAGAAAGGAAGGAAATAGAATTTGCTCCTCTCCCCCCCTGGTTTTCAAAAAAATAATATGACATAATTTAAAAGAAATTTTACGTAGACGTACACGTACGTAGAATTAGTTAGGCATTTCTTTTTTGATTTTGGATATTATATACTAATCATAATTTTTAATTACATTATGTAGTAACTATTTGGTATAGGTTAGGCATTTCATTTCTTGATTTTCTTTAATAATTTGGTACGTAAGTTTTTTAGCTCAGTTTAGTAAGAAATTTTAATAACAATTCTTTCGATTATTTATGGTAAAGTCCGGTCGCGGAGCAGGAAGAATTTCGTACATTAACCTGTCACTGTCACTCCCTTGTAAAAATAATGTGTCTTGCTCGCACAGGTGCAATGACCGCCGTCCTTAGGGATTGTAAACCTTTAACCTGAGAGCGTAAGGTTTGTGTTTGCTAGATTGGTGTCAGGTGTTCAATTATGATTTTGTGAATTCAAAATTTATAAGAATAAACCTCAAACTCTTTATGTCCAATCAAAATCCGCCTAAGTCGAAATCGCGTGTTAGAATAACGTATTTCTGTAATATTGTACCTACATAGTAAATTATTTTTTGAAAAATAAGGTCATAAAGAAGTTTCACTTCTTATGTGTGTACACGCACACTTTTTTTATATAATATATCGTTGTTTTTGAAAAAGTTAAAATGTAACTAACTAATAAGTATTGTAAATGAATAGAGGACATTTATTTAATAAATTAGTAAAAAACATTTTCTCCTCCAAATATTTCATGTAAACTGCACTTCATTCAAAAATGTTTGTGACCACTGTCAGTAGGTAAAGAGGTCATTGTACGAAATTCTTTCTGCTTCGCGACCGGACTTTAGTACGTATTTACTCAATAATTGTATCTTAAGTAGTAATTCAGCATGGGCGTAGCCACGGTGGGGCTGGGTGGGGCGCTTACCCTGGCTTTGATCTGGAAGGTACTAATTGTGAAGGGGAGTGGGCGTGGGCGTGGGATTGGGACTGAACGTGGCATATGGCGTGGGAGTGCGAGTGGGCGCGGGAGTGGGAGCATGAAAATAAAAATGATTTTTTATTGTTGCCCCACCCTGAGCCCATGGTCATAGGTCCCATAGTCACTATTCCACGCGAAAGAAGTCGCGGGGACAGCTAGTAGACAAATATAATCAGAAAGCTTTGAACTCCTAAGCTCAACCATAAAAGATAGACATTTATGATGTCGGGAGATATTTTTTATATATGGAGAACATTTCTTTCATACTTGCTTTCTGTGTAGCTTTAACCATTAAGATACACGCATTAAGAACGCACACGCGACGAAAGCTTAAAAATGGAGTTGCTGCTCTGCTCACGAATATGAAAAATAATAGTTATGTATTTAGGAAATATATTTCATGTGCAGAATTGACCTCTACAGATTTAATATAAGTAGGTATACATATATTTAGATTCCAATTTCCATGTAACGTTAAATTCGACTATACAATAACTAACAGACAACGCATGTTACTCTCGTTTCTGTAAGTTGAGGCGGCTACATATTCGGTCCTAATAACATGACTTTTTGTGAACGAAACGACAGCGCGGTTTAATTCGATGGCAACACCATCAGAAAAAAGGAAATATTTTTAACTTTGAAAAAATATTATGATTTACACTATTATTAATACTATTTTAACATTAACACAAAATATAAGACTGTGAGTGTGTAAAAATAAATCCAGCTAGTTTCACATCACACTTATGTTTATAATTAGGTATACGACATGAAAATATATTAATTACCAAGCAATAATCATATAGATAAATACTGAACAAAAGTATTAACAGTCAAAGTATATTATTTTTTACTAACAACATGTAAATGATGAAGGAATAATAATTATCAACGAACTAACCTTTTTGTATTAGAGTCCCGCCTCGTGATCGAATTATTAAAACACGAAGATTTTTAAAAATGTAACCAATGAACACAATCAATATTAGATTAACTGTAATGGTGTCTAGTTTGACTTAAAATAATATACATCTATTCACATCACACTTATGTTTATAATTAGGTATACGACATGAAAATATATTAATTACCAAGCAATAATCATATAGATAAATACTGAACAAAAGTATTAACAGTCAAAGTATATTATTTTTAACCGACTTCAAAAAAAAGGAGGAGGTTATCAATTCGGCCGGTATGTTTTTTTTTTTATGTATGTACACCGATTACTCCGTGGTTTCTGGACCGATATACGTGATTCTTTTTTTGTTCGATGCGGGATGGTGTCGAATTGGTCCCATAAAAATTTTATTCGGATAGGCCCAGTAGTTTTTATTTAATGAGCATTTTTGTCTGTATTTGTAAATGTTGCAAGACGTGCAAGTTTTAAGTCGGTTGTTTTTAACGCAGTTATTTACTAACAACATGTAAATGATGAAGGAATAATAATTATCAACGAACTAACCTTTTTGTATTAGAGTCCCGCCTCGTGATCGAATTATTAAAACACGAAGATTTTTAAAAATGTAACCAATGAACACAATCAATATTAGATTAACTGTAATGGTGTCTAGTTTGACTTAAAATAATATACATCTACCCTCACTTTTAAAAATGTAGTATATTCACACGAATTATAAGCGCACCTTATAGGGAAGGGAAGATTTATTATGGGTTAAAGAGTTAAATAAATAACTAACATAATTATATTTAAATTATTAATTTTTAACATTGTGTTCAGTAGTGTTTACATGTAAATTGATTTGATTTTTATGAAATCTCATAGATGGCGCTGAATCAAATTTGTCTTTATAGTACTAAGATTCATTAAACAGTTTCTCTGCCCAAATTACGTAAATGACGTAGTTTTTATAGTGTAAAGCTAGATAATAGCATGGCTTACTCAAAAACAACATTTAAACATGAGTCTTTAGATTGTACGCTGTCGTAGTACACGGAATACGTAAGAAAAGTAAAGGTTCACAGCTCCTCCCCCGGAGGTGATAGCATGATAATATGTTTAAAAAAACCTCACTCGACCTGTTAGTAATATTCATGCAAAATTTGAAGTCAATCTATGCAGTACTTTTCGAGATTAGCTCGGACAAACATACAGACAAACAGACAAACAGACAAACAGACAAACAGACAAAAATTCTAAAAACTATATTTTTGGCTTCTATATCGATTATAAATCATGGAATATGTATTCTTTTAAAAAAATATTCAATGTACAGTTTTGACTTTCCTACGATTTTATTATATGTATAGATTTGGAAAAGAAGTGGCTCATTTTGTGTTATAATCAAACTAATTTAATGTATATTATTTCAAAGGAATAATAAAATATATTTAACTTAATAATATTACAAAGGCTTACCGGATATCGTAGAGCAAGCAATAGGGAAAATAAAAATGCATTTTTACTTTACGAACTCTATGCAGAGTATCTTTTACCACGATCGTTTATTGTACTGTACATCAAATCTGAAATTTAATATTTGCATACATATTTATTTCAATATAATATTACATAAACTAAATTTAGTGCCTCTACAAATATAACGTGATAAATTTTAAATATAACTCAGAAAACCTTTTATAAAGTTTTTATTTTATTATTCTCCAGGTAATTTTTCATTTATAATCACGTCAGGGGACCATTAACTAACACATCAAACAAAATTTGGAAATATAAGTAGAAATAGAAACTTTGTTAAGGAACGACACGATCGAGATATTCAATTTATTTGCGAACTAAAAGCGAAGTTTGAGGTTTTGCGTTATTTAATAAAATATAGATATTTGATGTTTAGATTTATATAATTTAAATGCTTTATAAGACAACTAAGACGCTGCCGGCTACGCCGGCGAAAAGACGCGGGTTCGAATCCCGTCTCGTGATCGAATTATGTACATAAGTATTTGAATTCTTTAAAATAACTCATAGGTAAATATGTATTATATTTCCAACTATATGTCGTATAAAATTAACCTTTCTTTCGTCCTTGTGTTTTTGTGTTTATAAAAGTAACTTAAAACCAATTAGATACTAGATTGATATAAAAACCAAATTATACATAATCTTTGGTTACTTTTATATTAATTGGAATAAGTACAATAGTTTATACTATTATAATAATACGAAATGAAAATAATTAAGATCTTTTTCTGTGCCTAATTATAATTATTGCTTTGTTCATTGATTCTTCGAAAATACCGTATCATTTTTTGACTTTATTTGAAACTAGCGGTCCGCCCCGGCTTCGCCCGTGGTACATATTTACGTTTTCCCTACATAAAAACCATCCTCGTACTTCAAGGAATATAATAAAAAAAGAATTATCAAAATCGGTTCAGCCGTTCTCGAGTTATGCGCTTACCAACACATTTTGCGATTCATTTTTATATATATAAGAAAGATGTACCTACCTCATATACTGAGAAAATTAAGACGTCAGACATTTCAAAATAATTCCAAACAACAATATATTTTACATAGAACTCATAAAAACAAATATTTCTAATAAGAGCTCGTAAAAAATCAGCAACCATTATAACTAAATGGGCTTTATTTTATTCAGAGTATCATTATTTACGGATAACTGAAGACCCCCATCATGATAGGGACAGATAAACAAAATTTATTTCGAGTCACGTTGTTTCAGCCGTGTCCTGATATATATCTCTTTTTTTTTTGTTACAAATTTGTATATAGACGGCAAGTATTAACATAATGATGGAGAATGGATTTAAAAGATTTATAAATAAGTAGTGAAAGATTTATAAATTTATAAATAATAGTGCCCCGTGGTTTTACTAGCATTGCTTCGCTCTTAAGGCTTTGTCAGATAGGACGCGTATTTTAGCGCTGCGTAGTAGCGCTGCAGCGTCCTGTTTTAACGTCGCGCGAGGCTTCGTCAAACAGAACGCTTTAGCGCGCGTTAGGACACAGTAATTGATATTATTAAAGCTGCATGTTGTTTACATAATTATTACTTACGAACAAAACAAGGTACGATATTAACTCCGGAGTCGGAAGAATTTTTTATTTACCAGTTTCATTAATTTCTTCTCCGATTTGTGCCCACAATTTTGCCTTCATTGATATATCTTTATAGTTTATATGAACTATCCTTCGTATTATATAAGCATGGATATTTTCTAACCAATTCTATCAAATTTTCGGTCCTTATGCAGTATTTTATTATTATTTTACGCCTATTAACTCCGACGCTAAAATAAAATTTGTAAAAAAATACAACACCCGACGTTAAAGCGTCCTAACGCCGCGACAGAGCGTTGCGTACTGCTAGCGCCGGCGCTCTGTTTGACGGTATTCTACGATGGTAGTAGAACACATCTTAGCGTCATATCGCGGCGTCAACTTAACGCTCTGACGCGCGCTAAGTACGCGTCCTGTCTGACAAAGCCATTATTGTTTTTAGCGTGATGACATTAATAGCCTCGATAAATGAGCCATCTAACATAAAAATATTTTTTTTAAATCGGACCAATATTCCTGAGATTAGCGTATTCAAGCAAACAAACAAACTCTTGCTTAAGCTTCGTGTCTCAGAAATTAAGATTCAATATAGTTTAAAACTTGCGAGTTCGCATGGTCACAAACTAGTTGGACATATTTTTTAATATTAGGAAAAGTTTAGACTGATCCAATATGGTTAATATTTGCTCTATTAATATGATTAAAATATTTTTCATCATAAATTTCAATATTTTATCTTTTATATTCACTGAAAAGGAAATCTTATAAGATCATAGACATTTAATATTTTCTCTGGTCGGTTTTCTCGACAGACGCTGCTTACTTCTTTAGCGAATAAAAATATTAAAATTGTAAAGAGGTTATTTAAGATTTTAGATTCCATTAAAACACCTACTTTACTACGAAAACCTAAGAAATATTGTAAGGGATAAACAAATAAAAGTCAGTACCTCTTTATTTATTTAGCTGTAGAAATTCAAAGGTGAACGTTCTGCAGTTTACAGCGTGGTCAGTTTATTGATGGGTTACCGCGGCAGTTCAGTAACATTGTGGTCATGTGGAGCTTCTCCTGGTTATTGTCAGAGAGTTATTAAATCACATTAAATAACAAATCGATCATTTCAACCATTTCTTTAAACAAAGAACTAAACCTCCTTCACACTGTCAGAACCATACAAAGTTTAAATAAGCCTAATGCACTACATTTCAAATAAAAAAAGAATCATCACAATCGGGACATCCAGTCGAAAGTTCTGGCAAAAAAAAACCAGTCGAATTGAGTAGGTATCCCCATTTTTGAAGTCGGTTGAAAAGGGTGAATTTCCATCAAAAAGATAAATAAAATAGAGGTTTCTTTTAATATCATAGTAAAGTTATGTCGCCGTAAAAATAAAATAATATTCTTTTATCATCCGTCTTGAATTACAAAGCAAACTCCGGGAACTCTTAAACTTTCCTTGTTCCCGCGTTTGGGCAATATGTTTTTTGATCCTGAATGTAATTCGATAAGTTTTAGAAGGATTGGGTTTGTTTTGAAAGAGTTACCTGTTTCAAATAACATTTTGGTTAACATTTTGCAGGTAAATAGGGTTGTCCGACGACACGGAAAATGAGATAGCCGCAGTCCCCGAGAAATAGGATTTATTTATACGTTGTATTTTTATAAAATTGTGAATAGGTATGTCAATAGTAGTAATAAAATACGATATGTATGTTATCTCTACTAATATTATAAAGCTCAAGAGTTTGTTTGTTTGAACACGCTAATCTCAGGAACTACTGGTCTGATTTGAAAAATTCTTTCGGAGTTAGATAGACCATTTGTTGAGGAAGGCTATAGTGCATAGGCTATATAATATCATCACGTTAAGACCAACAGGAGCGGAGCAATGCGGGTATAACCGCAGGGCACAGCTAGTTTTCAATAAAATTTGTATACTATCTTTAATCTTGGTTTCAATAGGATTAAATTTAGATAATACATTACTACCCAATACTGCCGTCGCAAGAAAAAAGGGCACAACTAACATTTTTTGAAAAATTGAGTTATATACATATTTGGAATCAGGAAAAAAAGGCGCATCTGCTCAATTTTTTGTAGAATTTTATCTCCAAGGAATCCAGAGATAAAAATTTATAAAAAGGCACAAATGACACAAATATTTTCGTTGTATCTAATTTAAAAGGCACATTTACTTACCATTACAATGAAAGGCACATCTTTATACGTAGATGTGACTTTACTTCATACAGATTTTTATTAAAAATTACTTTCAAAAGGCACATCTACAACATAACACAAAGAAAAGGCTCAAATGCCAGATGTGCCCTGTCTACTTAATAAAAGATCCTTGCATGTTTCAATTAATTAACGTATAAAGGCACAAATAACGAGTTGTGCCTTTTCTTTTAACTATTTGCGATTAGGGGTGAGGAAAGGAGGGCAGGTTTTGGTCGAAACGCGCCAGTTATGCCCACAGTCAATTATGCCTTTTCTATGTAGTAAGTGATATTTTATAAATATTTTTTTTTAAGTTGAAAGGGAAAATTTAAATTTATTAAATAATTAATTATATATAAAAACTAATAAGTAAAATATATAATACTACTAACCTTCATGCATATATATCATCAATTTTTTTTTCTATTAAGCAATGGGTTTCTACGCTATGAAGCAGAATATGGTAAAAACTTTAAACCCAATTATCTCAGTTCCACCAAAATGCTAGATGTACCCTTCTCTCTTACGACGGCAGAATACTACCTACTTATTTGGTACTCGGAGCATTGTACTACCAAGAATCAATTATTTATAATCATTTTGTACAAGCATAACCATTTTAGATGGTTATATAAATATTATATAGGCAATATTTGTAAATATTAAGACATCATGTCAGACAATCAAAGGAACGGAATCTACGATTGTTTGAAAACATAGGTTATCTGGAGAAAATTTAAATTAGGGGAAAACACGAGCATCAGGTACTTAGTATGTCACAAGTATTTTCAGCTAGTATTACACAAGTATCATACAAGTAGTTGGAGCAATGCTACCAGCTATCTGGGCCAAACATCTGAAACAGTGTTGAGAGCGAACTCAACCATTTATTACCAGCACTTAAGTGTGACTTAGGTTCAGTTGTATCTCTTGGTACATTAAGCGTAGTGCTGACTGTAAATTATCTAGATAAATTAACTTGTTCTTGCTGGGCGCTTCCTTGGACATAATTTGGATATCTTTATGTTTAATTTCTTAGTACACATCTTACTATATCTACGACTTATTAGTTAGTAGCCAAGATAAGTCTTAGCACAGATAATATAATACTATACGTCATAAAGTAAAGTCCCGTGTCCCCTAGTGGGGGTAAGAGACAGATGCATTATAGATCTGTTTCACTGATCGATTTTCTTTAGGGACAAAAGTAGTCGCGGAAGAATTCTAACAAATACCCGCGGCCCCATCATTAAAGCGGCTCGACGGAACACAGTGGGGTTTTAGTCGGTAAGAATCCGACATAACCCTCGGCTCCTTCCCCGGGGGCCGTGGGTATCTTTGGAAGATTTCCCCACTCTATAAAAAAAATAAAAAAGGGGACAAAAGTAGGTGATCTGTGTCCTACCAGACCGAGCCATTTTTTGTCTTCGTCTCCACCGGGAATCGAAACCAGAAGTCACGTGTACAAGTACAAGTGGCTTACGTCAATCTCATACATTCATAATCTATTCTATTAAACATTACGCTAATAGAAAGCCACTTGTCTAGGGGGGCTGGACCCTTCGGTGCTACGCTCACGCGTCCACCACCAAGGAAGCGGCTACTATAAGTCATAGTATAGGTAAAATCAAAATTGTATAATAAAGAGTAGATTTGTATCAAAGAACCTTTCACAAAGTGTTTGAAATTATGAAAACATCAAAGTAAATTATATAATACGAGTTATTTTCCATGAATTTCGGGATTGTCTTTTCATGTCAAATTTAAATAGATTTTAATGCGTATTCCCGTCAATTAAGGCTTTAAATTGTTCAAACAATGTTTGAAAACAAACTTTCGACGTTCGTTCGATGAAAAGTTTATTACACAACGAATACATTTATTGCTCGGTCTACACTTCAAAAGTTGTAACACTGCTGCTTCACCGAGTTTCGGTAAAAACTTTGTTTTTTTGGATTAGTTAGATTTTGACTAACCGTTTGGCTTGGTTAGTAGTGGCCCTGCCTTCCAAGCCAGAGGTCGTGGGTTCGATTCCCACCCGGGGCAAATATTTGTGTGATGAACATAGATGTTTGCTCTGTGTCTGGGTGTTAATTATCTATATAAGTATTTATTTAAAATTATATATGTAAGTTTATCAGCCATCTGGTTTCCATAACGCAAGCGAAAGCTCAGGCAATGTTTATATTGTTTATATTGTCGCCGTATCGTTCTTTTGCTTGCTCTGCTATAAACAAAATAAATATTAGGCCATGGCTACATATCGACAGGCCAAATAAAAAAATCTGTGATGTCGGATATAGTGACCATTCCACATCAAATTATTATTATTTTGGATACGTAAAGGTACAACAAAAATAAAACACAGTGTTGTGAAATGAAACTACGGTTTTCCGTTTACACAAGGCAAAATATTTATTTTTAAAATATATTAATAAATGATCATTCCCTCAAAATTTGCAATTTGATAGATAATAATTCCCTTATAATTCCAATATATCGCCAATAAAATCAAACCGCATATGAATGCGGTTTGATTTTATGAACACAATGAAAAATGTTATTCTTCATATATTTTGTTTAGATTTCTTTTGTGAGAGGACACATTCCCAAAGATCGTATACCTAATACTAAGTAAATACTATTGATATTGTAACGATTTCACATTAGCAATGTTGTTACTGTATACTCAATGGAGATGATTGGTTGAGACGAGACCTATGTTTTATTTGAGACAATTTAAAGATTCAACCTATAAAAAATGTCGCATTACTCTGAAGCTGGGATGAGAATTTCCTTTTCCTAAATAAAATAGTTATTATTTAACTGTTAAAATAAATTGATTATGAATATAGAGGTAGTTTAAATTACGAAATCAAATAAGTAATAAACGTTTTATTTAAAAACTCATCACATTAATTATCATTTAAAATAATAAAAATAATTTCTTTTTGCCTACCATGTATTTATTTTTACTGGAATAAAGAAATTTCAAGAATTTGATAATATTTAGTTTTATAACATTAAATGAGATTTTTTAAAGTAATTTCATTTCAACTTTATAATATCAAAAGGTTATTTATAATCTGTTAAACAGGACAGACTAAATATTTGTACCAATATTATATTTAGTCTGTGGACAACGCGTACGCAACGCGAGAGACGTACGAATTTCAAAGTTACAAGTTTAAATTAGCGCTAAAAGATAATCATGGCCGCTTTGATCAAAACCTTTGATCATACTAATGAATGTTGTACTAATAAACTTAATTATTACACGTAATTAAGCAATGTTCGTGTTTATTTTCTTAAAATTGTAGTAATGCGACTGGAAGGAATTAATTAATTTGATACACATGTTGTTTGTACATTGTATGTAGCGTTTAATATTTGTGCATTATAATCTCCTAGTTTTACGCGCGTGACTTCGCCCACTTGATACTATGATATTTTAATAAATAAACTTTAAGTCTTTTTAAACTACAATGTTTTAGATGATTATCACAATGTACCTACAACAAACAAACCAAATTATAGTCTAATATTATTAGTAAATACGTAGTTCTAGTACGTCCATAGATTTCTGTTATCCTGTGTAACATATTGCGAAGAAAGTTCCAGAATGTATAACAATCAACAATACAACAAACTACAGACAATAACTTAGACCTGTAACAAGTTTAAGCCAATAAATGTCGAAATTAACAAAGTTTTCTGTTTATGTAACCGACCACTAACAACTTAGCCATTGTACTAACTTGCCAGGCTAAAATATCACTTGGCTAACTTTAACTTACTTTACAATTATGCACTTTGCCAATTTGTGCTTAATTTATGCGTTTAATTTAACAGTTAAGATAACTTGGGATGGAACTTAATTATTATTTAAGTGTAGAATTAATAATAATAATTGAGGTATCTAAATAAAGTGAATGGAATCTTTAGGTTTCTTTTTTTACAAAAACATGAACATTTTAACATAAATATAGATTGGAACTTGTTTTATAACATGCTGTTTATATTACGAATATAAAGCAACGTCTCAAATTTGTGGCACCGATAATAATTCATCGGAAGTAAAAGAGACATAAACAAACAAGTTTTGGGTTTAAATCTGAGATTGCTTTTGGTCATGCTTTTAAATTAATTTCTGTCTCTTTGATATATACTGTTTTGTAATATAATCTTATATATAAAAATGAATCGCAAAATGTGTTGGTAAGCGCATAACTCGAGAACGGCTGAACCGATTTCGATCATTCTTTTTTTATTATATTCCTTGAAGTACGAGGATGGTTTTTATGTAGAGAAAACGTAAATATTATGTACCACGGGCGAAGCCGGGGCGGACCGCTAGTAGCTTATAGTGATACATAGGTAATTTCATAAAGGAGAATGGGCATTTTACTATGGAAGTTGGGCCTGAACCCTTGAGTTGGACCAATACACATGAGATATTGTTTTTATAATAGATCATAACACATACATAACGGGAAAAATATATATAAAAAAATAATCAACCGGGTTTTTGTACAGTCACATCAAGTTTTATTTCTTTGTGTATAATATTTTTTGCAATAAATAACTGTTATAAGACAATGACAATATCTTTATGTTACTCCAATTCACTTACACTTACAAATACGTACTAATCTTAAGCCTTCTAATAACCGAAATACACTAATATTATGTTTTGTAACAGGTACCTAGATACCGTGTTTATTATAATTCAACGTAGTTAGACGTTTTTTGTGGTTAAACTCCGTCACTTCAGTGACATTTAGATTTATATTTACTTCACTCGAATTAAAAACACCGTTATTGTGTACAAAATAATAGCCAAATAAATAAAACTTTTTGCCTTGACTGTACAAGAACCCGGTTGATTTATTTTTTTATTTTAATTTTTTCGTAAGTTATGTGTAATGATCTATCACAAAAACAATATTTCGTGTGTATTGGTCTTAGCCAAAGTTTCAGGCCCAATTTGCCCATTCTCCTTTGTTAGAAATAAAAATTCAAGTTGCTTTCGAATGCAAAAAATAAAATAATTGGCTAAAATGTTTATTGTAAGGTTTGCATTGAACAAACTTAAACACTATTTATGCACTCATGTTTTTCTTTTCACCAGTAACCACGTTATTCCGAAAAGACGTGTCGTGGCGAGTAGCTAGTATGTAATAAAGAGCCTCTTTGGAGCTAATATATCACCAACAAAGGGTCGATGTACCTATGAAAGTAAAGTGCCAATTATCAAAAAAGTTCCCCACATTAATCTGGACAAACTTACTTAATTAAGCAGTTAGTATTTAATAAATAATTTACTGGCCATTTCTGTTACATAATGAATAAATTTCATTTAATTATAAGACAGCGTAAAATGTTTTAGAATTTGTACAATATTTAAAATATATTTTTCTAAAATAATTCAAGTCACCTAAATACGCGAAGAACTTTATACGGAGAAATCCTCATATTATCAACAATTAGCAATAATAAACTATGTATTAAAATAAGTATTAAAGTAGGACAAAAAATGTAAAACTTCATATTATATGGATCGCTTTTTAATTTATTAAAATGTGTACTTGTGTAGTGTCCCATTTTTATCCACTTATGTTTTGTCTTAAATATTTAAAACGATATATTTAACTACTACCTATTACATATAATGAAAATGTGAAAATCTTCAGGGTTGAACAAAAAGTTTATTTACCCCAGCACTTGGTTCCCCAGAGATAACAAGTTCACCTTTGCAGCCCTAAACAAAACTCTTTAAATATTAAGGTAGGATTATGCTGACCCACCCTTGTGGAAGAGTAGGCTTAACATACCAACTTATCAATCATTTTGACGAATTATTACAAATTATGTTCTATAATATAAAAATGAATCGCAAAATGTGTTGGTAAGCGCATAAATCGAAAACAGCTGAACCGATTTCGTTGATTCTTTTTTATGATATTCCTTGAAGTATTAGGACGGTTGTCATGGACAGAAAACGTAAACATGTACCACGGGCGAACCAGGGGCGGACCGATAGTGGATTATAATTATAAACAATTAAGCTTAAGCCAATAACTACCTTTTTTTGTGGGGAAATCTTGCATAGATACTCACGGCCTCCGGGGAAGGGGCCGTGTGTTATGTCGGATTCCTACCGACCAAAACCCCACTCTGTGCCGTCAAGCCGCATCAACGACAGGGCCACGGGTATAGGTAGAATTCATCCGTGACCCCATCAGCGGCAGCCTGTCGCCGGGCCCAAACAAAAGCCAATAACTACCTTGAGCATGATACAATTATCATATTGGGAAATAAGCATCATCTATTATATACCTAAAACGATTGAAACACTATATTCACCATAACCGCTGCACTTGAATATAATTTATCCTCGAGGGAAACAGGAGGCTGTAAAATTCCAACGGGATACAGAAAATCATTCGCATTACATAGATAAAACTAAAATTCTTATACTGATCCATAATTTTGTGGAAAAGTGGAAAATTTAAAAAGGCAATTATACTTAATTAGTAGTATTTCATCTCTTGAGTACTTACACAACATTTTGTAACTTCACTTGAAATTAATAGATTAGATTTATTTCACGTAAAAATACGTTGCTAAAAATACTACTATCTACAGGGATAGGTGAAACAAAAACAAAACACCTCATACTTTTAAGATCCTTCCCTAAATCTCTTTATAAATCTAAATTCAGTTTCGGCTCAAATTATTCAAGTCAAGACCCTGAAAATATACCAAAACGTTATATTTTTCACAGATTAATCTGATTATTGTTCAGGGCTGCGAGAATCATTCAGTTAGGAAATATCGATGGAAAATAAATTGATCTCATTACAGGGACGGCGTCTATCGTGCTTCGAAGATGTGTACACACGGCATGGAAGATTGACAAGCTTGCTTGAACACGATTTGTACTGTAAAACATAGTGTAGACTTTATGGTATTTGTGAAACGAATATTTTGAATTTTATAGTTTGGTTATTAACGTTAAATTCGATTTACTTTGCAATTACTGGCTGCTTGAGTGAAGTGAATTAAAATTAAGATGCTTGAAACAATTAGCAGATGTGAAGACCAAATTATTTAATAGAAATATCTAAAGTAAGTAGGTACGTGTATTCTTACAGGGAGATAAAAAGTACGAATATATAGTAGAAACTATTATTTTTGAAGATAATTTAAATTAATGAAAATGCAAAATATTTAAATATTGTTGCTTCTATTTCATCCTAAATAACAACGCAATGAATTTAATTACTTTGTAAACGACTCTACATTCCAAATGAGTTGACAGTGGTTATTCAAGCAAGTGTGTCAAGCCAGCAGTAGCGTGTGTCACCCCACTAATGTACACAAAATATCGCAATTTGTGGCAATATATCAAACGGCGATGTGAGATTGAAGAGTAGGAAATTTGATCATTGAAATTATGTGAGGAACGTTCGCTGTCATATTATGTATATTTGCCTTGTTTCACCTCGTATCTGATAATAAATATGTAGATAATATGTTTTGGAAATCACTTTTATCTATACCTAACGTATTGTTGATTCCTAATATCTCATCTAATATTATAAATGCGATAGTAACTCTATCTGTCACTTCTTAACGCTCAAACATCTCACTGACCATTTTATTTCATTGTATTTTCATTATGATAGATAGTACTTCTAATTATTTATTTTATTCAAAAATTCTGCTTAATCTTATAAGTATTACAGTACAAACACGTTATTAACCCCCTACCAAATAGAAGAAATAATAAAAATACATAGTAGGTACATGAGAGCAATATACGTAAGGCATTGAAACATTAAATAATATTACCATAAACTACACACACTCAAAACTCGGAGGCACCATTACGCATTTGATACTCATACGTAAGCAAATATCGTGTTTCTGACAGCTTCTGAACTAGACAGTGACACCACGATAATAGTTTATAAGTACCTACATTTTATTTATTGTTACTGCAATATATTTATTATTTCACAAGCTGCCTCTGTCAAAGGCAGATCTGGGAAAAAAAGCCCAAGAAAAATGTTGATAACTCGGAAAGAAGTGGCTCTCTACTGGTTATTTTTTTTAATAACTTAGAAACATACAAACTGTATCTCTGATGAAATAAAAGTAAATATATAGATGATATAAAAGATTAATCTCGTATTAAATAAGAATTGTTTTGCAGAAATTCGAGCGTATTCACAGGTAGAAAATATCAAGAGAGAAAAGGGTTAACTAGGCTATCAGTGACATTATCACAAAGTGCTGAAACCGGCCTTTAATCTATTACAAAATAAAAGAAAATTGTTTACCAGATAAGAATTAAATCGTAATTTTCTTAGGACAGAGTGTGACAGTATTTTATTAAAAATCGAATTACAATTTAATATCAGAGTCCGATCTTAGCCTGGTGTCTCCGTCAGACGTTTTAGTAACAATTTTAAACCTATATTAACTCTACAAAAAATTTAAAAAATTTGTAGAAAACCTTCAATAATTTATTGATATTAATTAAACTAATAAAGACTACAGCTTCTTTGTCCATAAAACATAAAATAAATATAAAAATGCCTCAGATAAAAACACGCTTTTCAAGCTTTTTCCAATGGGTCATAAAACATTCTAAAATCAAAAATTTACATTGTATAAACATAAAAAGGCGGCAAAATGAACGTCAACGTCACACGATAACAGGATTATCTGCTAGTGTGAAAAATGAATACGTCATTTTAATCGGATCACGATTTATTTGCTCAATTTTTTATTATCTGTGACGCCACGGCTTTAATGGCGATCGGATTTCAGCTCAGCATTAAGCTGTTTATGTTGTGTTAAATATTTAGGCTTCTGTTTTTTAAACCCCAGCGTAAAAAGAGAGGTTTTATTAGATTTTTTCAAAGACTATACAAAGTTCGTATGAATATTTTATCGAGATTATTGAAGCTTTATATGGAAAAAAGATGCCACGATAATATACAGCTCTTATTAAAACGAGGGATGTAATTTTGCTAGTAGTAAAAAATTCGCAAATAAAATAAAACGTTAGAATATCCAGCGCTAATTTCAGACTTCCACTGTTAGAGAACCTAAAAATACTCCTTACAGTTTACTTATATTTTTACAAAGGTTATTTTTGGTTATAGCATAAAATGTTTTTAACGCAGACGAAGTCAAATATAAATTACGCGAATGTGTATTGTGATTCACATGTTAATTCAATAATTAAACAATACATTGTTTTGTATTCGTCGCTAATTAAAATTTACAGCTTCCAATGAAGATATAATTACATTTCCGTTTAGTGGAATAATTATGCGCGTTGATTGAATTTAGATCGCAAATCTTTATTATGACCTTGCTAGAAATAAATTGGTCTTAAATTATAGGATTGTTTAAAAGAGCATTGTTGCAGTTTATTTGTTACTAGGTATCCTGGCTTTGTCTGCGTTCAAGAGGGAAATAAACTAAAGAAATTCTTTTGTTAATGCTTAATTACGAGTAAATGAAAGAAAATTTGTTCATTATTTTTAGTTAATCCATAGCAAATTTGCTATTTATTTGCTACTAAGGCTTATGGATAATATAATATTATTATGAAGGATACAGATATGCACGAAGAGCTTTTTCTTTAAAGAGTCTTAAGCTAGTTTCAAACAGACTCAATTATTCATTAATGGATAATTGCCTTATACTGAATATTTAATTAATGAAAAGCTACTAATTTCTAATACTTAAGTAAAAAGTTAAATGTAAGTATTAAATGCAAAAATTGCGTAGTAAACAAAACTTTGAATGGGTGAAAAGTAGTGAAAATGCGTCGTAAGATGTTACATTTAATATTTTATAGTAAAGTATAATATATAAAATTTTCCATAAACTATGAAGTGTACACTTCTAAAACAAGTGAAACAAGTATATTAAAATTCATCGCTCATCTTACTACACACTTTCAAATATTTTTACGAGCCGGTACATTTTAATTTTATTATTTCTATAAAATTGAACCGCACTTTATGTAACAATGTATTGCTTTAAATATTTAGATATTGTACATGCTGAGAATAAATTATATTACATGAAGTAGATGTATTATTTGACGTATGTATGTGTAATGAGTGGTTAAAGCGCGTCACACACGGTGAAGATACTATAATATTTTATGTTAAGATTCTCTAATATAAAATATTACAGTATCTTAAGGTATCTGATATCAGCGTTCTGACCATCATTTTTCTTTTTGTCATTGCGTACTAAGACCCCTGTAGAACCGCCATCCTGTTACAAATGACCCGAAATTTTGTGTCAGTGTTTCGGGTCATTTGTAACAGGATGGCGGTTGTACAGGGGTCTTAGTACGCAAGATACTATAATATTTTTTTGTTAAGATTCTCTACTATAAAATATTATAGTATCTTCACCGTGTGTGACGCGCTTAAGAATGTATAGGAAGTATGCAATAAATACATTATGAATATTTGTGTTTTATTTAATACTAGCGGTCCGCCCCGGCTTCGCCCGTGGTACATATTTCGCAATACAAGGTAGCCTATGTTCTTTCTCAGGGTCTAAAGATTATCTGTGCCAAATTTAATCAAAATCGGTCTAGTAGTTTATGCGTGAAAACCATACATACATACATAATTACAAACCTTTCCTCTTTATAATATTAGTAAAGATTGAAATTCCTATGTAATATTATGTATTCCATCAAAAATATTTTCATATAAAATATTGCTAAGACGCGAGTGTAACTAACAGGCTAATACTCTGAAAAAATTATGAAATCACATGTGGAGCCAAGCGTCTAACTCTACACGTCTTAAAAATTTTTCAAATCGGACCAGTAGTTCCTGAGAATAGTGCGTTCAAACAAAAAATCTCTTCAGCTTTATAATATTACTAGCGGTCCGCCCCGGCTTCGCCCGTGGTACATATTTACGTTTTCTCTACATAAAAACCATCCTCGTACTTCAAGGAATATAATAAAAAAAGAATTATCGAAATCGGTTCAGCCGTTCTCGAGTTATGCGCTTACCAACACATTTTGCGATTCATTTTTATATATAAGATTATTAAGTACTAGCGGTCCGCCCCGGCTTCGCCCGTGGAACATATTTACGTTTTCTCTACATAAGAACCATCCTCGTATTTCAAGGAATATAATAAAAAAAGAATTATCGAAATCGGTCCACCCGTTCACGCGTGATGCCTTGACCAAGGAAAACGTTTCATTTTTATATATATAGATTAAGATTAAGTATAGATAAGGAAATCTATATAAGTTTACATAACTGTTTTAATTTATATGTATATCACAAGATTAAGCTTAACATTCAGTAATACGATCATCGACAACCGTTAGTATGCAATGTCTGTCTCAGTAACGATAATATTATTGTAACACATTTGATTAGCAAGGTGATCACGCACTTTGATACTCTGCGAGCGAATATTCCGTGTTTCTATCCATCAATATCATCCAGGAATATATATATGTTCATTTATTTATGTCTATAAATGGGTATCAAATTGACACAACAGATTTATTGTAGTTATGTATAACTTCTGTTGTTGCAATATTACAAGTTCAAAGTTAATACAATGGGTAGATAATTTTAATCATCATCTTCAGTCCATGTTTTTTCTTAATTTAGGAGCAAAAACTGATGAGAGTTTAGGCCATAATAAACCACGGGACATCTTCATATTATGTCTACGAACAACTACTTTTTAAATTCTTAAATATCTTGAATTGATTTTCTAAAGATTTACTAGTCTGTATTAATTGAATCAGTTGCTATGCCGGTAATTATACGTAAGATAAATTGAAAATTCTATACTCCTACCTCTAAAGATAGTTTTTTGCACGCTCGTCTTGCCTCCTACATTTTAATTGAGGTCAGAAGCCTCGAATGAGCGGCCACTGTTAATTAATTATTTAATGAATAAAACTTTAATATACTTATACTTAACATAATAAAATTAATAAAGATAAATTTCAGCCATTCGTCTCTTCGTCATGAAAACACATTTTGAAGTATAAAATATAGAAAGCGGTAAAATGACCTAAGTTTAAGTATGTTTACTTAAGGTTTACTTAATGTTAATGCGAAATTACCATACAATTTACTATCATTTCCTCGCAATGTACCTATTAACAATAGAACCCACTATATAATAAGAATGTATAGGAAGTATGCAATAAGTACATTATGAATATTTGTGTTTTATTTAATATTGAAATATGTAATATTATGTATCCCATCAAAAATATTTTCATATAAAATATTTCTAAGACGCGAGTGTAACTAACAGGCTAACACTCTGAAAAAAATATGAGATCACATGTAGCGCCAAGCGTTTAACTCTACACGTCTTAAATAATTTTTCAAATCGGACCAGTAGTTCCTGAGAATAGTGCGTTCAAACAAACAAACTCTTCAGCCTTACAATATTATTATGTAACTAGCAGTCCGCAACGGCTTCGCCCGTGGTACATGTTTACGTTTTCTCTCCATATGAACCATCTACAAGGAATATCATAAATAAAGAATTAACGAAATCGGTTCAGCCGTTCTCGAGTTTTGCTCTTACCAACACATGTACCTAGCGATTAATTTTATTATATAGACTATATCTGATTTATAATACATAGAATTCCGGAAAATCCTTCATCAGGCTACTTATAAATAACTTACGATCACGGTTCCTCTTAATTGACGCAGAAGACCACAAAACCCAACGTCTGTGGTTTGTCCCAACTCTCAATGGACTTCTTTATAAAGCACAATTACTGTGATTAAGCCATTTTCAAGTCTCAAGCGATTTCACTTCACTTTACTTAGTGTCTTGAAATATTATTTTATTATAAACGGAAGTATGGGTTCAGAATCTTATAAGTGCTGAAAAAGATGTATCTTGGTAAATATGTACTAACATAATCTTAATGTAGACTGAAAGAAATCTACTATCTAACATATGAATTTAAGCTCTTATTGAGTGAGATTATTTAAATTAAACATAATGTAACAACAGATAACTCAAATAATGCATTTTGTGTTTTTCTGTAATTGAATCTACATCAAACTACGCATTCTTAATTTCTTCGTATTAGAGTACACTCTTTATATAATATATTATGTAACATAAAATGTCGATATGTATCTGTTGGAAACTCAAATAAATCAACAAATATAAAAAGGTAAAAATATTGATAAATGGAGTCTTTGAAAAATAATTAAGTGTCAAACTGAGTCAGTCGGTTACATTCTCAAAGAGCTTTGATATTAAATTGCATTGCATAGTGGAATATGGAACATATATTTTATTATGAAATTAGCTAGTAATATAATTTATTATTAAACAATGTCACGGCCATTGTGAAATTTTATATTAATTATTACTTTACACCCGACTGTAAACCTATATAAAGTAAAACTATTGTGAACATATAACCAGTTTTAATTTTTACAGACGACGAAACTTTATTCTTCCATTATTTTTAAAAAGACCTGATAATTTATCTGCTAACATTTTCACATTTTTTCTTGTATCTAAAACTTTTCAGGAAATTGTTTTTACCGCTCCAGACCTCGCCTGTCCTCTACTGTTTAAAGTTTCGCTTTTGATCTGAATTATTTTTATTGTCATAATAAATTACCTAATCTAACTATTTGGCGTGTCATGGTTATATTCTGTAACAGTGCCTTCTATAAGTAAGGAGACAACATCACATACCTAATATTAATGTTAATAAAGTGTAATTAGGAGCCATATCATATTGAGAGACAGTTACCTAACTCTACACAAAGACTATCCCAAAATATCTTGTCCGGATAATCTTGTCAATTAGCTAGACCCCGAAACAATGTCATCCGAACCACTCCATGACATTTGAGCATCATATGAGAGGCTCATAAAGTGGCACTCAACATTAATGACGTCACAAAACGTACACGAGCAAAGCGTTGTGAAATTTTAATGCTCTTTTAAACGCACGTATTTTAACGTGAGCTTGTGATAAAAGTTTTAAACGCTACGTGTGGTAAAGGATCCTAATTTATGTCATTATTATGAAAGTAGGTATGAAAGCCTAGATGATACGTTCTATATATATATATAGATATATAACTTATATACCTACGTTCTACGAAGCGTGATAACGCTTGAAACGCTGTCACAAATTGGAACGAATTTGGATAAGTATTTCTACATTACGTTTAAAATAGAGATAATAATGTATCAATTTAAAGACTTTTTGATTGCTAGACACTCCAAACATGTTTTCTAAATGTAATGTTGTCAAAATTATCTGTAATGTTAACCTTTATTCCCGGTATCCAACAAGAAAACACTATCATACTAACATAACCAACATTAATACAATTAATTAAACGACTCAACCATACAAACCGCTTGAAAGTCTCATTAAATTATAAAAACTAAAAAACATTTTCTTTCACGATTGACGGGACAAAGTAAACTAAATTATGTCATTTGAAAGTCGGAATGCATAAAACCACATTCACGGTACTGCAAGCAGGTCTGCGCAATTTGCAGACTTATTTCATAGCGACTTGCTCTCAAAGAACGACGACAATTCTATAACAAGACGGAGAATTCACTAAGAAGTTCTGTATTAGAATTCTTTTAAATGTTATGTAAAGTGGTTTTAGCTCTTGTTCCTTTGTTATTAAGAATGCAAATGTTGGGTGTATCGTATTAGTATGGTTATGGAAGAAAATTGTCAAAGATAGATAAGTTAAAGATATTATATTATGTTAGAAAGATAGATAGAGGCACCCATCTACTCTTCTTAAATGGCTACAAAATTAGGTTGAAGATACTTTAAGCATAATATTCAGTCATTGGCATAATGTACAATTATGGTTATCGGCTTAAAACCTGTGTTATCAATATTTAATCTACATTCTCAAAATCTAATTTAGTAACATCAATTATTCGGCTCGCTTAGACAAACAATAGCCGAGCAAAATTGTCAATTCTTTAGGTTCGCTTCAAAGCCATTAGGCTGTCAAATGTCAAAATGACAATCGGTAGCGTTCGATTTCTGTGCTCTATGCTCTATTTTTCACGGTAAAATCGTACACGTGTCCAGTCCAAATTAAAAAATGTCGCTGTTTTAGACAGTTGTTAGCGGAATACATTTAGGTTTTTTGTATACCAATTGTTTAGAATGAAAATGCCTTTTTAACGGATTTTATTTATTCCCATTGTTTCTTAATTTCTATTAGTTTTATGACAAAAAATATTGTGTGGCATGTTTTATAAAAATAATCGTAGACAAAATATTTTAATTTCAAATAAATTCCCGAAACTAATTGGCCAATGTTAATTAGGCACTAAATTAAGCAATTCCCTCGTATAACTCAATAAAGAGGTCCCATATTTACACAGATAATTAAAACCACGACACGGTCGTGTGAATTAATTCAATTTGTCTGTCCTTTGTGTTATTTAACGTTTTTGAGTGCAAATTAAATTAATCGGTGTTGAATTAATTATTCGAAAGTCAAATGACCGTTCGTTTTGGAATCAGATTAAAAAAATAATCGCTTGGTAATTTGAATAATTACAACTACTGAATGATTTACTCTAAGATTTACACTTAGGATTAACTGCATAAAATAAAAAAAAATGTTGTGTGGTTTTATGAAACCACGGTAAAAGTGAAACTGTTCGAACGGTTCCGAATACTGCTTTATACCTACTCGGCAGCCGACCGTCACGTGACATGCGCTACACAGACCAAAAAGTTTGAGACGATGTAATAAAAGTTTCACTTTAATAACCCGTATTTTACGTCTTTATTTTGGATATTACGAAAATAAAGAGTCTGTGAATAAATTGTATCGTATTTAATATCAACAAATATAAGGTATGATGATATAAAATGTGTTGTTTTCCTGAAGATGTAAAGAATAATAAATAAAAGCGTCTACAACATCTTAATTTAATAAATTATAGTTGAATGGAACTCGACGTCCGTTACAGATACAGTTGGGATGGTTAGAGGTTACGCTTTTCAATCGAACTCTCTAGATTTTAATTATTTCCTACATTTTGCTTCGGTTTCCTATAATGTGTATTTTCTTTTATTAATTTTATTTTCCTGGACATCTTAGATTAATGAAATAAAGATATAAATTATTAAATCAGACGTTTAGTGCTGAACATAAGTCATTGTAGGTAATAAAACCATTTTTTCTTTTTCTGGTGAAGTATAATATTAGCTATTATTGATCTAATAAAACAGACGTAATTTTCATGTTTCTATGCTTTACCACTACTATAAATAGTATTATATTATCAGTGCTTTCAATTCTTTCACCAGGATTCGAATCCAGGACCGTTCAAACATACAGCTGAAACCTAGTAGGTACTATAAGTTTTGAAAATTATTTCATTTCCAGATTCTAAAACGTAATAATCTGAGCTCCCATTAATTATATTAAGTATTATATTTTTTGAATCACAAAGGCAAAACTTCTCTTAGAACTTTACGAATACCTCTGTACATTTTCCTTTGATCATAACTTTTTGTAAAAAAGAAGTTTATTGTATTTAAGCATATTTTTAAGTCGCAAAAGTTAATTATTTGCCTTGTATAGATACAATTTTTTTAAATTTATATATTATAACTAGCGGTGCCCCGTGGTTTTAACCGCGTTGCTCTGCTCCTATTGGCCTTAGATACGTAGTATATTATTATTAGTCTGTGGCCTTAGCGTGATAATATTATATAACCTACATGTTGACCCGACTTGTAAGTAATATTCATGCAAAATTTGTATTAAGTCTATGCAATACTAATAAAAACTATACGTTTGGCTTCGATGTCAATTGTAGATCCCGCCCAAGTATTATTTAAAAAAAAAATCAATGTAGAGTTTTAAACCATCCTAAGATTTTATTATTTATATAGATGAATATTTTGAAAGTAAAAGAAGAATAAATATGTAGTTTATATTTGATCGTTTTTGCAGCGGATATTGCGTTATGGTTTCATTTCCTCCAGTATGTAGACACGAGTGAAACTTTCCTGTAAACAACGACGTGGAACAATCAATCTTGCCCAATTTTTGTGCCTTTTATTAGTCGTATTTTCTCTTATTATGATCAAACTAAACAACAGGAACTCTGAGTTACCTATATGAAGAATTGTGAACGGAAATTGTAATTATATAAGTAGAATAAATAGGATATTAAACTAGTTCAATGTTGTGGCTTCGCCCGGTTTGAATCTAATTCATTGAAATAAAAACTACTATAACTACAGTTATGTTTTTGTTAATATAAGTTCAATATTAATACATATATGTATCTATAATAATTAAAACAATTACTGAAACGTAGAATTCGACATTCACTAGGGTTTACGTGTAAATCTCAAAGTCAAATTTATCCAAATCTCAAATCAATGCAATAAATAAATACCTGTACAAAGGCGTATGAAGTTACATTCCCAATACAATCAAACGAAAGATAAAACCTAATCCCTCCAAAGTCAATAGTCAATACCGATTTCGCGCCAAACGTACGTCGCATAAAATACTTGGCGACGGCTTTAGTACCTCGCACGATTGTGAGAAAGAATTATAAGAGCCTGAACGTGTAGAAATGGAACAAAATTGTGTTCGTACAAAACGTGGTCAAATTTTTATCTAGCTTGTGCTTAGAAAGTGTCCATACAAAAGTGTTCAAATGTTTCTATGCTTGTGTTTGGACAAAATGACGCTTTTGTTTTTCTTTTGAAGTCTTTAGTAACGTTTTTATGCCATAAACTGGCATTTTATAAAGTTCCTATTTTTAGTAAAGGGTAGTAGAGTATTATATACATACATATAATCCGTGGTAGAGATTACATAATTTTTTTTCCTTCTTGTAGTAAGAACTTACTATTTTACTTTTGTTATCAAAGGTACAATTGTTACAAACACATAACAATTGTTATCAGAGGCTAAAAAGGTATTTTATCAGCTTCAACATAAGTACCTACATAACAAACAGACGTATTGTTTCATTTATAAGACATTCATTCATGGCATACTAATTTCATTTTTAATATCTCTCAACAAAGCCTTCCTTATAATGAAAAATTTACGAAAATAGATATGATTTCAAGTCACCCAGAAAGGTACCTTTTCGCATATTAGCTTCGGAATTTTGAAACGACGGAAATTTTTGTGTCAGTCGAAATTCAATGTATTTTCCTAATATAATAAAACTAGCGGTCCGTCACGAGTTTGCTTAGGTATTCCTTAATATATGTCAAATACTTTCTATAACCTTGTTGTCTTTTTGAATTTAGTATTTCTACCAGACACTTCATTGATTCTGCCAGACATACTAGTTCCTTTACAGACATAACACAGAAATTATCTATGACATATTCATGAAGAATTACCAATTAATTTTATTCATAGCTTATAATCGTATCGATATCGTCACGAATCATAAAACCCATCGCACAGATAATATACTACTTCCTAACGGTAGGCGAATCGCAAAACGCGTCGGCATAACACATATAGCAATAAAAACGTAAATTTCAATTCAAATTACGCACGTTCAGTAACAAATGGGGGTGAAAGCCATTACCTGAGGAGGAGCATAAACCGCACATTATCGTCGCAAATAATGGAATCGTAAAAGGGTTGTACAAAAAGAATAACCGTAACTGAATGTAATTCTCGCGAAACGAGTTCATTTAAAAAATAACGTGTATTCCTTTCTGAATTAATAAGGACGTGTTTTAATAACGTAGAACGAGGTTTTTAAATGTGTTTGTCATTGAATAAATGAGGCAAGCACGTAGAATAAAGTGGTATGTATTTTATACTAGCATGTGTTTCTACGGAAACTGTGTAAAACTGAAAACTTTGTCAATTTCCTAGTTTTAGTCGAAGAAAATGCATTCATTTTTGTTGCAATAAATAAATTCGTTGCAATCTTTGTGACATAATTTTTTCAGATAGTTTCGATCGTTTCATAAATTTGAATACAGTTAAAATACAATCGCTCGGCGTTTTACAAATTACGCCGATAGCAGACATGACGTTTTGATAAAAATGACTGACACCAAATTAAAATCTGCCTGAATCTGAATTTTCAATTTATTGGAAAATCTCAGCAGCTCCCTTATTTAGAACTCTAAACATTTCTTTTTTTTTTGTTTGTGTAAAAATATAAAGTATATATTTTATGTGTATTTAGTCTGCCCTAGTAGGTACCAACAGTACGAGGCAGAGCGGGTGCGCGAGAGGGATCCTCACGCGGACCCGATCCGGCGCAGACGTCTTATTGGGCGTCGTCGCCGTGTTGCGGCCGCTTTACACGGTCGCAACGTGCCTCCTTGACGAAGGGCGCCGGGCGGTGGAACGGGGAATGTAATCCATCGTCCGGTGCGGTGAGGCGGCTTGAGACGTGTTCCGCTCATGCCGCCAACGGGAGGGAAGAGCAGGCAAACTACCTTTCCTGTTCTTGGCTTGCGCCTGGCCTGGAGATGGGCTGCCGCCGAGGGGGTCGCGGAAGAATTCCAACAAATACCCGCGGCCCCATCATTAAAGCGGCTCGACGGAACACAGTGGGGTTTTAGTCGGTAAAAATCCGACATAACCCACGGCTCCTTCCCCGGGGGCCGTGGGTATCTTTGGAAGATTTCCCCACTATAAAAAAAAAAAAGGTACCAACAGTACATCGCAAGGTCCTAGAATCGATACCCAAGTAGCTAATTTATAAGTTACAATGTATACGGTTTTGCATATTTATCTCAAATTTACCTGGAATACCATTTACAAAAAGTCTTTCTTCGTACTTCTTTTTCGAAATAATATTCCATTTTCTACAAAACTTAAGAATTTTGAATCTGTTTGGTTTTAAATACATCAGTAGGTATACGCAATTGTGTGAAAATACCAATCTGAGATAATAAACCAATGTTTTGGATTATACAGTTGAACCTCGATAACATAAAAACCTCTGTAACTTCAAAAAATAATGTGTTCCCTTCCCATCAGAGCCCAAAACCTCTTTAACTTAAAATACGCAACCTCTATAACTTAAATAAATAATCTCTGTATTGGCCCTCAGTAACTTCAAGAAATGTTTCCACAACCTCTATAACATAAAATTGTTTGTCAATGAGTCATTTTGAAAGAGTGTCAAAACAAAAGGTTTCGGTATTTATTGCTTGCACGTGTTTACTATGTATTGTTAACGTAAACAATACATTACCTATTGTTTACTTTATCGACATTCTTCAAAGCTTTGCGGCGGTTAGCTTTATGACAACGACTTACTTGCATCATAAGTTTTTGATTGTTGTCCTGGAAACATCACTTTACTTACTGTGTGATAAAACTGGCTTAAAAATGAGTCCAAAAAGAAAACAAACAACCCTCACCTACGCTAATAAATAAAAAGCTATAGAAGCAGTGAAAAATGGATAGACCCTTGATAACTTAAAACCTCTATAACTTAAAATATTTTGTGTTTCCCTTGGACTTTAACTTATCGAGGTTCTACTGTAATTCAAATTCCTCCACCGACTATGGACTTACTTGTACCCACAGAATTATATCGAGATATAGTTCTGTGCTTGTACCATTAGTAAGTGATATTCTTATAAAATATTATATTTCACAAACTCAGAGAATATTGATCTCCTTCAACGAAATGTGAAGACTGAAAAATACTTCTTTTTGTTGATAAATGTAGTTTTTTTTGTATTAAAATAAAATAGATTTATTTCTTCAATAAATTATTAGTTAACAACTTTTTTCCAAAAGCCGCAAGGGACTTTATTTCTCCTGCAAATTAAAATAATTTAATTCTATCTGTGTTCTCTTTTTTAAATAACTTTTCATTGTTAGAAAAAATAATTTATAGATAAATGAAAGTTTCGGGAGATAGGGGGTTCAAATTTATAAGAAGGGCGGATATTATAAGAAGTAATTACCAAACAATGTCTATATTGGATATTACTAGCGGTCCGCCCCGGCTTCGCCCGTGGTACATATTTCGCAATAAAAGGTTCTTTCAGGGTCTAAAGATTATCTGTGCCAAATTTCATCAAAATCGGACCAGTAGTTTATGCGTGAAAACCATACATACATTATTACAAACCTTTCCTCTTTATAATATTAGTATAGACAAGGAATGAAGATCATAATCATCATCATCATCTTCATTTTCATCAGTCCAGCCAAGTCTTATTAATTACTAGCGATCCGCCCCGGCTTCGCCCGTGGTACATATTTCGCAAAAGTAGCCTATGTCCTTTCTCGGGTATCAAAATATCTCCATACCAAATTTCATGCAAATTGGTTCAGTAGTTTAGGCGTGATTGAGTAACAGACAGACAGACAGAGTTACTTTCGCATTTATAATATTAGTATGGATAGATGTCTCTTACCATTAATTTTATTGGTGCTTTAACGTGCTGATTTCTAGTCGCTTGCTTTCTTCTACCAATTGGAGCAGTTCTAATATGGATAAAGTGCTGATAAATTGCAAAATCAATTTTATGTTTACACTCTTTAGTCTCAGAATCCTTTATCTCTCTTCCAACTTTAAGAAGACTTTAGTATAAGATTGTATTCAAGCAATTTCAGTATAGAAGCCCGTTAATATTCCAATATTCGAGGTGGAAGACTTGATCGATCAAAGAGCCCAGATTATATTACGCAAACCACCGTAATATCGAGGCTTAAAAATATGAAGATTTGTCCCAAATTTGCTTAAAATATTCTTAAATAAAACGTTCAGTCTATCGTTTATTTTTTTTTTTCAAATATAAAAGGTTGATGAGTTTTCGCAAACTACATTGCTATATCTAAATAGAAATGATTTAGAATTCATCTATTCGAATGAAGCAGTTTATTTTTAAACAAATATGAATTTGAGACATTTTTAAAGAATATAAGAAATTCGAACATAATGCGGGTTTCGAACTTGTGTCCCTCACTGTTCTTTATTTTGTTTAAATGTAAAAGTTCATTTGTTATAATATTATCTACTATCAGTAAACAAATATTTTAAATAACTCTTTGCTATGGAAAAGCAAATAAACGATACAAAAGATCCTTCTTGCATTATTTTGTTAAAGAAACTACCGAGCTATTATTAAGATTTTACATTTTCCCTTTTAAATTCCTTTCCTGTAAGCATGTTCTTTCTTCGAAGCCTGAATACTAATAGAGATATTTGTCGACGCCTTCCTATTAACCCTTTCCCCGCAGACGATTTACATTTACAAAAGCGAAGAATAACAAAATCCTTTAAATATTTTAAATACAATCTTTAAAAATTTAAATACAAATCACAGCTTGGAAATAGCAAATCCAAAAATAACTTTATACTCCAAAGAATGTTAGGTCTGCTATCGCGATATACTGAACTTTTTGATAACACTAATAATTTTAACAATATAAAATTAATAAGAAATAAATTATAAATATCTATCCATATAAATATTTCTATCCGTTTCAAACTTTAATTTAAAATTATAAGACAGAAATAAAGTTATCATTCAAAAAGCATTCACTTCAACATAGAAGAATTTATTTAACCTTAACCGTTCAGTGAAATTCCGTCAATACGTTCCGTAGCATACGTAGCATACGTAGCGTTCGTAGCAATTCGTAGCCACACCGTAGCTCAAAGTGAAATTAAATCAGCGACAGCTCTACGTCAAAGGACCGTAGCCAACCCTTTTCAATGTTTGAACACTAGGCTATTGATTATTATTGCGTTGCTACTGTCCCGTGAGGCACTTAATCTTAGTTGTGAAGCTGTCAGATCTGTTTCATTGTGTTATACTAATTGTGTGTACTAGTTAGGATCAGCTTGTAAATAACTTGAACATAGAAAAATTGTAACCTAAAATGTTCAAAGTGAAATATCCGACTATATGTTACGTAGCATACGTAGCGCTCGTAGCAATCCGTAGCCAAATCGTAGCTCAAAGTGAAATTAAATCACGGCGTTCTGCATCAAAGGGTCATAGCAAACCCTTTTCAATTCGGGATTTGAACACTATGCAATTGATTGTTATTATTGCGTCGCTACTGACCCGTGGGACACTTAAGGATTTGTTAGATAGAACGCATACTTAGCACGTCAGAGCGCTAACCTGATGCCACGCTATGACGCCAAATTGTGTTGTATTACGTGGTAATATACCGTCTAATAGAGCGACGAGAGCGACAAAGCACTGACGCGCGCTAAGAACGCATCCTATCTGACAAAGCCATAAATCTTAGTTGTGAAGCTGTCAGCAAGTTCTGTTTCATTGTATTATGCTAATTGTGTTGGCTGTTGGGATCAGCTTTTAGTCATGTACGTATTATTGCTTAACAATGATGTACATGTGTGTACTGCTTTCCGAATCGGTGGTAAATGTTAAAAATACGTAATGATGATTCGAAAGTGCTTCTAAAGGAAGTCTAATTGAATAAATAAATGTTTGAGTTTGAGTTTAAGGCTTGTTGCAAAAGCTTATAACTTTAATTTATATTAAAGTAGAAGATGCAATTTATTCTTCTTTGGCTTACTAATAAAATTATGATATACTAGCTGGAACCCGCGGCTTCACTCAAGTGGTTACCTGGTATTAGCACATACGTTGTACTAATTCAACCTACGTAGTTAGAATTAGCACATCATCTATCTCTGTACCAAATTTCAAACAGATTCGATAAGCATTTTTGCATGATATAATAACAAAACATACATCCGTATAACCTACATACAATATTTCATTTAAATAATATTACTAAGAGGAAATAGGACAAGTTCCAGATTAAAATTTCTTCGAAAACTCAAATCTAAGTCCACATTATTCAATATGAAAAGATTACATAGTACATATTAGATGGAAACTAATAGAAATATAATCATACTAGTGTTCCGCCCCGGCTTCGCCCGTGGTACATATTTCATAATAAAAGGTAGCCTATGTCCTTTCTCGGGTATCAAAATATCTCCATACCAAATTTCATGCAAATTGGTTCAGTAGTTTAAGCGTGATTGAGTAACAGACAGACAGACAGACAGAGTTACTTTCGCATTTATAATATTAGTATGGATTTACATATTATAGCAGATATAATAGTTTTTACTTTAATAGAACAACATAACCACGAGCGCTCTGATTGTAGTACATGTAGTAATTATTATCTCATGCCTACATCCTCCTAAGATTACTAATAGCTTCTCCAAACGCGTGGAATAAACCAAAACTAACGAAAACAAGATGATACGCACTGTAATCGCGCCATAATAATAATTATGCAAATGTTCAACCGCATTATACAGACTGTGACAAATAATTAATGACGTCATATAATTCATACGCACAGCTTCCTCTGGGAACCAAATGTTACATACATAGTCGTAACATGGAATAGTTTGTTAGTTATATTATCTGTGGTATCTATACTAATATTATAAAGCTGAAGAGTTTGTTTGTTTGAACGCGCTAATCTCAGGAACTACTGGTCCGATTTGAAAAATTCTTTCAGTGTTAGATAGCCCATTTATCAAGGAAGGCTATATATTATCAAGCTAAGACCAACAGGAGCGGAGCCACGCGGGTGAAACCGCGAAGCGCAGTTAGTACCGTATAAGATAGTAGCTTCTAATTTAGAATCCATACTATAATTAATATTATAAATGCGAAAGTAACTCTGTCTGTCTGTCTGTTACTCAATCACGCCTAAACTACTGAACTAATTTTCATGAAATTTGATATGGAGATATTTTGATACCCGAGAAAGGACATAGGCTACTTTTTATCCTGGGAAAATGACGCAGTCCCGGAAATCCCACGGGAACGGGAACTATGCTGGTTTTTCTTTGACTGCGCGGGTGAAGCCTTGGGCGGAAACCTAGTGTCATATAAAACTACAAATAAATTGATGTTTGCATGGTTTTGAAATCGTACGTTTTAGAGGGTATAATGTTTAAAAAAAACGAAAATTATATAATTATTTGAATCCTTTATTCAGTGTGAGGCCCACATCCCAATCCCCTCCTATCCCATCCTTATCCCTACATCCCCTCCAAATCCTAGATCCTGCCTAGTCCAATCAAAAATATCCTGTCCCTCTTCCTTTACCAGTAGGCAACACCCGTAACCCAGTTACGGTAGTCTATGGGCGGCGCACTTAGCTTACCATCAGGCAAGGCTTCGGCTCGTTTGCCTTCTTCTACCATAAAAAAAAAAAAATAAATAAAAAGTGTAATGTAACGATATTAAAATTTATAGTAGCACCATTTGAATAAATTTGAAAAAGCAAAGGACGATGAGTTGAAAATTGTTTGTTTTTGCGTGTGAGTGTGTCTATATACACGTGCATAATATCATTATATAGGGAGCGCCTTTCATCCTATGCAGTTGGAATACGTTCGACATAATCCTCGTTTTCGCAGTCGGTTAAGCACTTACATCATTGAAATGTAAGCTGAAGTATAGAGGCTGTGTTATATAACATTGAACAAATTTTGGCGCATCGTTGCTGCACTTATAATAATTAATGTGACGTCGATGCTTTCAAATGATTTGCAAAAGATAATGCAGATTATTATGTTTTTATATAGTATTATTATGTATGACTAGAACGCGGCTCTGCCCGCGTTTTCAAAGAAAAACCGGCATAGTTCCCGTTCCCGTGGGATTTCCGGGATAAAACCTATACTATGTGTTAATGCGTGAAAGAGTAAGTAAGTGTGTGTGTGTATAATTATACACACACATACATCCATTCTCACAAACTTTCGCATTTATAATATTAATAGGATAGGATAGGATACCTATTGCATAAACGGTGAAGAAATGAAGTAGAAACACAAAAAGACGTAAAATATTTACCGAGCAAACTATATTAATAGTATAAAAATATTATAATTCACGTTCTGAACTATAGCGGATCCTAAGCAAACAATTTCACTATTTGCAAACTCCTGTCGAAATATTTATTCAAGTCTTTTAAATTATTATACTTCAATAACATCTTGCTTATAAAACATTTATAATAATGGAATCAAAACAACCAAAAGTAAAATTATAAGTAAACCTATTTTATAAATCAAAGTACCTACGAAGTTTCTCTTATTTGTAAAACTTCTTTAATTAAATTGACCGAGAATTAAATACCTATTATAAAGTAAAATCAATATTTCATAATTAGAAATTATGTTTACAAAGTAAAAGTTTTTGTTTCAACACTTTGATTAAAATTCAATGTAAATGGTTATTCAATATTTAATTAAAATAACGCTATAAAATAATATTTTAACAACAGTCGATCTTTAAAAACAACACTAATACTTACAGTTACCTGTAGCTGTTTAAATAAATCACAGAAAATGCCGCTAAAAAAAACACTACCAAAAAATTTGAGCGGTAAAATCTGTCCTATTTATTAAAGAAAGAATATCTTGAACGATCTTTTATAATCAACACACATAGCTGAAAACCATATCAGAAATGAACCAGATTATTTATTAAGATGCCACGTCCAAAATTACACATACTTAACATATAACACCCTTTCCCAACGGTATTCAGAATAACTGAATCGTAGTATCCCAACCATTTCCAACACTTTAAAAGTATTTCTACAATTCAGACATCGGGAATATCTCAAACCTCACACCCGTCGAAGCGCGGCATTCTTGCAGAAAAACCCAAACAGATTTAGATACAATCTTCCCGTATTGAACTCCTCAGGTTCAATTGAGCATAAATCGCTTAAAATGCTGCGAGGCGGCTCCGTCTGCCATTGTCAAAAGTAGGTCAAGGTCTAATCCTTCGGTTTGCGAAAGCTTATCATTTCGTACCAGCTTTGGTGAGCGTAAATTAATGTTCAAAGGTAAATTTCATCCGTAACTTTAAAATCTGAGGTAATTGAGATAAGAGCTATTCTATAAATGGGAAAGTTTGCTCGGCTGTTTGTAAACGACTGGCAAATGAGTTTGCGAAGTCCCGCGTCCCCTTTGGGGTTGATGCAAATCATATGTTACCCGAGTTGTTTTCTCGTTATGGGCAAGTAAGTGATCAACCATCTGTGTCCAGTCGACTTTTAAGTAGATAGTGAAGGTAAATAAGTAGGTACGTTTTCAGATTCAGGGTGTTTAAAACAAATATAGCAGTATAATATATAACAGTACACACAAAGGGAAACAACATTTTAAACAATCAATTTATCAGTTGTATGTATATTATGTATTGGCGTAACACCATTAACTTCTTTAATAAATAACGAGGCAGTATTCAGTAAATTGCATTATATGCCCGTAATATTATAAAAAGGGTATACAATATACATCCATAAATCTTTTGTTCGTTTATTTTAATCTTTTGAGCTGCAGCATCCCTTGTGCCTTTACGAAGAATATAATATAAATTCAATAACATCTTCTCAATAAGTTCACAAGAATGACCCTTTGAAAATAGATTCACGAAAAAGCTTATTAAAGTACGTAAAGAATCAACTGAAAGGATAAGCTGACCGAACTTAGAGAAAAACATGTTATTCACCTCTTTTATAAAAAGGTTATTGGGAAACCTTTTAAGTAGTTTCAAATAAATAAATCTAGTGATATTTATTTTAGAATATTGGTTTATAACATACTAGCTGCGATCCACGGTTTCACCCGCGTGGCTCCGCTTCTGTTGGTCTTAGCGTGATGCTATATAGCCTTCCTCGATAAATGGGCTATCCAACACCGAAAGAATTTTTCAAATCGGACTAGTAGTTTTTGAGATTAGCGTGTTCAAACAAACAAACAAACTCTTCAGCATTATAATATTAGTATAGATAACTCAATACGTGGACATTTTTATTTGTTATTTAACATTTATAATATTCTTTTTAATTTATTTTTACGCAAATCTGAATCAACTTTACCTATGCGGGTACGTTTATACCCACATTTATACCTCTACCAATTTATCTCTGTACAAAAATCTAGGTCTGTCAACCTACATTGTGAATGTACGTGGGAAAACCGAGAGAGTATTTTATACGCAACGTGATACTGGTCACACTATCATGTAACCTTAAACCTGATCGAGAATAAAACCTTCAGTATATTTACACTATAATTGGGTCCATGCTATCCATTACATAGATAATATTTGAATAGGAGCCTCTATAAGTATCTTTTATAAACATAATACATATATGGTTGTAAAGGATAATATAAATTTGATATGAATAGAAATTGGTTGAAAATTTTCTTTGTTGCAAAACTAAATGTACATTGACCTTTGAATCGATAAATATATTGAATGAATTTATGAATGAATATATTGTTATTTATATGTCTATTATGATCAATTTATATGGGAGTATCTACTATTAAAGGTATATTTATCAAATCTTATAAAACGCTGCAATTCGAGAATGAATTACTCAACTATTATTTGTTCCATAAATGCTGGATCTATTTTAAAATCTCTATCACCAGTTAAAACCACATAGCAGAGTGACATAGGCTATTTTTACCTTATGGATTGTAGTCCCGGTCAACCGGGATGTACACTGATCGAGCGCCTCGTAAAAGGTTTAAAATTACTAGTAAATAGGGAATTTTCTACGGTTTACTACATATCTGCCAAACTTCTTATAGAAGATTACAATACCCTAAAAATGTTCTTTAGTATTGTAGTTGACGATTATCAAAACCCACTACACGACGACAGGATATCTAATATTATTCAAAACAAAAATAATTGTGTTAATGTTAAAGTACTAAGTAAACTACACTTCTGCCAACAGCCCAATCCTTACAGAAGATCACAGTCCCTAAAAACTATCCCATACCTAAGTGGAATTACACACCTCCCTCAGGAGTTTCAACTACAAAAGTTAGCCAGCTATAAATATGCTGAGCGCATTACCTCGCTAATGAAGTCGTAATGAAGTCAACAGCGCCGTAATTAAAGCCGCCGCCATCACCAAAACTTTATTCTGTGAAAGCGTCTGTGGAAATCTTTGCTGTCACATTTTTAACGAATCAACTCGTTAATGCCAGAGTAATGCCACAGTATTACAATATAGGAAATAATATTGTAATACTGTGGTAATGCTATGAGGAAAGGATCATTTGCCGCTGATATTTAAATTTTTAAGTTTTAGGGCATTTGAATCTATACTTATATTATAAAGCTGAAGAGTTTGTTTGTTTGAACGCGCTAATCTCAGGAACTACTGGTCCTATTTGAAAAAATTTTTCGGTGTTAGATAGTCCATTTATCGAGGAAGGCTATAGACTATATATCATCACGCTAAAACCAACTGGAGCGGAGCACTGCAGGTAAAACCGCGGGGCACAGCTAGTCATATGATAAAGAATGGCAAGCATACAGCGTGTCATAATATGTGTAGTGGAACCGATTAGCGTGGTTGTCTTTGCCACTGTACTATTTATTTACTCACGTTGTAGAAAGCTGTTTAATATTTAAAAAATACAATTTCCAATATAAGTCCATATTTGAATTGTGGTTGACAATTTGAAATAGCAATAGAAATTGCCGAAAATTGACAGTTAAGCTGACGTGGACGATTTTCTAGCAAACCGGTTTCAAAATTAACTCTACTTCCGGTTTCTATTTTGTTGCTGGCTCTGTACACTGTGCCAGTGAACGATGTGAGCAGCAACAAATTATTTTTTTATGTTTAACTACCGAAAATTGACAGTTAAGCTGGCGTGGACGAATTTCTAGCAAACCGGTTTTAAAATTAACTCTACTTCCGGTTTCTATTGTGTTTCTGGCTCTGTACACTGTGTCAGTGAACGATGTGAGCAGCAACAAATTATTTTTTTTATGTTTCACTACCGAAAATCGAAAATTAAGTTGACGTGGCCAGTGTTAATTTTGGCGCCAATGAAAAAAATTCAAAATTTTTAATGTTTTTATGCAGCAACAAATTAGCAACAAATTCACCTGCATTTTTGCAACGATCCATCCCTTTTTCCGATTTCATCACGCTACCTTAATGTTAAGCTAGAACTGTTGCTGATTTTCAGCAAACGGGTTGAGCAACAAAATCGTCATTATAGCAACTAATTAGCAACAAATAAGCAACAAATTCTGGTGTTGTCTTTTTTTAATTTCGCTAATTTTTCATCGCCAGCTTTACGTACCTGATAAAAGGCGGTAGCGATGAGAAGCACTACAAATTCTTATATTCGATTAAATTATCTATTTCTACATTGCCTGGACATCTCGGAATAATATAATAACGGTTCCTCAAACAAATTCAAGTTCACATTATAATATTAGTTTAATTTAAGACAAACTTTGCAAGTAACTCGATATAACAATATTAATTTACCCCTCTCAACGATATTATTGGTTCTCAGAAAATTTAATACTAAGCGAAGATAATGACATAAATATGAACATTATTTAATTTCATGGGTTTCTGTGAATTCAAGCAATTGATATTTTATTAAAAAAATCATAAACTCGGCTGTTTATTATCTTAAATGTTTCAAATATTAATTTTAATTGAGTTGTTAAAGTTTTAAAGATAAATTCAAATAAACTAGACTGCTTTTGAACTTCCAAATCGTAATAAAAATTAATAACTTTCATCCATTAACCTTCATGTTCAAAATACTTGAAAACGTCTTACAAATTAGATCTTAGAATATCTATACCTACTTATACAACCTATTATAAAAGTGATGAGTTTGTTGATTTGAAGTCGCTAATCTCAGGAACTACCTAGATACTGTTCCGATTTAAAATTTTCTCCGTGATAAATAGCCCATTTATCGAGGAAGGCTGGCTATATAATATTATCATCACGCTAGTACCAACAGGAACGGAGCACTGCGGGTAAAACCGCGGGGCGCAGCTAGTCTTATATAGGTATATAGGTGTAAGATACATGAAGATGTAAGAATATCTAGGAATAAAGCATACTGACTACATACATTACATAACTGAATTTTATTCTCTTGAGCATATATCATATCCTTTAAATTCGAATACTAGAATATCTAGTATATCTTAGAATATCTAGGAACAGTATAAAGCAGTAAGCACATTGACTTCAGACCTTATTCCCCTGAGATTCCGTTGCACGTGCTGACGTCGCGTCGCAATATAGTTACGTTCATAAGGTTAGTTCACATTGTCAATTTAGTAGGACATTATTTGATTTTGTGTGCGTAGTCACATACATATTTGATTGCTACAAACATGGTCAATTAAGATTTTAATTATGAATCTTAATTGAAACTTTTTTTATCAGATATAGCAGAAATAGTGTGTAGGGTCTGTAGAAGAGTATAAAATGAAATTACATAATATTAATTGTTACTACAGGTAACTTGAAAAGCACGTCGTTTTTTTCCGTCTGTATTGGTTGTATCTATATTTGGTTTATATAATTTGGGTTTTCTATTTTTTTGTTTCAAAATTTTATATTTCATCAATTACTAATATTATTAAAGAAAATGGAAAGCAAATAAATCGTCAATCATTTACACGATCCAAACAAAAATACATTCCCATTCACCAAAAAAGCTGAATTGACTAAATTCAGCATTGGACGAAAACGGACCAACATCAGTTAAATCTATAATCGTATTTGCTTCACCATAATCACCTTTCCTCACCTAAGTACTTCAGATTCCTTTGATGTACCATTACGATTTACGGGGAAAAAGTGCTAAGAAATAAAAATTGCAAATCTATCGATGTGGGAGTTAATGATGGAAGCTCTTACGGCCTCTAAACGTCTTTGAGTTTATTTTGTATCTCAGGGAAAAAGGTTTTCATTTTATTTACCGTAATACGTAACACGTGAATATGTTACATTTTTATTTCAAGATATAAACCTGAACTAACGAACACATAAAAACTACAGATGCATGAATAAATACTGTAACATTAAAGAAAGGACTCAGGGCATCAACACTTTAAATAACGTTGTTTGTCTGTATGTTCAGAATGACTAATTCACTAAACTCAAAGATACCTTTTGGATAGTGTAACAAAATTTTTATTTTGAAAAATAATAAGCAGGAGTCCATTTGGTTGAATTAGCATAGTCCATAAAGTCTATAAAGACAAAGAAAATAAATCAACTGTCATAATCTCGTGATTATTTTTTTTCGTTACGTATCTAATAATCTTAATAGATTATACAATTATCGCAAAAGATCGAGCGTAGTCATAATTAAATTTCAAACGACACATCGTAATGTATTTAACTGAAACTGAGATATTCATTCCACAAGACTAATTTAGAAGGGATTAAAATCGTATCTAAAATTAATTTAGTGGAATGAGGAATAATGATTATAAGAATTGATGAATGGTGTTTTCCTCATATCAACTACTGAAACATTGACATCAGTATACCTAAAATAAAAATTGAAATAATTCTGCGTGATTTATTTTTACACAATTCAAGTCGATTTACTACAATGGAACCTTTTTTATATTAATCATTGTATAGAGACTCTATTGAGTTTCAAAAGTCAATATTATCGCGTCAATGCAGCACAAACTATATACCTACCTAAGTTGTGGCTATTCGCCCCGACTCTGAAAGAATTTTTAATTTTTTTTAAGTAGGTAGTAGCATAGATTTTTATATTTTCAGGAAATTCTTAAAACAAAGTCACAAAGATACAAATGTAACTCTTTAAATATTAGTTTAGCATCTGATTTTACTAAATATAGCGCTATTTTGGTATATCATCTACATCTGACTTGTTTCACAGGTTTATTTGAAAAATTAATTGGTTTTGCCAGCGAGAAGCTGTATACGTTTTGGTTAGAATTCTATGGTTTGGACAATATACTCCAAGCTAGGAAAATATATTTTCCAATATATTACAATTATTTCGAAGTGCATGTTTTGAAGCTTATTTTGTCCTAGCATTGAAGATAATTTATCACAAACCCACGTACTTAATAATTATTACATCAAGATTACATCATTCAAAATCACAATTTCAAACAATGTCGGCTTCTGAAGAACCGTCTCGAACTGTCAAAGTGTCTCGGAAGGTTTTTGGCGCGAAGCCTGGTCCGTACTCGGTCAAGTGTTCGCTGATGTAGCACTTCTGTTGGAACGTCCTAATTAACCATCGATTCTTCGTACTTTGGTTCTTAGGATGTCGGATTATATGAAAATTGATCGTTGGATTATGGCACAGATAATATATTACTAGATTATAATCTAAGAAATAATGCTGCATGATGTAAATAAAGTTGGAATTGTTTATCTAACGATGAGGATTGTCATCTTTTAATACGATAGTGTCGGTGTAAAAAGGAAATATTATTAAATACTAGATTTCCGCCCGCGGCTTCGCCCGCGTTTTCAAAGAAAAACTCGCATAGTTCCCGTTCCCGTGGGATTTCCGGGATAAAACCTATCCTATGTGTTATTCCAAGTTACCCTCTATATGTGTGCTAAATTTCATTGTACTCGGTTCAGTAGTTTTTACGTAAAAGAGTAACAAACATCCATACATCCATACAAACTTTCGCATTTATAATATTAGTAGGATGTGGATGTTAAATGAAATCATTAAAAGTTGCACTTACTATTTCGGGGAAAAATATTTTAGTTTATACGACATGTTATCATAAAATGAATTCGTAATATAAAATTTGTAGATAGGGATGGCATTATGAGAACAAGAGGTCAGGTCACCAAGAACCTTTCATGCAATAAGAGAACAATGCTTAATAAAATATGCCTACAATAATGACTAAAATCCTAATTATAACTCCAAGATCTGAACCAATTCTTCACAATATTTCTTCCCTAAGAACCATCTCAACGAATGAGACGTCTATTTCTTTTAAAACTACGCTGTGGTATTTTAGTTTACAAATACATAAAACAATCGATAGATTTAATTGGCCGTTACACTACTGTCGACCACTCGTACTGATAGGTTTAAACTTAAAAACGATTGCGAAAGCACTCTGCAAATCAAATCAGAATCAATTACTCAGCAAAGCGATTAGGTTAGATTTCACAAGCCTAATTGATATTATATTGAGTCCATTCTCTAATTAGTGGTATAACATACTCCCATGTGGTATTTGAAAGTGGGGCAATATTGAATATATAGTTCATAGGTTTAACAGCCGGTTTCTGAATCGAGAATTGATTTAACTAAGGTTTGAGTAAGCTTATGTTAGATACAAGAATATTTAAAAGCAGAATTTTAGTATAGTTTGAGACCTTCTTAACGTGAAATAAACGCTGATAAATCTCATAAAACACATTTTTTTTGTATTTTAAGGAATTTAAGCATTCTATAAAGACGTGGATTCAAAGTGAAATAGGAAAAAGTTGAAACAGAAAAACATGGAAAACAATAAAACCGAATGAAGTGAAAGATATGATAAAGCGTGAAATCATCCCTGACAAGGAGCCACTCGCCTTACGCTGCGATATTTCACTCTCCTCATATTGAATACTTGTCCTATCCTATCCTACTAATATTATAAATGCGAGGATGGATGTATGTGTTTGAGTATGTATGTTTGTTAGATACTCTTTCAACCAAATACTACTAAACCGATTACAATGAAATTTAGCACACATATAGAGAGTAACTTGGATTAACACATAGAAAAGGTTTTATCCTGGAAATCCCACGGGAACAGGAACTATACGGGTTTGCCTTTGAAATAGCACGCGAAGCCGCGGGCGGAAAGCTAGTGGTCTATAAAATAACCAATTTATATAGCACGAATATTATTTTTATCAGAATGTATTGTAAGACCCAGGAATTTATTTAAAACTAATTAAAATCATTATCAAAAACCCATTAGGATTTAGGTATTCAAGCTTTGATATTATGTACATTTCCATTGTTAATGTTTGTCTGCCTGAATATAGTAGGGTCTCTAAGATTTTGGATAGGTATTTAATGTTATTATTTTCATTTCACGCAATTCCCGAGCGTATATTTATGAGGCCCATCAGGCTAATCGTACAGTGTGCTTAAGCATTTAATAATAGCCCTATTTCCCGTTAAGATAAAAATAGCTTAATACTTTCAGCCTTATCATGTAGGTATCTTGTTTAAGCATCTACATATTAATAATATTACCTAATAGATCTTTTTTCCACTAAATAAGATAAACATTTGTATTTATTAAAATAACAAGAATAATCTCCATTAAGATATCCATGCTATATTAGCATTCTTATCTATACTAATATTATAAAGCTGAAGAGTTTGTTTGTTGTTTGTTTGAACGCCGGAACTACTGGTCCGATTTGAAAAATTCTTTCGGTGTTAGATAGCCCATTTATCGATGAAGGTTATAGGCTATATTTCATCACGCTACGGGTAACAGGAGTGGAGCCACGGGGGTGAAACCGCGCGGAGCAGTTAGTAATAAATAAATAAATAAATAAATATTATAGGACATTATTACACACACATAATAATGTATAAATAGTAACACATAGTAATGTATACATAGTGTCTACAGTGCGATGTAAGATTATATAATACTCACCTCGATCGGTGCGAGTCAGCTATAATGTATAATGATGCATCATTTGACTAATTATAATAAAAATTTGAAACGTTAAACCTGAGCCGATATAATTTCCTACATCTAATGTGAAAATCAAAACACACAGACACAAAATTAAATCATAATCAATAATTTGAATTGAACTGAGCACTTATGTGTAAAATTACATTGCTAAAACTAGATACAATGTTCCGTGAAACATACTTAGTACATAAACATTAATTTATTATCTCTTTGCAACAGATGACGCTAGTTAATCTGAGTTAAAGTGTTTGTAACTAATGGTTATCTAGCTAATGTTTAGTATTCCTATATATCCTGATATTATAATACGATTTTACTAATATTATTATTAGTCTGTGGTAGTAGGTACTATTAACTTTTATAATATTACGTGTTCTTAGCTTTTACTAAGTGTAACCACCAATTTGGTTGAATTTTTTATGTTAAGTGTTTCAGTTAGGTACTTTTTTAGGGTTCCGTACCCAAATGGTAAAACGGGACCATTTTACTAAGCCTCCGCTGTCTGTCTGTCTGTCTGTGTCCAGGCTGTATCTCATAAACCGTGATAGCTAGAAAGCTGAAATTTTCACAAATGATGTATTTACGTTGCCGCTATAACAACAAATACTAAAACAATAATACAATCCCCATACAATAAATGATTTTCTATTATTGATGATAGTACGGAACCCTAGTAGTTTTATTTGTATATGAATTTATTGATTCACTTATACATTTAGGTAAGTACATAGTAACTCTATGCACTTATATTAGTTTTTTGTACATAGAAGTATGTCTGAATATTTAGAAATCATAGAAAAATGTATCCTGAAAACGTTAGGTAATCAGAGGGTCTTATGTTTATTTTAATTAATTCTTCTCCTAGTTTAATAACTTACGTATATACAGACATAATTGAGAAAAAATATGATATTTACATATAATCTTTTTCATAATTGGCTCATCAAAGAACCCTTAAAATAACCTCAAGCAATTGGAGTACGGTTCAAAAGCCCGACTTGTGTGGGATAATATTCGTTATATAATTATATTTTTAATTAATTACTTAAGAAATGTTACCAACGTAATAAACCTCTTCATTGGACAAATAACTTACATTCTTAGAAATCTTGTTTTGTACCTGGAAACAAATGAAGAGATCAATTACACAGTTCAATTATTTTATATTTAAGAGGATGTCTTGAATTCTAATTAGATTTAGTTGCAATTAAATTTAAATTAAAAAAAGATGTTTTTGTAATATCGAATAGATGGAGATATTATTTCTAAAGTTTATAAGGTCCTCAATCATATTGAGGTGAAGAAGCTTCTCATTTTATCATTTCTTGATAATAATAATGCAACAATAAATTGTAATGAATCGCAAATTCATTAAATAAACACGATATTAATTTATTATGCGTCCTTTTCTTGGACTAAACTGAAAATAACTATTTTTCGCTGAATCGCTATCTATAGCGATTAATATCTATATTACTAGCGGTCCACCCCGGCTTCGCCCGTGGTACATATTTCGCAATAAAAGGTAGCCTATGTTCTTAAAAGTAAAGCAAAACTAACATAAAATAACAGGGATATCATGTAAAAAATGAAATTTCAAAGTTTGCTCCAAGTTATCCTTTAAAACTTACAAAAGTATAATACATTACCTGTTTTAGTATTATTGTTATTGTTTGTAGACGACGCCGAACTAAAGAGCGACGCGCCGGTCAACCTCGCTCGCCGCAAAATCCACCACATTCTGATAACTTAAAAACCCCAAAATCTACACGAAACACAACACTCAAAACAAAAGTTTTAATCGAAAATCCCGTAACAGTGTTTAAAAGTTAAAATTAATGCAATTTTCAGTTACAAATATACGTATTTTAGTTATATTTTCGTGTTTTCGTCGGCAATTTTTACATGAATTTGACGCGGCGGTTTCTCTAGGAGCTTGTAGTACACTGAATTTCAGCGGCTTAGGCTTTAGCGCTTGCGCTCTTACACAGGTGAAATATCAGGATTTATGACGGAGGCTCTATTCTTCTTGACGAATTGTTTGTTTTAATTTGTTTTATTTAACCTTTCGCCGGCGTGTCAGAATAATTTCTTAGCCCGCTTGAATATGGTAATTAGATTTTCGTGAAAATGAAGATATCTCTACTTTTTCGTACTTTGAGATTGCGTTACTTTTAAGCAACTATTATACACGAATAATGAGTATTTTAAACACATAAATAGTACGATTATAATTTATTCGATAACTGAAATTGGTTCTTGAGTGACCTACGGTAAAGGCTTTGTTTTTATGGTTAAACTGACGACACGACATGTTCGAATCCCAACCTACCAAGTCTATTCTTTCCCTATAAACATTGTTAAGTATATTATAACATTTCAAAGTTCATGCATTTTCAATATATCAAGCGGGAATTCGCAATGGGACAACGTTGCGGATTATATGGGCTTAACTCTCACAACCCGAGTCCACTTGGAAAATAAATTAACTTATAATTAAATAACAATTCAGCAGCTAGGTTATTCTGTAATACAAATTACACGTGTTGATAATTTTTGTGAGGAAATGAGAAGTTGAGACTGAGATGAGATAATAAGTTGATTTGAATTGCTAAAATTCAAAAACGTATCTTTCGAATGTTCTCTCTTTTTTGTTAAATCTTTATTTAGAAAACTATTTATCTACTAGTTTCTGCAGTAATATGCTGCTGTATTTAGACGATAGAAGTAGGAAAATATTTAACTACTTATACATGCTTTTTTAGTCTCAAAAAGATTTTACGGTCGTTTTCTCAGCTTGTTAATAGGTTATGTTTAGCTTATCTGTCAGTTAACTAAAAACAATGTATTCATAATACTTAAAAAATGTCAAATAAGCTATAAGATCCATTATGAGCAAGCGGTCAAACGCGCCCTCATTATTTCAAAAGTCAGTTAAATTCTTAAAAGCAATTTACACAATACAGAAATAGTACAGGAATGTCTTCAAACATCAAAAGCGAGAAATTTGTAATGAAAATATCAAAGGGCGAGATAATTTGTGATAACTATGTAATTTAATAAAATTGAAGTGCCTGTTTGCTCAGAATAATTGCTTCTTATTTAATTCAAAATGAAAGTAATAATGGAATGCTTAAAAAAGTCGGTATGAAAAAATTCTGGATTGATTTTGTTAATCACTACTTACTTTAAGCTTAATACTATAAGTTAATACTTGAAGCTACTTTAGACATCTATACTTACTGGTATGATAAAGCTGTAGAGTTTGTTTGTTTGCTTGAACGTGCTAATATAATTAACCAACATTTAACCAGTCCAATTTGAAAATTATTTCATTGTTAGATATTCCATTTATCGAGGAAGGCGATATGTGTGAGGCATTTATGTCATCACGCTAAAGCGCGTCGCACACGGTGAAGATCTGTGGTGAAGATACTATAATATTTTATCTTAAGATACGGTAATATTTTATATTATAGTATCTTAAGGTCGTACTAAGACCCCTGTAGAACCGCCATCCTGTTACAACTGACCCGAAATTTTGTGGGTCATTTGTAACAGGATGGCGGTACGCAATGACAAAAAGAAAAATGATGGTCAGAACGCTGATACCGGATACCTTAAGATACTATAATATAAAATATTATTAAATATTTTTTGCTCACCCACATCATATTGTTAAATTTCCTCTGATTATTGGGTTGCCTGGTAGATATCACTACCTAGCGATAAGGCCGCCCTTTGCTGTTTCTGTAGTATTGTCTTTGTTATGTGTATTTATGTATTTTTAATGCAATAAAGTATAATAAATAAAATAAATAAATTACCGTATCTTAAGATAAAATATTATAGTATCTTCACCGTGTACGACGCGCTTAAGACAAACAGGAGCGGAGCAATGCGGATAAAATCGCGAGTCCCGGCTAGTATATTATAATTGTTGTCTACGGTATAGGGAACGAAGTCGCATAACAAAGAGCGTGTATACCGAGCATACGTGTCAGAAGTGAAACTTCTTTGACAAGATTCAAATATACCAAAATTGTCGGCTGACGTGACGGTTTTGCCATGATGCGACCTTGAAATCTCACTCTCAAGTGCCTAAAGATTATTCCTCTTTAATGAAATTGAACAATACGATTGCAAAGAAAACGAAAAGTGACCCTAGAGTTTACCTTCTTTTGTCCGAAAATAGAAACGAAGTCTGAATTGAATCTCTCTGTATTTATTTAATGAAGTCCTTATCTCTTGACTTATTTAGGTCTTGTAGTGTTTATACAGGTACCCTAAGGCGCTATTTAACAAAAGGAAAAGTTTGTTTTTACGCAATACATACATAAAAAAAAAAAATAACAAACGATGGAAATCTGTCTGGGATTGTTTCCGTTGCCTTTTCTAAAGGTGTCTGAAATAGATGTGTTCTGTTATTAGAACTCATAAGTCTAAAAAATTTGTTGACTATTAATAAATTATGGAAAGTTTAATAAGTTAATTAATTATTGTCTCGTAGTAAATATACGATTAGGCTGGTCCATACGAAGCTCGCGAAGCATTTTCCGCGCGACGCAGTTCGAGGCCGAGACTAGCGTGTGCCGCCATTTTCCACGGCCCGCCTATTTGATTAAATGTTAAAAACTCAAATTATATTTGAAAATTACCATATTTAATGGTCAGAAATTTTCTAAAATAAAATTCTACTATAATTATAAAATTAATTAATTTAATATGAATATTTATTTAAGTAGATATGTATCAGATATTATATCGTTTGGGTGAACAATTTTCAATATTCTATATCAATTTCCAAACTATGCAGGTATTCTCAGGAGCGTTTTATTATTTAGTCGTTGAATTGGGGCCAAAACTTGATATTCGCTTTCATCAAGTTATTGATTGATTGTTAACGACCGCAGAATTTAAACGTTATATTATATAAACAATAATTTCAGTCCTATAGATACTTATATAAGCTTTAGGGCATCAGCCCGACATAATAGATTTTTGAAAAAACGTCGTAGCTATTAGGAATATAAAAAAAAATGTATTGATTTATATTTATAACAGTATTGATATTAACAAAGGTGAGCCCCATTTAAGATTCCCTGTTTTAAAAGAAACTACAAATAATAAAAAAATTAACACAATTTACTCTAGTACGAATAGTTTCAAATTCGTCTAATAAAATGCTATAAGATACTTTGGAATTTAAACGAACATTCAAATTTAATTGTTTAGGCATTGTTCTTTGATTTAATAAAATAAAATCTATTGGGAAAAACAAAAGTAAAAAATTTAAAGGAATTTAATCAAATATCTTATTACTAGAGAAAGAAATTCCGCGCCATTTTGCGGGTTCAGGCTCAAATTAAAAATGGTTTTATGATAAAAATCTCTTTGATTGTGAATTCTAGACAGATTCTTAATTGTGGTTAAATCAAAAAATAATCGAATGATTACATTCTGTAAAATATAACAACTACAAAATATATCTAAACAAATCTATACTAATATTATAAAGCTGAAGAGTTTATTTGTTTGAACGCGCTAATCTCAGGAACTAATGTTCCGATTTGAAAAATTCTTTCGGTGTTAGATAGCCCATTTATCGAGGAAGGCTATATATAGGCTATATATATCATCACGCTAAGACCAACAGGAGTGGAGCACTGCGGGTTAAACCGCAGGGCACAGCTAGTATGAAATAACATTTCGCTGACATTGATTTACTTATTATGGTACTTTTCTGGTGTATATAAAATTTCTTATTGTTGTTGAAATAATTAGACATTGTTATTATCCGTACGCTTTTTTTACATGTTCATGTAAAACGTGCACCAATATGGATTTATACTTATTATATTAGATTACCTATGTACTAATAGTTTTCATCGACGTCGTGAAAATCTAGTCAAATACCTAAATGGCAGACCTAAAAAGCTTCTCAAATTTGATATCATAGCGTCCTAGACTCGCAGATACACAATAAAACCTTTTACAGGTAGCAAGTTATACATTTGGGGACCTCTCAAAATCAGAAGGCACAATACGTTCGCGATATTAAAGTGAAGAAAGGTTGGGTTCATGTTGAATGTCAGAGACGTTTGACCCGTTTCAATTTATAACTTGCATTATGTAAGATATGGGTATTTTATGTGTGTTTTTGATTTTTTAGAATTTAGCACCTAATATTATAAATGTGACTCTATCTGTCTATCTGCTGTCCTTTAATAGGTAAACCACAATACAGAAACCAGCTGATGATTGATTTAAATGAAATTTGAAATGATAATTGTGGAATATCCTGGGTCTGAAATAGTCTATTTAAAAAAATCACATGCCTACGTCCAATCCTACTTCCTCCATCTCTATACATTTCAACGAAGTTTTCTGTAACAAATATTTGTAGGTATCATTTTTTTTAATAATCTTGTTTTAATTACAATAAAATATAAATAGTCATACATTCGTTTCTAATTTTCATGGAGACGATAGAATAACTTATAATTTTGTTTGTTATCAATTCTTAGAAACCGAAGACTAGAAAAAAATCTAGAATCGTTAACTTAATTAGCTTTTAAGTTTATAAACGAAATAAATTAGCAAAGACTATCTGTAAATGCAATGTTTATTCTGATAATTTCGACTATCAGTACATACAATACCTATTTATGATGATATTTTCTCTCATTTTACATTAACAACTTCTAAATTAAAATACAGACCTTCTTGCGCATCATCGATTCCAATTACTTTTAGCATTGACATGTTATAACATTGGCATTATTATAAAAATTACAGCCATGACTTATGACCTTTTAACAATACCAATTTTGTTTAAGGTCACTCCCCCCACCCCCAGGGAATTTATCAATATCCATTGTATCAATCAAACAAAACATACAGGACGAAAATTAAACGCTATCTGATATATAGACAAAGGAATTGCTTGTTATTCGATGTGTGGAATACTAGCTTTTGTTTTAGAATATAGGACGTATTATAGACAATTATTGTATCTTTTTTAGTAATATTGGGAGCCTCTCGTTAATTTTACAATTATTGTAGGTTTCAGTTCATATACCTTTGACGACATACGGATATAACTGTTTTTTTTTCTTACAAATGTATGTAGTATGTAGTCGATAATACATTTCGAAAGATTGTTAAAAGTTCGAAAATCGCAATTAATTCTATATAATTATATAGAATACCTAGAATATATTACTCGCATTTTATTTTAAAATACGCAATTTTCAATTAGATTACTAAAACAGTCATCTTGCATTTTCGCATACGTAACCATTTATTTAAAGGAAAAAACTCGAAATACGCTATAGGTAAGTTACACTCAATAAAACCGCCAAACATTGCCTTCAGCGCAAATTTTAAACTAGTCCAAAATCAAAGTTTACAACTAGCTCAGTTGCAACTTTTTCAAGTTGGCAACTCCGCTCACAATTCAACTTTGGCGCGAATTTGCTATGTGGCAATTCGTTTTGCAACTTTCAGTGGTGATTTAATATAAGTGGTCCAACTTTATTCAGTAGATTAATCATTTTATGTTTTTATTTAGTAGCGCTTTTTTAGGAAGTGACTTTGGTTAAAGCAATATCAGATGGCTTGACCACTTGTTGTATTGTATAAAAAATATAAAATTTAATAAAACTGGCCTTATAATTTGATCTAAGAATAAAAATTACTATCCAAGAGAAATGCTCTACCATTTCTATCAGTAATATTCGGTTGAAATTGAAAAGCCTCTTTTGTTTGGTACAATTTTACGGACAACCAACAAAAAGTAAATCTTTAAATTGAAGTAATTTCTAAAATTAAAGCTTAGGTTTACATTTGCTTAATAAAATCAAATAAAGTATCTTCCAGGAGATCCTTATAAAATTAATATAAAAGGCCAGAAAGTTTCAGGCCCATTAAGAAAACGTTTCAAGTCTATTCAGCATTTTTTCAGCAAAATTTTAGAACGCATATTTTTAATGTCACAGAATAATACATCAACAATGTCGGTGTTATTCCGAGCATGTCGGCCATCTTGCCGGCTTCTAGTTCAGGAGATTTTGAGATGAATTAATGAGTGATATTTCGCTCTTATGCTTTCGACAATACTGTATAATTTACTTGTGACTTTGTATAGGATAGCTGCTTTCCTCTGTTTTAGGATACCTCATAAATAAAGCTAATGTAAGATAGTCTTTGAACTAAAAAATGTTATGACGATTCAAAAGTGCTTCTAGAAGAAGTCTAATTGAATAAATAAATGTTTGAGTTTGAAATAAAGAATTTAATGGCTGGTTACAAAGTTTAAACGACAAATAATGCATGAAAATATACGTTAGAAATTGTTTATTATACTAATGTCCCTGAGGACATTAGTGCTGAAAAGGCCCTTATTGTCGCAAATAATAAACGTAAATGACAGCTTATTTCCTTAAATATCAAAAACAAAAACGAATAGGTATTTGAACAGTAATAGTAATAACATACCTATTACTTTATTATAACAAGTAAATCATATAAGAATAAGACCGCTTCAAGCAATCTTTAATAATATATTTAATTTATTGACAAAGATAAAGTAGATAATGCTATTTGAAATAACATTAAAGAATCGATAGAACTAATATCTTCAATTTCTTGTTAAAACAGCGTAAACATCTGTTGCTTAAAGTAATAGATAAATAAAAGTCGATAAAACCGGTAATGTGATCGAACCGGTATCATTTTGTGACTCCTGTAATCACATTATCTGCTGAAGAGCTGAGTTCTTTTAGAATTGAATATTTGTGTCTATATCTTTACTGTTTGTACTATGAACTGTGTATCTAAAATTGAATGCTAGATTTATAAATTAAGATTATTTAACTGGTTTAAAACGAGATTTAATATTTATCTCGATATTTCAGGAGCGGTAAGGGTAACGGGTGTCTGGAAATCTTCATATTTTCAACTATCACCACAACTAAAACTGATATTTAAGCGCTCAAAACTATTAATAGAAACAAGCAGCAATTATATTTATATTATATTTATGAATAAGATTAAGTCTAGCCACGTTCTATGTAAATTTAGAATAAATATTTTCGGTCACTCAACGTTGACTAAGCTAGACTTACGCATAGCTTATACTGGGTAAACTAGACAAGCGAAATATTAACACAAACTTTGTCTTTGTACACATAGACGCAAATGAACCAAATAAATATATTTGTCTTTGTACACACAGACGCAAATGAACCAAATAAATATATGGTGCGTTCATTTATATTTCAGTGTTAAAGTAAAAAAAAATATCTATATTATGTTACTAGCTTTCCGCCAGCGGCTTCGTTCGCATAGCTGTAGTCAAAGAAAAATTCGTATCAACAAACAGAGAAAAATTCTTAAAACAATATTTTTGACTTCGGTAGCGTTTAGCCTACTATTATGTATTCTTTGGCTTCGGTAGATCACGCGGCACGCCTCAAGTATTATTTAAAAAAAAAATGTGTGCGTGTACTAGAGTACACACGTAAGAAGTGAAACTTCTTTATGTCCTTATTTTTCAAAAAATAATTTACTATATACAATATTAAAGAAATACGTTAGTCACACGCTCATCGCTACCTTCTTAAATATTTACACCGGCTGCTGCTACAACTCGCTCGCTTCGCTTGCTCGGCTCGTGCGGTAGTTCAAAAGTTAACCTAAGATGCTCGTCGCTTCGCTCCTCGCTACCTATTTGAATATTTACGCCGGCCACTGCCGCGACTCGCTCGCTTCGCTCGCTTGGCTCGTGCGGTAGTTCAAAAGTTAACCTAAGATGCTCGTCGCTTCGCTCCTCGCTACCTATTTGAATATTTACGCCGGCCACTGCCGCGACTCGCTCGCTTCGCTCGCTTGGCTCGTGCGGTAGTTCAAAAGTTAACCTAAGATGCTCGTCGCTTCGCTCCTCGCTACCTATTTAAATATTTAAACCGGCCGCTGCTGCAACTCGCTCGCTTCGCTCGCTCGGCTCGTGCGGTAGTTCAAAAGTTAACCTAAGATGCTCGTCGCTTCGCCCCTCGCTACCTATTTAAATATTTACACCGGCCGCTGCTGCAACTCGCTCGCTTCGCTCGCTCGGCTCGTGCGGTAGTTCAAAAGTTAACCTAAGATGCTCGTCGCTTCGCTCCTCGCTACCTATTTGGATATTTACGCCGGCCACTGCCGTTTTCAGCTTATAAAGGATTTCGACTTAGGCGGATTTCGATTGGACAGAGAGTTTGAGGTTTATTCTTATAAATTTTGAATTCATAAAATTATAATTGAACACCTGACACCAATCAAGCAAACACGTGTTTACGTGAGTCATAGATTTATTATCGTATACTCCTAAAATGTTTTCTAAGAAACAATAGTGTACTTACATTGTCGGCACGTTCTTAAAGTCGGTAACTTATTTTTGTTCGAACAATAGAGGTAATAAATTCCTAATGATCAAGTTGTAAAGGTTGTAAAATAAAAAATATTCTATATTAAAACGTATATAATATAATATGTGCGTCATTAATTTCTGACTGTTTCGAAATTTGGTGCAAAATAAAATAGTGTGTAAATAAAATTTGTAAAAAATCAATAAAATAAAACAATTGAGTAAAGATCTATAGGCATATTATGTATGTATTTATACAAGATATGTATATTATATATTTATACAGGGAACTTCTCAACGTGTTATCTATGAAATTATACTTTTACTCAATTGTTTAATTTTATTTACACACTGTTTTATTTTGCACCAAATCTCGAAACAGTATAAACTGAGAATAACTGTAAATATTTTAGAATTAGAAAAATAAATATGTACCACAATAACATTCAAGTATTAGAAAAAATTTATACATAATTCCACCCACGTGCTAGTGTATCTATACATATTATCTATACATATTATAATAAAATTGAAAAAATTGAAAAATACAATCAAAAAGTGAGGTTAATTTTAAATAACTTAGTTAATAATTACACCTAAGTATTAGAAAAAGATATGTAATTACTTACTTTTTTTTTAAATTCACTGGAATTAGAATAATTAAAATAAACACTTTGATTGTGCTGATCACTTTAATATAATAATATTATCACGTCACCATAGAGCGTTGGAAATAAATACGAGTGCAATAGAAAAACGGTCAAGTAAAGTGGTAGGACGTACGTTAAAACGATACGATATCCCTACTCCGCTGGAGAAAGTATACGTCGAATCACGCGTGGTAGGGATAAGAAAAAAAATGTCACGAGTACGGCGTAACGCAAAAATGTAACGCGCGCGGCGTAACGCAAAAAATGTAACGCGCGCGGCGTAACGCAAAAAATGTCTCACAAAATTTTTGTCCACCCCCGATAAAGAAGTTTCACTTCAAAAAAAATGTGTGCGTGTACTAGAGTACACACGTAAGAAGTGAAACTTCTTTATGTCCTTATTTTTCAAAAAATAATTTACTATATACAATATTAAAGAAATACGTGAGTCACACGCTCGTCGCTACCTACTTAAATATTTACACCGGCCGCTGCTGCAACTCGCTCGCTTCGCTCGCTCGGCTCGTGCGGTAGTTCAAAAGTTAACCTAAGATGCTCGTCGCTTCGCTCCTCGCTACCTATTTGAATATTTACGCCGGCCACTGCCGCGACTCGCTCGCTTCGCTCGCTTGGCTCGTGCGGTAGTTCAAAAGTTAACCTAAGATGCTCGTCGCTTCGCTCCTCGCTACCTATTTAAATATTTACACCGGCCGCTGCTGCAACTCGCTCGCTTCGCTCGCTCGGCTCGTGCGGTAGTTCAAATGTTAACCTAAGATGCTCGTCGCTTCGCTCCTCGCTACCTATTTGAATATTTACGCCGGCCACTGCCGTTTTCAGCTTATAAAGGATTTCGACTTAGGCGGATTTTGATTGGACAGAGAGTTTGAGGTTTATTCTTATAAATTTTGAATTCATAAAATTATAATTGAACACCTGACACCAATCAAGCAAACACGTGTTTACGTGAGTCATAGATTTATTATCGTATACTCCTAAAATGTTTTCTAAGAAACAATAGTGTACTTACATTGTCGGCACGTTCTTAAAGTCGGTAACTTATTTTTGTTCGAACAATAGAGGTAATAAATTCCTAATGATCAAGTTGTAAAGGTTGTAAAATAAAAAATATTCTATATTAAAACGTATATAATATAATATGTGCGTCATTAATTTCTGACTGTTTCGAAATTTGGTGCAAAATAAAATAGTGTGTAAATAAAATTTGTAAAAAATCAATAAAATAAAACAATTGAGTAAAGATCTATAGGCATATTATGTATGTATTTATACAAGATATGTATATATATTTATACAGGGAACTTCTCAACGTGTTATCTATGAAATTATACTTTTAATCAATTGTTTAATTTTATTTACACACTGTTTTATTTTGCACCAAATCTCGAAACAGTCAGAAATTAATGACGCACATAGTACATAATATATACATATTAAGACAGAGATGAAAAATAAATAACATGATCACGCCCACGTGTTGGTGTTTTAAAAAATTCAATCATAAGCTGAGAATAACTGTAAATATTTTAGAATTACTTAGAAAAATAAATATGTACCACAATAACATTCAAGTATTAGAAAAAATTTATACATAATTCCACCCACGTGCTAGTGTATCTATACATATTATAATAAAATTGAAAAAATTGAAAAATACAATCAAAAAGTGAGGTTAATTTTGAATAACTTAGAAAAATAAATACCATAATTACACCTAAGTATTAGAAAAAGATATGTAATTACTTACTTTTTTTTTAAATTCACAGGAATTAGAATAATTAAAATAAACACTTTGATTGTGCTGATCACTTTAATATAATATTATCACGTCACCATAGAGCGTTGGAAATAAATACGAGTGCAATAGAAAAACGGTCAAGTAAAGTGGTAGGACGTACGTTAAAACGATACGATATCCCTACTCCGCTGGAGAAAGTATACGTCGAATCACGCGTGGTAGGGATAAGAAAAAAAATGTCACGAGTACGGCGTAACGCAAAAATGTAACGCGCGCGGCGTAACGCAAAAAATGTAACGCGCGCGGCGTAACGCAAAAAATGTCTCACAAAATTTTTGTCCACCCCCGATAAAGAAGTTTCACTTCAATATTCAATGTACAGTTTTGACTTTCCTACGATTTTATTAGGATAAAACTTATACGTCCAATAAAGTATTACACGATAATATTAAAATGTCACGTAAACTGTAAAATACGGGCAATTAGAATACGTTTTTAAAATGGTAGTTTTATACATTATTCAACGAATAAGTTTTAGCCAAGCATTGAAAAATCGGCCCTAAATAAACAGTTGGATAATCGGACTTAGTTTTAACCTTGTTGTAAATTCCTAACCCTTAAGTTCTGACTAATAATTCAGTAGAAAGACGAAGGTCATCATTTTATCGCAAATAAGAATATATTTCAAAATATCTTCAATGTAGGTACAGTATTTATACTATTATTTTAAATATAAGTATAGGTAGATAATCGTTATATCCCCTCCTGCAATCTCTACGACACAAAAGAGCACTCTACGTAAGACTTCATCTCAAACAAAAATATTTCCGATTCACCTGATTCTAAACATCTTACTTACTTACTCTAACGTATTGGAAACGCTTCTGGTGTAATTCCAGTAATGTCTCCTGGTGGAATTCGTGCATTTGTTGATCAACTCTTTCATTCATCTTCCTTAACGTGATGCGAATGTGTTGAAATCCGATCTTTGTTGAGTAGAAGCATAGTAGAAGCGTGTTTTTTTTTTAATTTGTTTTGAAATAAATTAAAAAAATAAACTCAAGCTTCGAATACTTTTTTTGTAGTGCTAATTACCTCTAGATTCGAACAGTAACATTAAAGTTATGGTCTACCTATCTGTTAATAAAGTTGGTAAACCAAGAGCCCAGCCTGATTCATAATAATTGTCGTTATATATTTAAGAATAATTTACGATACATTATTTATTGAAATGAAACTTCTTTAGAGACATTGAAAGTAAAATTTCAAGGTCGCGTCCAGGCAATACCGTCACACCATGGCATTACCGTCACGTAATGGAGTAAGGCGACGATTTTGGTATATTTGATATATGATATGATATATAGCTAGGCACACATGCTCATTTTTTTTAATTATGTCATCAATTTTATCTTTCATATGAAATGCGAAAAAAAACAACAAAGTTGCAAGCAACTTTGAAGCTTTCTTTTTATCTTTTGCACAAAAGCTCAATACGATTATTATAATAAAATTGATTGACACTTAAAGCTAAAATTTATACTCAACCAACGCAGAATTTTACATTGAAACGAAACACTCATTTGACTCATTACATATAGTGACTCCCACGTTAAATATATACAGATACATTACAAAATATCCGATTCCACATAACAATTTACGATTCAAAATGCCAATCGTAATATTGCCAATCCCTTTTGAGTATGATGAAAATATGTGATGACAACCTCGGAACGAATGCCGATTAAAAATACCAAAACAAAGGGTTTTCTTTCCGATTAAAATCGCTGTTAGCAGAGCTTTAGCCGGCGAATCGTGAAAGCTTCCTTTTGCGAACAAAAAATCTGGAATTGACAGCTCTCCTTTGTTAGAGAATTTTCAAACGTAGCTTGTTCAAATTTGATATTACGCTAATGTTTTTTTAATGTAGGTATTTCATGATCATTTTTTATATTAGCTTTTTAAACAGTTTTTTTAGCATAAAGCTGTGTGATGTTATTTTGAAGATAGGTAAGTATAGTTATTTTATCCTAGGATTAGGTTACTAATTTCCCATTAATTTGTTCTATCTCTCTCATTTATTAATTCAAAGTTAAAAAAGTGTTTTAGTAAAAAAGCTATGTACCTAGATTACTTACTTTCATTTGATAAATCATATATGAATATGAATATTATATGCAGTCATAATTATGTGTTTGGTTGAAAGTATAATATAAAAATAATCAGATATAGATAGCTATCAATTGCCAATTGAATGTAGGTATATTCATATTCACTGTGGCATTGTGGTCATAATATCCATAAACAATCAATTGATTCTATATTATCTATGCTATTACTACGAGACTTTAATCAAACTACCCCTGTGTGTGACGTAGGTACATCAAAATGGACGGTGATAATATTAATAAGATACAGAATCAATATTGAAAGCTCGCTACGAGTTTACAGAGAAAATTATTATAGACCGGACTTTCAGTGGAGTTTCGTTTGCAAAAATCGCGGACCTAAATCTGACTTCTGATATATATTGTATAGATCCCAGACATCCTAAAGACAGATGTTGCCAACCAGTTTTGTGGTCCCCCTGCCCGCACCCCGGTAATTAAATATGGCATACAAAGAAAAAAATAAAAATTTCCAAAACATGCCGTGTGGGGTATCAAATGAAAGAGCTTATTGAGTAAATCACGAATATATAGCATACTATATACATTTCTTACATTTTCTCTAAGATTTTTTAGAAAATTTACGAAAATGGTCCATTTTTGAGTTAACTTTAAACCACTATAGATTGAAAACTCATGAATATATTTTTTAAATTATTATTTTAAATAATTAACAATAGTCCATTGTTTACGATTGATTGATTTTCCGATTCCATCATCAATGCGTGAAAATGTCCGGAAAAAGCGTGGAAAATGCCACTTCAAATTTGCGAAGTAATTAAAGCAGAAAACCAAAAAAGAAAAAGAAAGCTAAAATCTTTCATATTAAATGTATATATGGGATATTCATATTTCATACTTAATGTATGGGAGGGTTTAAAGATAATTTTTAAGATATTTCTCGATTTTTTTTTTTTAAATTTATTACGGCCATTTTACTCATTAGGTTAAGTACTTTCGATATCAGTTTAAAGTTTTTTGTTATCTGTAATACTTACGGAAAAATCGCCTGTGCACACTTAACGATTACACCCTGTATATATTGTATATTATATATCATCTAAAATTATTTGGCTAAAATTTAATACTATATTATAAGAAATAAAATGCGAAGCTAGTTAAATATTAGTTTGAATGTAATAAGAATGTACTGCGATTCTACACAGCTACCTAATTGATGTAGGTAGTTGATAACAAAACGCAGCTAGTCAACGACTATTAGTAAAGTGAGGGTAGTTGGGTCGAACGTCGTATAAACAGCGTCCGAGCCCCTAGGCACGATTCGTACGAATGCGCCACGAGTCAAAGGAACGCGGCAATTTATAGTATTCGACAGCTAAACATGTTCGGACAGGAAACAGTGACAATTATTCATCTACAAAAATATTAAATCAAAAGTTACGTCTAACACGGCCATACTGACAATCGTACGTCCTCGTACGCCTTTTCTCATATTAAAACACTACGGTAGTTCATCTCGGGATTACACAACCATCCTGCCTCGGCCACACTGACCTGACAGAACAATAACCACGTCCACATGACATAGCCACTCCGTTCGCGTATCTTGGTATATCTACGCTCGTTCGACTAGTGAAATACATCACTACGATACGCCAGCGACTAGATAATACCTCAACGCCAGAGTTCAACTAGCGATTTGGATCACTACACACAATTCCTTCGATGAACTACATTCCCGTTACAATAATCCACGTAACAAACTTTTACTTTACACAACGCACGAAAAAACACAAACGCCAGTATGCCGTTACAAAACTCAAAACAATTAACAAGTGTAGGCTTGAATTCTATCCCACTTCTGATATAAAAAAAAGATGCGAAGCTAGTTTAATATTAGTTTGAAATGTATTTAAGAATGTACTGCGATTCTACACAGCTACCTAATTGATGTAGGTAGTTGATAACAAAACGCAGCTAGTCAACGACTATTAGTAAAGTGAGGGTAGTTGCTCGAACGTCGTATAAACAGCGTCCGAGCCCCTAGGCACGATTCGTACGAATGCGCGCCGAGTCAAAGGAAAGCGGCAATTTATAGTATGCGACAGCTAAGCATGTTCTGACAGGTGACAGTGACAGCTATATTGACAACTATTCATCCACAAAAATATTAAATCAAAAGTTACGTCTAACACGGCCATACTGACAAACGTACGTCCTCGTACGCCTTTTTTCGTATTACAATACAACGGTAGTTCATCTCGGGTTTTCAAAAACACACTGCCTCGGCCACACTGACCATACTTTTCTACGCACTCGTTAGTAAAACAGCGACTAGACAATACCTCAGTCCTCAACGCTCAAATCCGACTACCGAGTCAACTCACTACGGACATACAGACGGCGACTTGACGGTATATCTACGCTCGTACGACTAGTGAAATACATCACTACGATACGTCAGCGACTAGACAATACCTCAACGCTCAAATCCGACTAGCGAGACAACTCACTACGGACATGCAGACGGCGACTTGACGGTATATCTACGCTCGTACGACTAGTGAAATACATCACTACTATACGTCAGCGACTAGACAATACCTCAACGCTCAAATCCGACTAGCGAGACAACTCACTACGGACATGCAGACGGCGACTTGACGGTATATCTACGCTCGTACGACTAGTGAAATACATCACTACGATACGTCAGCGACTAGACAATACCTCAACGCTCAAATCCGACTAGCGAGACAACTCACTACGGACATGCAGATGGCGACTTGACGGTATATCTACGCTCGTACGACTAGTGAAATACATCACTACGATACGTCAGCGACTAGACAATACCTCAACGCCAGGGTTCGACTAGCGATTTGAATCACTACGAGCCAATAACATTCATAGTCAAAAAAACTCGGCACATGCTTCAGGACACCACTCGCCACGCCAGGGCACCATATTATGCTGTGCCGCGGCTTGAGTCTTCTTTCCGTAGTCACCACAACAAGTTTCAACTCGTATCGATCACTAGGCAGGATGTTCACTACTTCGTAGGGCCCTCGCATCCCTCAATCTAATTTACCTGTGAACTCAACGCTTCGCTTATGAGGCGTGCAATAGTGGGCTTGAATTCTATCCCACTTCTGATGTAAGAAATAACAAGGGAGGCCGGTTTAAATATTAGTTTGAATGTAATAAGAATGTACTGCGATTCTACACAGCTACCTAATTGATGTAGGTAGTTGATAACAAAACGCAGCTAGTCAACGACTATTAGTAAAGTGAGGGTAGTTGGGTCGAACGTCGTATAAACAGCGTCCGAGCCCCTAGGCACGATTCGTACGAATGCGCCACGAGTCAAAGGAACGCGGCAATTTATAGTATTCGACAGCTAAACATGTTCGGACAGGAAACAGTGACAATTATTCATCTACAAAAATATTAAATCAAAAGTTACGTCTAACAATATTATAATAATTATAGACTGTAACATTTCTCTGAATTTGAATAAAGAGTTCCCCGAAAATGGTTAAAATTAGAAATTTAAATAAACTTTTACGAGTGTTCCTAAAAGTACTTATTTGTTATTCATCACAAGTTATTTATAGTTCATATTTTTATATCATTATTGAAATTCGATTTAAAATTGCCATATTAAAAAATCACTCGCTCTACAATTTCAATCTTCAAGTAAGCACTTTACATAGAAATAAAAAGAATAAAGTTTTTTAATTACTTCCTTTACCAACACTTGAAGTACGAGCAAATATTGAGATATAAAAAATATTGATAAACCAAAAACTCATTACACTGAGGGAGCAGGTCGCAGGGTATCCATTAAATCGACTCTCAAGTATAATGCCATAAGTTTAATCTTATATATAAAATTCTCGTGTCACAATGTTAGTCTGCATACTCCTCCGAAACGGGTGGACAGATTCTCATGAAATTTTCTGTGCATATCGGGTAAGTCTGAGAATCAGCCAACATCTATTTTTCATATGTACCACGGGCGAAGCCGGGGCGGACCGCTAGTATCAAATAAAATTAACACAACATCATATGAAAGATAAAATACAGAGACAAAAATAATATACAAGGACATTACATAATACAGACATTATTTATTTCGTCATTTAATATAGTCAAGTAGAATCACGCTAAGAATCACATCAATAGAAAGCCTCAATACATAAAGAGCTAAATGTAACATTGAAATAGAAAAATATAAAAGTTAAATTAACAAGCAGTTATCCGCTGCTTAGTTTTAGTTGAAGAAAGGCATAAGAAAGGTAATCTTTATCGTTTAGTACCTACCCAAAACCACGCTTTAATAACATAAAGGTCGATTGCGTAGTTAGGCTTAAATTATATGTATCGGTAAAATTAATAAATTGAACTTACCGTATTATACGTACCTAAGAGAACTTTTTCATGTCACATTCATCTGAGCGAACATCATGGGACAAATAAAATTTTAACAATGCGAAAATGGCGATACGAAATTTTCCCGCCTGAATAAATAATAAAGAGATAATCCTCATGAATCTTTTTAAACCAACATTTTGCAGAGTTATAATCAAATTCGGCTTCGTTCGTGATATATTTGGGGATTATTTATCTGTATAAATTACAGCTTACTGTTAGAAATTGTTATAATCTGTGGCCTTGTGGCATAAACAAACGATGTTCCTTATTTAAATTCAGAACAGACATGTGATGTGAATAAACATCTGGAATTACATTTTAATACAGAAATGAAAAACGTACTTTTAATATAATTATACTAGCTTTCCGCACGCGGCTTCGCCCGCTTTGTCTAAAACATAATAAATTATATACTCAAACCTTCCTCTTGAATCACTCTATCTATTAAAAAAAACCGCATCAAAATCCGTTGCGTAGTTTTAAAGATTTAAGCATACATAGGGACATAGGGACAGAGAAAGCGACTTAGTTTTATACTATGTACCTAGTGATGAAAGATAAGTGCAATACAATAAATAAATGCTATTGTTTAATCTCTTTGAATTTAATATCCATCCTTGTTGAAGCAAGACACAAAAACAAACTGAAATGTATAGCTCTATGGTTTCAATAACATTGAGAATATTAAACTGCTGACTTTTATTTTGCGACAATCGTGAAGATTCAAGAGAAATGAAAAGCAAGATTTGAACGCTGAATTTGCGAGATATTTAATTATTTTAATGTTAAACGGCAATACTTTCTAATCATTTATTTAATTCAGAGAATTTATTTGAAACTCGACTTTTAAGTAGTTAATAGAATTAAGTTAATGTGTTTAATCACCTAATTCTTGCTTCATATTTGGAATCTGGGACGAACATTTTATACTGTTAGGGTAATCTGTGAGGTACTTGAGCTCTCATTATGTAATCAAAATTGACTCCCTTGTACCTACTATCTACAAATTGCAATTCTTTCGTGATATAACTTACATTATGTATGAGAAAGTTATACTTTGCCTACCAACATGTTTAAAATATAAAAAAACTAACACTTATAAAATATAAAAAGAAATCAAACAAACTTTAGGTAATTTCTCCCAGCAATCCTTGGTTTTAATGTAAATATATAAAAAAAAATCTAATATAAATATGAAATAATGATATTTAACTTAATAAAATATTTTATTGATTCGAATGCGAATATATATTCGCATTTGAAATTGAATTTCAAAAGCAAATAAAGTCTTGCAACAAAATGTTTACACAGAATTCACGTTTAGATAAATATGTGTAATGTGAGTCTCTAGTCACTAGTGGATATGTAAACAAGAAAACATATTTGCACGTGGAGAATATCTAAAATCAACGATTATTTTTCTAGTACCTATTTGATTTCACGCAAGTATTAAACATTTAGAAATGATAGATTTTAACGGTTTTAAAAGGCGATTTATTCAGTCCGTGAACACGCTAGCTGCAAAGTGTGCGAAACGTCGGTAATCGGTATAATAATAATATAATGAATAATTCGCGATTTAAATCAGTTAAAATCTTTAATTTCTAAATTAACGATTAATCGAATGAATTGCGAGCTTTTAATCCATACTAATATTATAAATGCGAAAGTAACTCTGTCTGTCTGTCTGTTACTCAATCACGCCTTAACTACTGAACCAATTTGCATGAAATTTGGTATAGAGATATTTTGATACCCGAGAAAGGACATAGGCCACTTTTTATTGCGAAATATGTACAATAATATTATGTAGTAGTTAATAATATCAAATCTTTTTTATTTCTTACTTTTCCGTTTTTGAAGTCGGTTGTTTTTAACGCAGTTATTTTTATTTAAGGTGATGAATTAATTTTTCTAACATTTACGGCCCTTTTTAAACCTTCGTAATTTTTATATTATTAAAGTTGTCGTGATGAAAATTCTTGACAAGAAAGTTCAATAGTAACACAATACGTCTACCGTTTTAGAAACATGATTCCATGATATTTTCTCGATAGAAAAAAAATACAAAGTTGTCATTGTTATTTTTTTTTAATCTCTGGCATCTTCAAAATAACAAACGTAAAGTTACGACTTTTTGGATTTTAACTATAAAATATACAACCTATACGTCTACCGATTTAGAATTTTGAAATATGCAATGGTTTTGAAATAAACAAGAAATACTTGAAATTAGCGCGCGACCAGCCAATATAGCGAGAGCCGCCCTGTACCTTCCCACCCCGATCGCTGCACGAGTCATTCCCGCTACGGCCGTCACACGGGGAACTTGTGTCGCTCGCGCAATCGTAACAGAGGGTGACAACACGATAAGACAAAATGAGACAAATGGGGACAATAAAGAAAATAAGAAGAAGAAACATAAAGGTTGGAGGAAAAAGAATGCTTACAATTGGAACAAATTAATGAAGTAAGTTGGTTTTATTTTAAATTTGATGATAATTGTATTATAGACGATGTTTGATATGTACCCCTGTTTTAAGTACATAACGAATGTGTAAGATTTTTTCATTTATAGCATAGATAATCTTTTCAGAAATCCGGAATCCAGAAGGAAAATAAACCCACTGATTGTTCACAATGTGAACCCACTCCTTCGTAAGTACCTTTATTCAGTCAAAAATGTATGTTATCAACGCTCTACTTTTTTTTAGCGCATGATTCAATTTTTAGCAAAAAGCAACAAAGTGCAAAGAAATAAAAAATCATGGTGAACTTAGTGGAAGTATGGTAGATGTAATATGGAACAGGAGCTCATTGGAGTAGTATTATATTTAAAAAAAATACGAAAAAATTTCAAGAATTACATTTCTTAGTAGGTGGTAGATAAGTATGTTGTTTTTATAGAATTTGATGTTGATATTTATTTCATTTATACTTACTACACCTGTGCGGGAAATTGCTTAGTACTAAAACAGGTTTATATTCATATTTACATAGTAATGTGAGTTTTCATTTCGAAAAATTTTGTGTAAGTATATTAAATTGAGTTCCTGGGTGATCTGGAAACACAATTGGACCCGGAAGATGGCGCTGCAGTCACTCCTCCTAATCACATGAACCGATTTGGATGAATATTTGTGTGCACATTTCATTGTTGTGGGATGATTGGTTGATTCGTTTTCACATTAGCTAATATTATGTATTTTTGTTGTAAACTTAATTTAATGTTTATAATACATTATTATTGGTATAAATAAGCCAGTGTTCGTCTCACATTGCTGTACCTGCCTACCTACCCTACCAGGGCCTAACTTTGTTCTGGCTATTTTATTTTGATTATTTGTAATGAATAATTACAATTATAATAGAGTGCAAAAAATAAATACATGCGTCAATATATTTTGTGTTTATTTTAAAAACAATTTTTTTATTTAAAAAAATATCATTCCGACCGCACCTATTATAACCTGTATTATTTTGTAATAAAGTAAACATTACGAAATAATAATAATTATTAATAATGTCTAAGAAGTTGTTAAAAAGAAGATTATTTGTTTATAAGCAAGAAAATAAAACCAATAAATCAACAATTAAATAAATGTATAACAATATTATAACTGTATGACGACTCCATACATGTTTGTCCCGAGTCGGCCAGCGGCAGCGCGGCGAGTTTGCAAGAATGACTTCGCGCACACCCGCGTTCGCGATAGCGAGCTATTAGACTCCGCCCGCCAAGCAGTGGATTTTTTTTTGTGTATCGTCTTAATACTTTTTAGTGTATTTTTCAACACGAATCAAACGAGCCCAAACTCGATAAAGTTGAGTCAATATATTACTGAGTTCCTATGGCCACCTTCCGATTCCATCATCAAATCAGCTTCATGTCATGATAATGTTTCATCGCTATCAAATTTACTTAAGTATACAAAATTTCAGCTCAATCGGTTACCGGGAAGTGAATCAAAGTTACTTGCTACATATCAACTTAGTCGTCGAGTACAGACAAAAATGCTCATAAAATAAAAACTACTCGGCCTATCCGAAAAAAAAAATTATGTGACCAATTCGACACCATCCCGCATTGAACAAAAAAAGAATCAAGTAAATCGGTTCTGAAACCTCGGAGTAATCGGTGTACATACATAAAAAAAAATATACCGGCCGAATTGATAACCGCATAAAATCGCATGGAGAGCTTAATTTTCATTAAAGGTTCTAATCGCACGGAAAGCTAAATTTTCACAAAAAAGCTCTAATCGCACGGAGAGCTTAATTTTCACAAAAAACTCTCATCGCACGGAGAGCTTAATTCTCACAAAAAGCTTTAATCGCACGGAAAGCTTAATTTTCGCAAAAAGCTCTAATCGCACGGAAAGCTTAATTATCACAAAAAGCTCTAATCGCACGGAGCTTAATTTTCACAAAAAGCTCTAATCGCACGGAAAACTAAATTTTCACAAAAAAGCTCTTTATCGCACGGAGAGCTTAATTTTCACAAAAAGCTCTAATCGCACGGAGGCTTAATTTTCAAAAAAGCTATAATCGCACGGAGAGTTTAATTTTCATTATTTAAGCTCTAATCGAACGGAAAGCTTAATTTTCTTAATTTTCTAATCGCACGGAGAGCTTAATTTTCACAAAAATCTCTAATCGCACGCAGAGCTTAATTTTCATTAAAGGCTCTTATCGCACGGAGAGCTTAATTTTCACAAGAAGCTCTAATCACACGGAGAGCTTAATTTTCATAAAAAGCTCTAATCGCACGGAAAGCTTAATATTCACTAATAAAAATAACTGCGTTAAAAACAACCGACTTCAAAAACGGAAAAGTAAGAAATAAAAAAGATTTGACATTATTATTTACTACATATTATTTATATGTGCTATTTATTAAAAAGGTTTGATGTCGGTGCACGGGCTTAATACTAAGTGCTTAATGTTCGGCACCAACTTCAAACCTATTTAATAAATAGCACATCCATACTAATATTATAAATGCGAAAGTAACTCTGTCTGTCTGTCTGTTACTTAATCACGCCTTAACTACTGAACCAATTTGCATGAAATTTAGTATAGAGATATTTTGATACCCGAGAAAGGACATAGGCCACTTTTTATTGGGAAATATGTACCACGGGCGAAGCCGGGGCGGACCGCTAGTTAATTATAAATTTAATGGATGACGTTTAAATTTCAACCACGAGGCGATAATTGCTTGTTAAAATTATATTATGCCATCAATTTATAATAACATGGCTATTTTTGAATCGATCTCTGGTAAATTTCATTTTAAAGTAGATTGTTAGGGATGCCTATTGGTTTATACTTATGAACTTAATTTATTTACACTGATCAAAATTTCGAAGTACCTATGGAATTAAGTTTCTTGAAATAGCGGTTCAAAGACGACTTATTCATATAAATAATCTGTTATCATCTGCCCTTGATGTAGGGTTTAAAACGTCGGGTACTTTCGTATTTAACTTAGAATTCATAGATAATGTTTTAGTTATTCTCTCATAAAATCAAACAGAAAAAGTAGTTATTTATCTGGTAGTAGGATGCATCAATTTTCTAAGCATCATTAATTTATTACTTTGATGAAATTAATAATATTGTATTTACTCAGTTTTAACTGGATTATAATAATGAGATTACACTCAGAGAACTTTGAAATGATACCCTCTCATTGAGGTTAGGTTATGACTTATGGCAACCCTAAGCAAGACTAATGAGGCGTACACACGAGGTGGAAAAGGTTAATATGAATAAGCCGGTGTGTACTACGCCTACATCCCAGTGTGTAGCCATGTTGTTGTAATTAATGATCCTGTTGGACTTTTTTCTTGTTATTTAATTATATTTAATGCTTTTATAGTGCTGACGCGGACGTATGTAATATTTTTTTTATATTTAGTTTGGCTCAGAAATGTTACATGCTGAAAAAAATATTCTACTACATTCATATTTTTCTTTCGCTTGGCCAGCAACGAATGTAAAAAAATACACAAAATTATAAACAATTAGTTTCACATCACATACAATTCATTACTGTTTATTTAATACATAATATCTTGATGACTACCTCTACTCACACTCACTCTGTAATCTGTATTTAGCACATGTTTTACTGAGCGATTTCTTTACGGGTAATTAGGTGATCAGCCCTCTGGGTGCTGCCAGATAAGTAATCTATCGGGTATTGAATTAAAGCCTCCCTTCTCTCACACGATAAGCGCTGTAATCGAAGAAATACTTTATATTATTTAAGCAAATATCAATTGTCTCTAAATGAATATTATTTACTAAAGATAAGTTATCTCTTGAGCTAGATAATAATTAAAGAAATGATAACATTAATTGTAATAAATTAGGACACTCATCATCAACGAATTGATTTGGATAAACAAAAAATTACTTTGTGATTTCAGATTTTGCGATTAGTGTTCTCTGAAAAAAAAGTACCCTAGATAAAATACAGATAATAATACCTATAATGTTAAGTTTTCAATTTATTTGGCATTTAGTCAATTAAGGTCTCAAAGTTTTCTCACTCGTAATGCTCAACATTATGCAATATTAGGATCTCTCAAAGTATTATTTAGTGTTATTCGGTAAAAATATAGTTATAAAATTTAAAATAATTTATTGAGCTACAGTGAGAAAGTCTATATCCTCTTTAAAAATGTTTAAAAAATATTATTTTAAAAACGACCACTAAAATTTGCTACAGTACAACTTATTATTAAGATATTATTATTTTATCCCGTAAACACTAAACTCATAGCCACCACACAAATCGTGTCACGTATGAAACATGCTCCGGGATTATCTGCATTGCAATATTAATGGTTCTCTCTGATACATTGATAACGGTATTTGCTACTAAATTAAGATTTTATGTCGCAGGTAAGCGGGCTAACATTTGACAACGTAGAAGTTTCGAGTAGTGTGTTATAAGAATTTGTTTGCTTGAACGCGCCTATCCCAGGAACCAATGGTCTGATTTGAAAAATTTATTCCCTTTTGGATAGTATTTTATCGAAGAATGCTATAGAGTATAGGGTATATTATCATCACGCTTAGACCTGCAATAGGAGCGGAGCAATGCTGGTAAAACCGCGAGGCACAGATAGTAACTTTATAAAATATTACTTTTATTCCTAACAGTTTCTCAATTCCTTGCTGGAATACATTATTTTAAATAAAATAGTATATGAAATAGTTGTATGGTAATAAATATAAAAATTGGATCAAACAGGTATTCTTATTCCCAAAGGGTACCTAATGGGATGAGACCACAAATAAATAGCTGTCACATGTTCGGATATTTCTGACAGGCGCAGGTTAATTCTGTTGCATTGCATTTAATATTAATATTGCCCTAATTGCGAAGTAGCTAGATAGGCATTATATAGTAAACTTATGTACTTGATGATTCATTATTAATTAAACAGTTTCAGGTAAAATATTGTGAACTAACAATACATTTAATTAGAACTATTGTTAAATTTAACTTCTTGAACAGGATTCATATTGTATTCACATTATCTACATAAAAATATTATATAAAAAATGTTCGCATTGCTTTATAATTTTTATTTTATCATAATATTGTACCTATCTTTTTTCTTAATTTTTCAAAAAAATATCATTGAATAAATTAAATAATAGTTACACGTAAAGTTGTACACGCAATGTTGTAGTAAAGCAAAAGAAATTAGGCGCCGGCGAGATTCGAACTCACGATCTCCTGTTTACTAGACAGGCGCTTTAACCAACTAAGCCACGGTGCCGATGGCGACGCTTGTGAAATAAGAAATAATATTATTCTCGAATGTACCTACCTCAGTATTTTTTTTGCTTTATAATAAATCAAAATATATGGTGGGGCTCACCGCGGCTCACACTTCACTTGCGTGCTTTTTTCACAATCTAGCTTCGCTATACGGTAACCTCTATAATAATGCATATATTATTATAGATAATGATATGATATATCGGTTCTTACTTCTTACTTCTTATTAATGATTAAGAGGTATTTTGTGACCTTGAATTATGTATTTATTTTTCGATCATATAATAAAACGCACATGCATTATATTGATAAATAGCTATGAACCCTTATACCTAACCTTTACCTAACGCAAGGAAACTAAGCAAATAAATTATAGTCATAATCAAAATTTCTTCATATTCATCTCCTTATAGTCCTAGAAACGTACAGACATAATTTTTAGGAAAGTTTATCAGAATTGGATCAGTGTTAAAGCAAAAATCAATACTTGCAAATAAAATTCAAATTCAAAATCACATTTATTCAAATAACACACTTTTAATATTATGTAGCTCCTGTAACATTTATAAGGATATTTGCTAAAAATCGAGGTCAAGTAACTTTTACAGATCCCGAGTCAAGATATTATCGTGTAGGTATAGGTAATATTATACTTGTATTATCTTAATGTTTATTAGCATAAAATAAGACTCAACTTAGAAAGGACTGTGACAAGGCACTGATGAGCTATTATTAATTATCTATTATTAACAATAATCAGTTTTTAATATTTTATCTTTATTGTGAGTTTTTATTTGAACGTAGTTTTATTATCATGTGCAATCATAATACTTTATAATACATAAGAAACAACACATATTAAATATTAATTATAGACAACCCTATTGTGAAAAATAACATTCAACTTTCAAGTCAATTAGGGAAGGATACTTATTGAAGATAAATCTAAACTCAATGTAAATTTTACGTTAATGAAAATAATTAAAAAGCATCAGGCGCCGGCGAGATTCGAACTCACGATCTCCTGTTTACTAGACAGGCGCTTTAACCAACTAAGCCACGGTGCCGATGGCAACACTGTCGAAAATGCTGTTCCAAAAACAATGAATATGCTTTGTTATACTGGAGAATAACTGATTATTGGTGTTTCCCCAAGTGTTCTTTTCCGCATTTTGGCCGCAAAAAAGCATGATTTGAATAAGTCAAAAAAAAAGTCAAAAGTTTTTACTTACTACAAAAAAATGACTCAAATATACAAAAATATTATTAATTAAGACAAGATCCCACTGCTCGATTTACAGGTACCTATCGGTTTTTTGATGAAATTCATTTCAAACGAATGTCGCTAATCCATTCAAGTTATTAGTGAAATAGAATTAGGTTGCCGCAAATATCTGAAATAACTCCATAAGCTTATAAAACAGCTATAATTGGAACTAGATCTACAATCTCAAGCAAGCTTTACGTATTAGTAACCATAAATCAGCAAGTTCATATACCTAAACCACTAAATAATAATAAAAAAAAATGTGCGTGTAACTAGTGTACACACGTAAGAAGTGAAACTTCCTTATGACAATAATTTACTATACGCAACTTTACAGAAATACGTCGAATCACGCGTGGTAGGGATAAGAAAAAGATGGCGCGTAACGGAAAAATGTCACGCGTAACGAAAAAATGTTACACTAAATTTTTTCCAACCCCGACAAAGAAGTTTCACTTCAAAAAATAAACTAATTCAGTCATCAATCGTCTGCTGCATATCCCAGCTTTACAGAACGACCTGCATCCTCTCTTCAATAAGTTATCTACACAAATACAAACTCAAAGATTCACAATGAAAATCTCTCCATCACACGCTACAGTAGCTCATTCCAGCGGATTGCGTTTGCAACTAAACTCGGAACTGTCCCAAACGACCTCAGGGATTTCAACTTCAATGAATCCCTTCCAAGGTCGAGGGAACTAATAAACTGTCAAGAAACAGTCTTTCAATATTTTTTTTGGTTTGAATTGACACATTCGACAGCGGGATTTAGTTATTGGACCGATGTTGGACGTAAAAATAATTAAGTAGGTATTGAAATAATACCCGAGAGCGTACATTTAAATGTTATTATAATATAATATCAATAGAAAGATATGGCGCCATACCACCACGAATCTTACATTTATTGCGCTCTCCTATAAAGATGGTCATTAATTTTCATTAATTTTTCGCTTGTTTAAAAATACTCAACAAGAAAATAAAATGTTACTAAGAGCGAGCAACCTCGCAAACCGACGAAGCTCGGTCTATGTGAATGTGAATCGGCCTGAGGAAATTATCAGCAGCAGAATTGTTTATAATGAAATTCGGCAGACAACCTAGTTTAACAAAAGATCAACCACCAACAACCCGCCCAAGCCATCAATAATTTGAACTAAAATATCTTCAAAACAATGTGATCAATATGCATATTGCATATTAAACAAATCATAAAGTTTCAATAAATGGCAAGTTAACCGCAGGAGCTATTCCGGTGTTCCCGGGTGAAACTTAAATAGCCGGGGGCTGTCGGGTTCCCAATTACCTACTTGGGACCTCAGAGAGTAATAAGATCGATCACTCACAGGCCAAGAGACTGCTGTGAATTGCTTTAAGATACAGTTAATATGTTCCCGTGAGAAATTTAAATAGAAGACGTAAGTATAGTATTAATACAATTGTTACTTGTAATATACTATTCTTCCGTGTTTTTAAATGATTTGCATTTATGTGAGGAGATATGGTTTAGGTTTAAAGAAGATTAAATTATATTTCGTTCCTGTCAGTCTTGACCCTAACTTATTGAAAAAATGAGTACCATTTATATGCTTATAAAAAATATTTGAATTAACAAAATCGCAATTAATATTCAAAAAATAGATCGCTAGTCACTTCTAGCCACCAGCTCCCTTACTATAAACTGTAACAAACCCATTTATACGGCGATTAGAGCGGAGTCTCCTTAATTAGTTTGCTTCTCGTGTGAGCCACGTGACCTTCTGCGGTCAAGAGTCACCAAAGATTTAGGTCATTAATTTTTAGCTCTCTTGAGATCACTAACGATTATACCCGTGATTGTTAGGTTATAGTACATACACCATCTAAAGAAATGTCTTTATTACAAAAGAAGAAATGGCGTAGTTGAAAATAACGAAAATTAAGATCAACGAAATTGCTATTATTTCTCCAAACGGCTGGGTGTGTTACGTAAATAATAAACCAACTTTCTCACGAAATATAGGAAAAATTAAGACTTTCTGTTTCATTCACGACGAAGTTTTAGGGGGAGTCGAAATTGTCCGGAATTGCTTCGAGAAAAGGATAGTGCGGCTGCGGCCGTGCCGCTTTTACAGATTCCTTGTGAACTATCTAATCGATTCAGAAATAAACCTCATCATGCACACTAATTCAATACTTACCCTAAATACACTAACTACTACACAGTTTGGTTTTGTACCATTTCAAAAAAGGCAAAAGAAAACAACCACATCTAATTGTTATTTATTAAAATAGTAAAATAAATACAATAAAATTATTCAGTTAACAGTCTTCAGTTACAAATATGCTTCAACTATTTCGTCATATCCGCCTTCTCCTTGTCCGCTTTCCTCAAATCCTTCAACTGCTGGTTCTCTGATACCAGAGCTTGTACACGCTGCTCGTATTTTTCACGTAATTCCTGTAAAATATTATTTCATAAGATTTATGTCAATTTTTAAGCTATTGCATAGCTTCTATCGCGGGCCTTGAGCGCGGGGACCGAATCGAGAAATTCCGTAACGAAAAAACCTCACGCTCCCCACTCCGACGGGCGCGGAGGTGTTTTGACGAAACTAAAATAGCTTAAACATTCTACTAAAAGGTTGTGTGGATATGGCGTAATTAATGTAATGTAAAACTTGGACATTAAAAAAGTATTTCACATAGCACAAGAATAACAATTCGTTGATGATGAACTATTTTTTAAAATATGATAGACTATAAAAAAAAAATCGGAAACCTATCTACAAAGGAATACTTTACAAGTGTGGAATATAAAAAAAATGAACAACCTAAAATGGGATTGTTCACAAACACAAAATTCAAAAAGCTCTTGACAACCTAATAGTAGGGGAGGCCAGGATGCTAAATGTGGATTTACTCGAGCGTCACGGGAACCTATTAGAATTGGTAGATTAGACCATAGCGAGAAAAAAAGGTCCTATAATGTTTTCACTTTTAGCGATGGGGAAGGGTTTTTTGATTTTTTTTAATTTAAAAAAGAAAAAAATTGGCTTGGAAATACTCAAGCGCGTTAGATATTGATATTTTGCATGCTCCAGGACGTCACTGAAAAAAAGTATACGTTAATCTGACGATTTAAGTGGCGATTTAATCGCTATGAAGAAAGGGTAAAAAATTTAAGTAATATTATTCGAGCGCGTCAGATTAATATATGGGGGGGTTAATTACAATATAAGAAGTCCCCATTTCGCTAATCTGACGATTCGAGCTCAACCTTAGGAAATTATGGATTATTCAAATTTGCCAGCGGGGCCCCTGAGCGCACCCACCAACCATAACTGCTCATATTGACTAGAGGTACTAATGAATAGCTAAGGTACCGTCCCTTATAGTAATCTGACGCGCTCGAGTAAATCCCAAAATCCCCTCTTGGGCTCCCCTACTATAAAAAAAATTATCAACAACAATTGATCATTTTACAACACTTAATAGACCAGGATCTTTCGCCCATTTTTGCACTTGATTACTATCAAGCTAATTTTCCGTGAGTAGCTTTATTTTGATGAGACGCCCAAAAATTTCCTGTACGAAACTCCCGATTGTGGTAGTTTACAGAGGTAACAAGGATAAAATGTTTTGATTTGATGGTTCTCAAATATTTATTACGCAATTTGTAGGACAATGTGTCTGTTGAATTATATAAATATTAACTAAGTGAAAACAAAAAAATCTGCTGGTTAGTAATCATTTATGATGACCTCGTTATCGATACACATTGGAAAGAGGGGACTCTTTGATCAAACCTTTGATTTTGTAGGACAAATATTTTTTCGAATAATTTAGATAATTATTATTATCTTGAGATTGAACAAAAAAAAATTCAGTTAGTAATAAATATTTGAGAACCATCAAATCAAAACATTTTATCCTTGTTACCTCTGTTAGCTATCACAATCGAGAGTTTCGTACAGGAAATAATTAGGCGTCTCATCAAAATAATAGCTCACGGAAAATTAGCTTGATAGTAATCAAGTGCAAAAATGAGCGATGGATCCTGAACTATAATATACAGTACCTTGAATATAGCCAATTGCGTGGTATACTCCTTCTTCAGGTCATCGTTAAGCCCCGAGCTGGTCTGCGCGCGCTGCAGCACCAGCGCGTGTCGCTCCTTCTCCGCCTTGAAGCGGGCCTCCATCGCTTCTAGACGGTCCTGGAGTTGGCGTGCTCATTTTATCTTAATACTAGCTTTCCGCCCGCGGCTTCGCCCGCGTTTTCAGAGAAAACCCCGCATAGTTCCCGTTCCCGTGGGATTTCTGGGATTGCGTTATTTTCCCGGGATAAAAAGTAGCCTATGTCCTTTCTCGGGTATCAAAATATCTCCATACCAAATTTCATGAAAATTGGTTCAGTAGTTTAGGCGTGATTGAGTAACAGACAGACAGACAGAGTTACTTTCGCATTTATAATATTAGTATGGATATATAAATCTTGTGTCACAATGTTTGTCCTCAATGGACTCCTAAACCACTTAACCGATTATGTATAATAAAATTCGCACACCATGTGCAGTTCGACCCAACTTGAGAGATAGGATAGGTTTTATCCCGGAAATCCCACGGGAAAGGACGAAGCCGCGGGCGGAAAGCTAGTATTATGTAAAATTGAATTGTAATATTGACATGATTTAAAAAAAGCAACTATGTATGGAGTTTCTTGCCGGTTCTTCTCCATATATACTGCTTTCCGAATCTTTAAATTATGTAATGCCGATTCAAAAGTGCTTTTATAAGAAGCCTAATTGAATAAATAAATGTTTGTGTTTGACTTGGTCACGGTCATGTTAAGGTCACCATCACGACCATTACAACTATCAAATGTCATGTAAGAATATGGACATAGCCATGGTCAAGGTCAGATCTAGGTCGTGGTCATGGCCACAACAATGACTACAGCCGATGATGTATATGACCAAATAGTATTGATGCATTAATAAAAATTTACTAAGGGCCGATTTTTCAATGCTTGGATAAAACTTATCCGTCCAATAAAGTATTACACGATAATATTAAAATGTCACGTAAACTGTCAAATACGGGCAATTAGAAAACGTTTTTAAAATTGTAGTTTTATACATTATTCGACGAATAAGTTTTATCCAAGCATTGAAAAATCGGCCCTAAAGGTAATAATGTCAAGAAAATTTGCATTTTCGTAGATAAAACAAATGCAGTTTATGCGGGTATTTGTAGACATGTATTTGATTTCGAATGTCAACAAATAATTCAAGTGCTAATTCATATCGAATTATGAAATTGAAAGTACGTCTACTAACTACTTTTATCGAAGTCTTGCATAAAAACAACACCAAATGCCACCACCCTCGTCAATGTTTCATATTTACTAAACGATTGCAAATTACACAGATATGAGAAAAAAATCTATTCTTATTTACGTTGAAGTTGCATTAAACTTCGCGACACTTTCCAAAACACAAAAATCATTAATTATAATTTTACACGTCTCAACTTGGTCATAAATTACTCAAGACTATTTCAAGCACAATTTCGCCTCGTGATTTGCAAAATTTAAAAAGCTATACTAATGATGAAATTTCACAAGTCTGTAAGTGAAAAAGTTTTGCAAAAACCGCAGCACGTCAAAAATACTTCCTCATGTAATAAGTTACTTCGGAAATTACATTTTTATGTACGGCAGTTGAAACAAAGAAAAATGCGTAGGATGACGCTCCTTGATGACATACTAATATATTCTATTGATAAATTTCACGTTTATTCCATTGAAAAGTTACATTTGGGGTTGCATTTTTTAGAGGACGCAATTTTAATTTTTTGATGTGTAGGGGGGTTCAGTGTGAAGCTATCACCAAGTTTGTGGGGTTGCCACCCTTGTCCCACGGCCGCCATCTTGAAAATAGCGGTTGATATGGTTTTTACAATATATCTCTTTAACTATTTATTTGATAAAAAAAATTGTTAACATTATTTGTTGCAAATTAAATTCTCTACAACTTTGGTCCAGTAACTTTTTGTCGTAGAACTATAAATAAAAAAGTTATAAGCGAAAATGTTCAGAAATTAGAGATATTTATATTTTTCAATAAAACTTTTTTTATCATTTTACGAAGAAATGGTATCAGACCATTATTGTAGATTGTTTTTTGAGGAACAACTTTTATATACATAATTTTTTCATTAAGTAGATAGCTAAGATTTTACAGCGCTCCGAAGTGAGTACTATTTTTCAGTACTCTTAACTATACAGTATACATATATTATGTGTGTACTAATAATAATTTGTCATCAGTAATTGTTTTTAATATTTTTAATAATTAATAATTAATTTTGCAATATTATTAATAATTAATTATTGACTGAACTGACTTGAAGTCTCGAAGCGCGTTTTTTTTACGTCGAAAAGCAGGGTTGAAATGTTCTGCAGTGTGCTTCCATTGTTCTGGAGTCTGGGAAAAGAGCCAATAGCCATTATATGTATAGTTAGGAGAACTGAAAAATAGTACTCACTTCAGAGCGCTGTAAAACCTTAGCTATTGACGTAATGAAAAAATGTTTTATATAAAAGTTGTTCCTCGAAAAAGAATCTACAAAAATGGTCTGATATCATTTCTTCGTAAAATGATAAAAAAAAGTTTTATTGAAAAATATAAAAAGCTCTAATTTCTGAACGTTTTCGCTTATAACTTTTTTATTTATAGTTCTACGACAAAAGTTACTGGACAAAAGTTGTAGAAAATTTAATTTGCAACAAATAATGCTAACAATTTTTTTTATCAGATAAATAGTCTAAGAGATATATCGTAAAAACCATTTCAACCGCTATTTTCAAGATGGCGGCCGTGGGACAAGGGTGGCAACCCCACAAACTTGGTTTTAGCTACTCACTGACCCCCCCTACACATCAAAAACATAAAATTGCGTCCTCTAAAAACTGCAAGGTTAGGCCTAAAAGATGTAACATTTCAATGGAGTAGTTGTATTACGTTCAAATGTCTTCATGGATTTTCCTACAGATGGAACAAATTGACCCGAAAATAATAATAACGATAAAAGATAATGGAAACACAGTAATTTACATTCAAGTGAGCTCAGTACTTGTTTCCTTATTGAGTTACATTTAGACTACGCTTTCTCGTAAAAAAGACATCGTCCTGAAAACAACCGTGTATTCAAGGAGTCGAAATTCTGAGTTATTTTAAAAAATATAGCAACATATTACAAAAAAACAAATAACATTGAACCAATCGAATTTGACTTTGTAAAAATTAAAACTTGAACGTCGAAATTTTTCACAATGTTAACTCCGACTTTTCTTAATCAAATTAAGTTTTTCATCAAAAACAACAAAACATCATCATCACCACCCACCTCCATAGCCTTAACCTCCGCGTTCCTAATATTCAGCAGATCCTTGGTGATCACGTTGATATCCTTGAGCGACTGCACTTGAGTGGTGAGAGCTTCGATCTGCAGCTCTTGGTTCTTCACCATCTTTGTCTTGTCGAATATCATGCCGCGCGCTTTGCTTAACAGCTACAAAACAAATTATTGAAGTGAAACTTCTTTATCGGGGTTGGAAAAAAATTTAGTGTAACATTTTTTCGTTACGCGTGACATTTTTCCGTTACGCGCAATCTTTTTCTTATCCCTACCACGCGTGATTCGACGTATTTCTGTAAACTTGCATATAGTAAATTATTGTTTGAAAAATAAGGTCATAACGAAGTTTCACTTCTTACGTGTGTACTGTGTACACTAGTACACGCACACATTTTTTTTTTCAGGTTTTCAAAATCTTTTTTTTCCTTCAACTGCGACTTGGCAATCTGTTTTAAAACAATTGGCCATTATTTTTATTGAGAAATTGTCACGAGATAATGATTTTGGTAGAAAACTCTTGTCCATCGACTCAACTCTTTTTTAAAAAGACATAAAAAAAATGAATAGCCGTGGATAAAATACTAATGTTAAGTAAATTCACAAAAGCTATTTTAAATTGATTATACTAATAGCAAATAGGACACCGGTTTTAGAAAAGATGTGGACAAACACTACAAATATTTTTAACAAAACACACAAGTAATCTTGATGGAACTCAAAATGAAATTACATCAATGCTACTTCTTGTTTACTCATTTTAGAAGAAACCTACACACAATCTTGTACCACGAAACCCCCCAACATGAAGTTTTCTCAACTCAAACACGAAAGCAATAAATCTCGCGAATCACAAGTAAACCGGTGACAAGTCCCGCGGGAACATCAATATCAGTCACATTGACAACGGCTCCCTATTGTTTGCGGGTAGTTGAAATGTGTATTGAAATTTGTGTTTTAGCAAACTTCCTCTAAGGAGACATATTTTTCCATATTAATTAGTATACGACGTGCGTTGTATTCATACAAATTTAAAAGATGAAATGTTTGGAATCATAGCCGTTTATACGAAGTCGTTAAGTTTTTAAAATTTTTCCAATTTTCCGCGCAATTATCTATCAATCAAATATCCTTGACAGGTATTTTGTAATAAAAGAGCAGAAGATGAATAAAATCAAAAAAGGTCTCAAAAGGAAATAAGGTTCATCAATTCCATATCGATTTCACCACCTACAAAATCATCTAAGTGCAAACGTACAAACAGACAGACACACAAACTAACCTCCTCATGCTGCAGCTTTATGCTTTGTATCACCTCCTGATTCTTGCCAGCTGGTTTCGATAATGCCGCTTGTAATTGCGTCTCGAGATTCTTTATCCTGCTTCTTAGAAGATCTATTTCCTCTTCGCGAACCTGGTGGTAGGATTCAAAGATATCAAATGTTCAGTTTTTTCACTTAGTGGCGATATTTCAATCTTTAGTTAAAACTTAGCTGTCCAATAAAGAAAAACACGGTCACAAACAAAAATGTCACCTGAAAAATGTTTAAATTAGGGCAATAGTAGTCCATTGAATAAAAAGTTCTAGAGTGCGTGAGTTAGTAACGTAAGATGTTTCTTCGGAAACATGTCAAGAGTCCCTAGGTAATAAACATACTAAAACCCCGGGCCACTAGGAGGAGCCCCGGAGTGGGGGGAGGGGGGAAATGGGTCCATTTTTTCATTTTTCACTTAAATCTCAAAACCGGTACATGTTAGAGAAAAACTTTCAAGGAAAAGTTGAAAGGCCATAAAATTATCTACAAGTTGTACCTAAATTATTTTTTCCTATATCCTACCGTTTCTGAATTATACGCAGTAAAACATGATTTTGGCTCAAACAATTTCCACATCAATCGATCAAAAAATATTTCTTTCTTCCAAAAAACTCAAATGTGCAACTTGTGACCGGTACTGATAGATTGCTCTTAATTAGGTCTATAATTGGTAAAATAAACACATTCCTCCATGGAAGCCTTTAGGAGGAATCGATTGTCAAAATATTATATTAGGGCAGTTTGAGTTACTGAACTTGATCTTTTTATTTTTTTCTTCCAAAAAACTCAAAAGTGCAACTTGTGACCGGTACAGATAGATTGCTCATAATTGGGTCTATCATTGATAAAAATACCAGATTCCACCACCGAGGCGTTTACGGGGAATTGAATTTTATTAGGGTAGTTACGATACTTGAACTTTTTATTTTTTTTCTCCAAAAAAACTCAAAAGTGCAACTTGTGACCGGTACTGATAGATTGCTCTTAATTAGGTCTATAATTGGTAAAATAAACACATTCCTCCATGGAAGCCTTTAGGAGGAATGGATTGTCAAAATATTATATTAGGGTAGTTTGAGTTACTGAACTTGATCTTTTTATTTTTTTCTTCCAAAAAACTCAAAAGTGCAACTTGTGACCGATACTGATAGATTGCTCTTAATTAGGTCTATAATTGGTAAAATAAACACATTCCTCCATGGAAGCCTTTAGGAGGAATCGATTGTCAAAATATTATATTAGGGTAGTGTGAGTTACTGAATTTGATCTTTTTATTTTTTTCTTCCAAAAAACTCAAAAGTGCAACTTGTGACCGGTACAGATAGATTGCTCATAATAAGGTCTATCATTGATAAAAATACTAGATTCCACCACGGAGGCGTTTACGGGGAATTGAATTTTATTAGGGTAGTTACGATACTTGAACTTTTTATTTTTTTTCTTCCAAAAAAACTCAAAAGTGCAACTTGTGACCGGTACCGATAGATTGCTCATAATTAGGTCTATCATTGATAAAAAAACCAGATTCCACCATGGAGGCGTTTAGGAGGTATTGAATTTTATTAGGGTAGTTACGATACTTGAACTTTTTAACTAACTACCCTAATAAAATTCAATTCCCCGTAAACGCCTTCATGGTGGAATCTGGTATTTTTATCAATTATAGACCTAATTATGAGCAATCTATCTGTACCGGTCACAAGTTGCACTTTTGAGTTTTTTGGAAGAAAAAAAATAAAAAGTTCATGTATCGTAACTACCCTGATAAAATTCAATTCCCCGTAAACGCCTCCGTGGTGGAATCTGGTATTTTTAGGAATTATAGACCTAATTATGGGCAATCTATCTGTACCGGTCACAAGTTGCACTTTTGAGTTTTTTGGAAGAAAAAAATAAAAAGATCAAGTTCAGTAACTCAAACTGCCCTAATATAATATTTTGACAATCGATTCCTCCTAAAGGCTTCCATGGAGGAATGTGTTTATTTTACCAATTATAGACCTAATTAAGAGCAATCTATCAGTACCGGTCACAAGTTGCACATTTGAGTTTTTTGGAAGAAAGAAATATTTTTTGATCGATTGATGTGGAAATTGTTTGAGCCAAAATCATGTTTTACTGCGTATAATTCAGAAACGGTAGGATATAGGAAAAAATAATTTAGGTACAACTTGTAGATAATTTTATGGCCTTTCAACTTTTCCTTGAAAGTTTTTCTCTAACATGTACCGTTTTTGAGATTTAAGCGAAAAATAAAAAAATGGACCCATTCCCCCCCTCCCCCCACTCCGGGGCTCCTCCTAGTGTCCCGGGGTTTTAGAATGTTTATTACCTAGGGACTCTTAACATGTTTCCGAAGAAACATCTTACGTTACTAACTCACGCACTCTAGACCCCCCTTGGAGGGACTCATTCAATGGACTATAGATAGTGTTTGGAATTGTTATTAAATATGTTATTTGACGCATAAGTTTTATCCACGGATTGAAAAGCCGCTTCTCACTCAAACAGTTTTTTATCCAACGATACATATATAGAAGCTCTATTAAATCGTCAAAACATGGAAAGACATTATTATCATCAAACTTTGTCTCTGATCTTTTTATCAACCCATGTGATTTCGTTATGAATTAAAGGAAAAAAATTAGCATCTTATATAGAAAATCTGTTATTATTCAGTAGAAAATGTACTCATAAAAGAATCAAATTGCATAAAACTCACTTTCAATTCTAACCTAAGCCCATCTTCACTCCTTTCGTTTTTAACTTTCTCCAGCTCTTCAATTTTCTTCAGTAACGCCTGTTCTCTTTGTAACCATTCTTCCTAAAAAGACATTATTCGATAACATAAAAAATTCCAATGACAAATTAGCAGTCAGATATATTTTTTTTTTATTTGTAAGAGAACCCAAATATTTCAAGCTTATTATTCCAAATTCACAGATAAAATATGATATACCCCCTGCAAACGATGTGTAAGCGCGATCCTCATACAAGTGGGGGACGGAAGCCAAACGATCATGTTCATTGACAAACCAAACCTTCACAGGAAGTACTGTCGCAGTGCATCGTCAAAAAACGTTTCTTGTTATCAGACGACTAAGCTTACGCCTCGTGTACAGAGTGGGCAAATTTCATCAATTTAGTAATTTCTTTCAATAAAAATAACATTAAACTCAATTACGATTACAATTATTGTCTACCAAGCCAACATTACATTTAATTAAGTAATTCACAAAAAAACTCAATTTTCATTTACCCCAAAAAAAAACAATCCTCAGTTTTCCCGCTGAAAATCAAATGAGATCACTTACCGACGGCTTTACAGCGTCTACATTTCCGTTCGTAGCGGCGTCACCCTCGGAATTCACTTCAACCGGTTCCGGTTTGATTTCCGTCCTCGAAGGATCATTTTCCACTTGCGTTTCTTTAACGTCTGCCTGGGAATTGGGGAAATACGAATCCATTTAGCGAGGCGGTTTGATACAAACGTATTGTGAGTACTTCTAGCTTTACGCTTTGTAAGTTGGCGGGATGTGGATATGCGACCCAGTTCGTGTGAAATAGGATTCTACTTGTACCCTCTTGGTGGTAAAAGGAGTAAACACGCATTTATCTGTGCCTAAGCAGTGTGTTGTAGTTTTGTTAATATTAGAAAAAAACTGATATGTTTAGTACGCGTCATAATATTTTTTGTTTGTCAAAATTTGTCAAATAACCTCTTTTTTTATTTGTATAATACGCAATCAATACGAGTGATTCTACTATTCAAACTTGTCTCTCGATTTACTGTACATATCGTAAATTAACCATACAGTTACAATGATACAACTTAATCTGTTAATATCTGCGATTAATTCATGAATAATTACATTAATAATTTACCTGTTGCTCTGTTTCTACCACACTGACAGCAGGACTAGCAGGTGCCTCCTGACTTGGAACGCTTTGATCAGCCTGAAATCATGACAGGCAAGTTTTAAGCAATGGCTGACAGACAATTACCTACAGGAGATGAATGTTTGTTTGAAGATTTTGAAATACCTTCGTAATTGCTAGTCATAATCTGTAATATTAAAACTCGTGTTATAATATCTTTATCTATTATTCAATAGATATTCACAACAATGGAAGCCTAAACAATCTAGCCTCGAAGGTCTAAAGTAAATTTATAAATTATATTCTAAAATTAATCAAACTAATCATCCGATCTGGCTGTGACATAAGACAATTTAGTGATGATAGCCGAAATTACTTCATAAACGGGTAACAGTTGGCTCAAAGGGATTAATACCGTCAAAACCAAAAGCGCATGGAATTAGAGCGAAATCACGCAACCATTCTGAGGCACAAACAATCCCTTAAAATGCTACGTGACTGGGCATTTTGGTGTTGGAATCAATCGTCGAAAATCCTGTTAAGTACTTAAGTTTGATTGATTTAAAAGCTTAGCTGCTAAACGGGTAATTGGTATTATAATGGCCATTCTATATGATAGAATCTTTGTCAGTTTATATGTAATGTCTAATATAATATTATATAATAGTATTTATTTATTATAATATAATAGTATATTAGACATTACATATAAACTGACAAAGATTCTAGCATAATATTATTATGCTGGAAGGATTTTCATAAACCACGCCATAATATATTGAAAATGTTTTGTAATCTGTTTACATCTCAATTACTTGTTAAAACGCGTACGTACGTATTAAAAGTTTCAAGTGACACTGCTCTCTGAATAATTCTAACTAAAATTATACTTTTCTAGCAAGTTTTATGCAAAAACATACGCTAATAAAAAAGGCGCCAAAATGCTCCACCTTTTGAATGACATTGTCTTCTTCTTGCCGCGTTTTTTTTTTTCGCGAAAAAATAGTTGAAGGGAAGTGAAATATACCTACAATACAACTTCGTATTGGGTACTGTTCAAAATAATATTACTAATAAATATAAATTACTTTGTACTTTTCAAATACTACATAACTTACGCTTCCATTTTTCAAATCACTAATCTTTGACCAAATGGAACGCATGAAGGAATTACTATTCGTTCGTATTCGTATAACGTCACATTCGTCATGTAAGTTTATATCCTCAATGCAATTTTCACCGATCATCACACACGTGGCTTACTGCAGATATTTTAATAAACAATGATAATAAAACTTTAAAATAAACAGGAATCAAGGTTAACAAATGTATTTTTTATGTTTTTATGGAATTACACTCAACAATACCAAAAGTCATAAGACTCAGACGAAAGAATGCTTTTTAAATTTTCGAATTCTATACAGCCAGTACCTACGCTACATACGAGATAAAGAGTTTTGATTTCATTAATTAATGTTTAAATAAAGTTTGGCGTACACAATGCACTCACCATTATAATATCTCTTAAATAATATCTACCAATACACTGATTTAAAACTTTCACGTGAAATAAGTAACGCGTACTAAACACACTGAAATGTCTTACGGGACTCGTCTATTTTTGGAGTGCAGGCGTTAGTATATAAATAGGATATTAGTGAACGATCACAATTCTCAACTTTCCCACCTATAATTTACAAGGCGCATTTTACCTACAGTAATTTAAACAAACATTAAAGTGTTGTATTGACCTTTTTTTTAGGGTTCCGTTATCCGTTCCGTACCAAAAAGGTAAAAAGGGAAGGGTCCCTTTTTTAAATTAGGAATCATTATTAGGGAATAATGATTCCTAATTTAGTAATTTGAAGGTAATCCATAAAATTTACATTGCAAATCCTGACAAACAAAGAATATAGGATAAAAATATATTACCTATATGAAATATAACAATATCTCCTATGTGTAATATTATATACCTACCTATGAGATGCACATCTATAGAAAAATATGAAGTTGAAGAGTTTGTTTGTTTACTTGAACTACTAGACTAATTTCAAAAAATATTTTACCGTTGTATTCATTATGTTCACAGAGTACCATATAGGTAGTAATATGAGGATATTATGTTCGATAAATTACATACAATTACATATTGGCGGCTGGTGCTAAATGCTCTCTGTGGAATAAAGTTTATACTGTGGCGATTTAGCGTAAGGCCGCGTTTCCATCTGCAAGCTGCTGTCGGACATTTGTTGCGGAAGTTTTCTTGCAGATGGAAACGCGGCCTTACGCTAAACGCCACAGTATTAGTTTACTCCACAGAACAGAAAAAAACAAATTTGTTTGTGTTCTGTGCTTTTAACCAACACAATTTTTAAATTTTATTAAACGTAAAGTCAAACGTGTGTATAGTCTGTTTCAAACCCAAAATTTTACACTTGACTTTGACGTTTGACACAAAAATAAATCTAAAGTTCGTTTCTTACAAATTGATTCTATTTAGAATTTAGTGCAGATTTTTTCATATAAATCAATATTTATTATATTATTGCCGTATATAATACATACCTAGTACCTGAAACCAAATTTACACTGAAAAATAACGTACTGTAAGTACTCCGCTTAAAAATGAGTTTAAAGCTGTATTCTTAATTGATTGTAACTTCGTGTTAGTTCGTTTTTCCCACTTAAAATATGTAGCAACTGTGCTAAAAATTAAACATTTACATTCCAGATATAACAATGACATCAGAAAAGAACGCACAAGTCGGCCAAGCGAGGGAAGCTTTTCAAATGTTACACCAAATTTCTCAACTGCTCAACACTGGTTTGGACTCTGAAACGTTAACTATTTGCATTCGACTGTGTGAGCTAGGTGTTGATCCAGAATTACTAGCTGTAGTAATCAAAGAAATAAGAAAGATGGGTGATGCATCTACACAAAGTAAACCAACTAATTTGCAATCCTAGGATATGGAGTGTTTTTAATTAAGTATGTCTCGTTGAATTAATGTTAAATCATAGTTATAACCTTGTAAGTCAAATCATTAATTAATAATTATATTCCAATAAATTAAGAATTATGGAAAATTTTTATTAAAATACCAGCAGATACTGAAAAAAAACCTAATGTAAAAACATCTGTTTTATGAGACAATAAAATTTTACATACCTACTTTTAATATTTTTTTTAAGAAATATATTTCTAGTAGCTAGTAGGTATGTAAAATTTCAATATTGCCTCTGTAAAAAATCTACAGCTTGTGAGTGTATAATGCCGGGTCCAGACTGGTGAAACGTAACATGCAATATAACATGCAATGAAAGAATTCACCGTTCACATTGCTGCAATGTATCATGAAAGGTAACACACTTTGTAACAATTTCTCATAGTTTGGACGTCTTGCGCGCGCGAATTGTGCATTACACGCGCATGCTACGAGCATTACAAGCCGCGCGCGGAGCGATCCGAAATTTGTCGGTTTTTCGACGAACACAAAGGGGCAAGGAACACGACTACGGGAGGTTCGTAGTGAATGCGCGTTATGAGCGCGCTATGCGTCCACACCAGCAGCGAACATGCAATGAAAGGCAGAATGTTACATTGCATGTTACGTTTCACCAGTCTGGACCCGGCATAATTCTACTGAGCCTGTTAATAATAATTGTTCGGTCACTAGGGTTCAATTTAGATTGCGATATACTGAATGATGATTTTATAAAGAAAAAATACGTCTTGCTTGTATGATACTTTAATTACGACTACTTTGTCAATTCAATCGGACATACCGCCCACCAAAACATATTGTTTTCAACTTAAATTCATTAACAAAAATAAACGATAGCATTTAAATAACAAAACTTCAACTTAACAATTATGATTGAGTACAGTGGACTGTATAACTGTAAAACTATAAATCCTTAACTACTTAATAGCTTGATTGTACATAGCTATACAATATTATGTTATGTTTTGGCAGGAATACATTTCATTAAGTTTTTTACAATCTATCACATTGAAAAAGTAACAAAATATTATGCAATATCTTACATTGACTTTAGGTAATTACTTAAACATTTTTACTTCATACATTAGATCTTCAAACAATTAAAACTTAAACAATTCTCAGAACTTCAACCTTTTGTAAAATAATACAAACAAATAACTTCAAAATTATTGTGTTTACAATTTCTTATCTTCTTCTAATTTTTATATAAAGTAATTTAGTTTCAATAACAATCGATACATATTAATTTAGCTTGTAAATACATAACTCATTTTTTAATCTATTTTATTTGGAAGTAAAACTAACTTTGATAAAGGTCTTTTTAACTCTTTACTGCCCTTACATTTTACTGTTACTATTCGTACTAAACCATCTGAGCCGGGATGGACTTCTTTCACGCAACCTAATAACCATTTAGTAGGTGGTAAGTCCTCTTCCTTAATTACAACGACATCTCCAATATTTGGTGACTGAATGTTGGTGTGCCATTTACTTCGTTGTTGTAATGTGTTTAAATACTCAGATCTCCAGCGGTGCCAAAAATCCTGAGTCATCTTTTATATACATCGCCATCTTGTGAGTAGGCCAGCATCAGCCTTAAGGTTAATGATCCAAAATCTGGTACGTATAAAGGACATCATTAACTGTATACCACCGTGTAACGTTCTAACATGAGCATCTTGTATTATTAATTTAGCTAAATGCACCTTCTGTGGTATGATTATGGGATGTTTTGTAGATTCTTCTATATTTGCCTTTTGTAATCTTCCACCAACTTTCATAATCCCATTTTCATCTAAAAATGGAGAAAGCTTGACTAGTGTACTTCTGGGTTTAACTCTTCCTTCCTTCTCTATATCATCCAAATCTTTTATATAAACAAGTCCTTGATAATATTTATTACACATCTTTAATACTTCTTCCATTTCTTCTACTTGTATGTATCTTTCTTTCTGACATTCTTCCTTAGGTCTCCAAAATCTTCTACAATATGACAAAACTCTTTTCATTCGCGATAAACTCGAAAATCTTTCCCAAATTGGTATTTCAAAATCTTCTTCTTTTGTGTTGTATAAACTCTTCAATTCTAAATCTGTTTCTGGAATATCCGTTTTTGTTGTGATAGTGTTACTTTTATCTTTCAGCCATTCTGGTCCATTCCACCAAAGATTCGCTCTCTTTAATTCACTAGCTTTAATTCCCCTTGACGCGATATCTGCTGGGTTCTCAGCAGATCGTATGTGATTCCATCTGCAGCAGTCCACAACTCGTAAAACATCTGCCACACGATTAGCGACAAAAGTCTTCCACTTACTTGGGTGAGATTGCAGCCACGATAAAACTACCATTGAATCAGTATAAGCGTATATCTGCGTGTTCGTCAGTTTGAGTAGATTTGATGTTTCTTCAATGACTTCTGCCAAAAGCGCTGCTGCACATAACTCAAGTCTAGGTATGGTAAGTTGTTTCAACGGAGCAACTCTTGTGCGAGATGCTATCATGGTAACATAGACATCATCTCTTTCATCGACGACTCTAAGGTAAACGACAGCTGCGTATGATTTCGTTGAAGCGTCTGCGAAACCATGTATCTCCACCACTTTACTTCTTGGAGCTGTGTGAAACCATCGTGGGACTTCAAGCGATTGTAATTCAAGTAAGTCATCTCTATAGCATTTCCATTCTTCTATTATGTCGCAGGGTAACTCATCATCCCATCCCTTGTTACAAAGCCAAAGTTTTTGTATCATGACCTTTGCCACTATTACTACAGGAGATAACCACCCAAAAGGGTCAAACAAACGTGCAACATCGGAAAGAATAGACCTTTTTGTCACAGGTAGTATTAATTCAGGTAAGTCTATAGTTATTTTAAATGTATCACTTCTTCTATCCCATGTTAAGCCTAATATTTTTATTATTTTATCTAGTTTGATTTCTAAATTTTCTCTTATTGTATTATCATCTTCTTTTATGTATTGTATGACTTCTTCAGCATTACTGGACCACTTTTGCATGTTAAATCCTCCTCTTTTTAGTACAATCTTTATTTCTTTACAGAGCTTCATTGCCTTTTCTACATCTTCATGACCTCCCATTAGATCATCAACGTAAAATGATGTTTGCATCGCATTAGCAGCTTCAGGATATTCTACACTTTCATCATTTGCTAATTGTTTCAGTGTTCTGACGGCGAGGAATGGTGCTGCGGCCGTTCCGAACGTAACTGTTAAAAGTTTATAGCTTCTTAATTCCTCGTCTGGATTGTCTCTCCAAACAATGCATTGTAATTTTGAGTGGTCTTCAGACATCTTAACCATTCTGTACATCTTTGTTATATCCCCAATGAAGCAAATCTTATTAATTCTCCATAAAGTAATAAGACTGCGGAGGTCTCTTTGTAGAACAGGACCTACTCGCATTAAATCATTCAGTGATAAACCATTGGAGCCCTTAGCTGAAGCGTCGAAGACTACACGGACCTTTGTAGTCTCTTTGTCTTGTCGAATGACAGCATGATGAGGTAAGTATATAGTGTTCTTGTCATCATCATCTTCTAACTTCTTCATGTGACCCATACTAATATATTCTTTTATAACCTTAGCGTATTCTTCTTTTAGTGATTTATCTTTAGCAAATTTTCTTTCTAATTGTTTGAACCTCTTTGTTGCAGTATCCTTAGTATTTCCTATTTGTTCAATTGTTTCTTCTAAACTTTGCTTTAAAGGTAGTTGTACTATATATCTTCCTTCGTGATCTCTTTGGGTTGTTTTTGTATATATATCTTCACATTCTTCTTCTTCTTTTGTAAATATCTTCTTCTTGTTGTATAAGAACGTGTCTATTTCCCAAAAAGATTTAAGTAAGTCATTGTCTTCTCTGATGAACATACTTCTTAGTGTTTTTGTGTTGTTACGGTCAGCATGTGTAGTCTGGCCAGACAAGATCCAACCAAGACTAGTCTTTTGGGCTACTAAACCGTTGTGTAGGCGTATGATGCCGTCTTCAATAATTCTCGTAAAAACTTCTACACCTAGTAAAAGGTCAATGCTGCCAGGTGTTCCGTAAGTAGGGTCAGCTAAATCGATAGGTTCTATTTCCATCTGCAGTGAAATCTTCTTGGCAGGCAGAATAGATGATATTGTTTTCATCACATAAGCTTCCATTTCAATAGGCGACGACTTAGTGTGTAAGGACAATTGGACCTTATACTTCAAATCTTGTTTTTCTTCACGAAATTCAAGGAATTTATTTAAATCTTTCCAACTAGGCAACTCTTCCGATTCTTGTTGATAAATATATTCTTCCCATGATTTGTGTGTCTCCTGGTCTAATTTTTGTAGTATAATATAAATTAAAATTGGACCCCATGTATCGGTACAAATTTGCATATTTTGTAGACTATTTAAACATTCATTAGTTGTGTCCAAAATGAATTTAATTTGTATGGATGTTTGTGTATTTACCTTACGTATTCCAAAAAATCTTTTAAATATGGAGTTTATAATAAGTAATCCTTTTATTACCGTAACGTTTCTTTAAAGTGTCCCAAGCTTGTTCATAATTATTTTCGGTTACATTAATATGTTTCAATAAAGATGCGGCTTCACCGGTAACACTCAACTTAAGATAATGTAACTTTTGTACCTTTGATAATGACGAATTATTATGCACAAGTGTAGTGAACAAATCTTGATATGATAAAAATTCATCGTATCTTCCTGAGAAAGTAGGTAACTCGATGTGAGGAAGTTTCACCCCCGAAATATACGGTTCGACCATTGAAACACCCATTTCACCTTGTTGCATCACGTTTTTGTTCGCACCCAATAAATCTATCATGTCCGCTTTAAAGTTGATATACACATCTTCGTATTTATAGTATTCTTCGTTTAAAAAATAAGGAATCACGCCGCGCTGATCTCTCGTCGTACGTTTCGATAATTGCAAATGTGCTTCATTAAATAACTTCCAATAGTCTTCCATACACTCCAAACGTGCTTTAATATAGCCCTCCGTTAATCTCACTTTAGGTGATTTTTTAAAATTAATTTGTGTCTTTTGTAACTTTGATGCTAAATCTTCTAACATGTTAATATAACTTTCTTGTTCGGAAGTAATAGTAGTAGCCATTATGTTTAATTAAATTCTTAAATATTATCTTCTTATAAATGCAACGATTCACTTCAAAATCTTGACTTTTAATAATTAATTATAACTTCATTTGTCTTGACATCAATTGTAACAAAGCGTCGCAAACTTGTAACTCGTAAACAACTTTTTCTATATAGGATTGCTCGCCGTCCGATGCACTATTGTTCTCGTTATCGCAAAACTATCCGGCTCGATATAGGCCATATGTTCGGTCACTAGGGTTCAATTTAGATTGCGATATACTGAATGATGATTTTATAAAGAAAAAATACGTCTTGCTTGTATGATACTTTAATTACGACTACTTTGTCAATTCAATCGGACAATAATAATATTATCATCTATTTGATTTTACAAGACAGTAGGTGTAAATGAAACTGTGATATAATTTTAGACCTTGAACAAGTTGAAAATATTGTAAAAATCCAATTCATGTGAAATTGTAAATAATTTCATTAGAAAAAGTAGTATTTTAATATTTACCATAATAATTATTAACAACAGTAACTTGTAATAAAGCTTTTTTAATGAGATGGTATTTTCCTTAAAAAATGCATATTAATATGTTCTAAAAAGAGTACTGAGTATTGATGTAGTAACTAAGGAGTGTGTATTGATGTATGAATTATCGATCTTTTAGAATTGTATAATAACATCTTATAAATAAAACACAGAGTAATAATTAAAATTTATTTTCATCTATTTTTACATTTGTTCTCATATTTCTACATCCGAAAATAAATTACAACAATTAACAAACAAGCTAACAATATTAAGATTGGGAACAAAAATCTCTTAATTATCCAGCTTTATTTGTCTAAAACAAATTCAACTCTGTGGGAACAAATAATTAGTTGAATCTGTATGGATGTAAAACTATGAGATACTAACAAATAATTATAACTAAAAAGGTTAGTTTTAAGTGAATTTTTGTCAGTTCGGAAACTGATTATATCACAGATGCTCATAATCCACTGAAAACAGGACTGAGTTATTATGTATGGTTAAAAACATAACGCACACACAATATGTGTATCAACAAACATTTACTACAAAAGGTCCACCAAAGAAATTAAAATATTAGTTACTAACATTTTGTAATTAATGCCTAACATACTTTAAGTAAAAATTAATTCCTGAAATATGTCATGTAGTTCACATGTGACTCTGTAACAATGCAATGAAGTGAAATTGCAAGAGATAAACAAAAAACTGTTAAAACTAATACAATTTAGTTTCATACTGGCAAGTTATACAAAATCAGATCAACAATAATTTTGTACCTGTGAACATTTTTGGTAAACTATCATAGACTTAGTATAGTAACTACTTCATTGGAAGGTAGGGTTCTGTCCTTGAGTCTGTCCTAAGACGGAGGGGTCTTCGAAGATTGGCTGTTGTGGTTTGAATTGCTCTGCAGATATTCTCGTGAACATGATACCAATGCCTTCAATTAGCGCTAAAAGAATTCCACCCACTAATGCACTACCTGCCATCGCAGGTACACCTGTTAAAAAGTATAATTTATATGAAGAGAAACGATATAATTAAATGTATATTATTGAATTTATTAATCATAGTTTTTTGTCCGGTTTGACTATTAGGTCATAAATAAAATGCTGTGCAGTTCTATACTGATTTATATTTAAGTTGCAACAATTTTAGAGTGTAAAGGAAAAATTGTAATGTGTAAATCTTCTGACTGTTGATCTCTTTGGTACACCAAACAAAAATCTAATCTAAATCTATTAAAAAGGCGAAAGTTTGTATGGATGTTTGTTACTCTTTCACGTAAAAACTACTGAACCGATTACAATGAAATTTAGCACACATATAGAGGGTAACTTGGATTAACACATAGGATAGTTTTTATCCCGGAAATCCCACGGGAACAGGAACTATGCGGGTTTTCCTTTGCAAACGCGGGCGAAGCCGCGGGCGGAAATCTAGTTAAATAATATAAAAAGTAATAGATTTCTTACCATTTCTAGCAGCTAATATGCCACCAGTGAGTGCTCCACTCATTATTGAATTCCATGGATCTTCTTTTTGTCGTAAATATACTAAAGAGCAGTCTATTGTGGAGAACATGCCACCCCACACAGCAAAATTACCACCTACTATAGGTGATTTTTCTTTCATAGCTGCTAAACTGCCCAACTGTAATGACATTTATATTCTAGGTTAATAATTATTAAAATTTGAGTTATATCAAGTGCTCTATGTTACAATTTGGGAAAAGTCATATACCTACTATAACATTACATACATACTATAACATTACATATAAATAAATAAATAAATAAATTACTGATCTTTCTTTCAACCAAAAAACACATTATAATTCATTATCACACACATAATCAAGTGAAAGATTATGTTTTTATATTAGTTTCTATGCCGGGTGAAGCCGGGAGGACCCAGTAGTATGGCTACATAAATATTTGTATAAAATTTGTCAATATTGTATTAGTAAAAAATTTATACTTTTACTCCATAAAACTACTTATGTTTATGAGAAAATAACAGAACATCTTACCATTTTCCTACTGAACCCAACTGGAGCATTTCTAAAGCCTTTAATCGAGTGAAATATACCGCCGCCAATCGCCCCCATCAGAAAAGCACCACCCGAGTCATCTAATATACGCCAAGGGCAAGGTTCTCTTGAATATTCATCCATTTTCTATATAACGTTATAATATGATGTCTGTAATCATAAGTATTGTGTAAGACTAACCTTAAAATCGATAGCTTCATTTTAATTTTTAATTCATAATAATGTGAAGTACTTACAAATTTGACGACCTTTTTTTTAACGACACAATAAAGGTCGTTATTTTCTTATATTATACTTAATTTCGGTACACTTTTACACCATTATGATTAAAGTCCGCAAGCAATAAAATTTCACGTTTTCCTTCACACAGTCGCACTTTACAAGGACAAAAATGACATTTGACAATTCTGATTCTCAATCGATCTAAAGTGTCGCCAGCAATAATAAAAATTGAATAGACTAGAATTTCCTAACAAAAGATTGGCTTTTAATACTCATTTATTTAATAAATGTCCGTGAATATGGAAGTATATGTGGCATATTTGTGTAAAAATTTTATTACGTACTTTTGAAATCACACTTGAAAGTTGAAATAGTTCTATTTTGTTACCATATGAGAAATAAAAAGAAAACGAGATGTCTTTCAAACGACAAAGTGCAAACCCCTTAGAGCAATAAACCTAGGTTTATTGCTCTGACTAGGCAAACCCCATATTTCTCGGCCATACCACAGTTGACAGATATATACTACGTACATACAGTTAGGAAACTAAGCCCCCCCATGAAATTATGACGTATAGCTATAGGGCTGTTACTTTTTGATATTTAACCGACTTGAAAAATAAAGGAGAAGGTTATCAATTCGGCCTGTATATTTCTGTTTGCTTTTTTTCACAGTTGATTTTGTGGTGATTTGGAGATTAAAACCCGTTAAAATACAAAAATGGTGTAGCCTAAATATGAATTTACAAGAAGAAACAATCCGAATTAATACAGCTTGTAAAAGTAAATACGTTTTTATCAGTGCTATATTTCGAAATCTAGTTTTGTTATGGACGCCGAAGGCTATTATTTTAATGTACCTAAATTATTTATAATGCTTGATATTTGTATTATACATATATTAAATAATTATTTTGAACCAGAATTTACAATACTTGTATATAGGTATACCTACTAAATTATTTTTAAAACGATAAATTAAATTAAATTAAAAAACACAAAATATGCAAAAATAAATTAAAATTATTATTATACGAGCATAGAACCTCTACCTTTTTATTTTAGGAAGAAAAAGAAAATAGTTTGACAGGCTTAGTGCTTGACAAAGTGGAGACGCCACGTATCGATAAAAATACAATAATTATAATATCTATCTTTTTCTTCCCTAATATTTACGTAATTATGCACATAAATTTAAACAAGATTTTTTAAGGTTTCCTTTTTTTATATTTTCGTGCTCTTCTAGATTGCGTAAAAAATAGATGCGATCTTTAAACAGACTGGACTCCTAATAGGTACTATTTGTAGCTATCATTTTGATAGAAAATATGTCAACATAATATAAAACTCATACTGCCATATCTATAGAAATTAAAAAATAGTCTCTTTTTAACTTGTAGCCAGTTAAGGTATTTACAAATATATCTATTTATTGAAAGCGATATTTATTTAATGTGAATTGACATCACTTTAAACTTTTTTCCATACTATATTCAAAATCTGTGGATGTGTCACCCGCTACTATCGATCCCCCTCAATACCCTTGTAAACACGCTTGATGGGGGGGAGCCATTTCGAACATTTTGTATGAAGTTTCCTTACTGTATGTATCTGTATTCTGTATATTGTGGCCATACTTTGATTTAAAACTGACAGTGATGAGTGACGTTTTGTTAATTGATGTATTGACGTTTTGTTATTAATTGATGTATTTACACTTCAATTTTGTAAATTATTGAAATATTCTTGAAATAATTGTTATATACATCTGTAACTCTGAATTGTAATCGTATTCTGCTAAAATGACGATTTATAATATGTATATTTTTGATCGCTATGGCACATTACTTTATTATGGTGAATGGAATAGGACAAAACAATCTGGAATGTCTAGGGAGGAGGTGATTGTTTTATTTTGATGTTTTTAGAACGAATCGCTTTAAATATATTAATTTTATCATTTATACAAAAAATACCATTTAGTGTCAAATTCCCTTAACAGTGCAATTGCCATTCCATTATACTTAGGTATATTACAAACATTAATGTTTGTTTCAGTTGATTTTTTGTGCTCAATTTCAGAATGTTTAAAACACAACACATACTTTAGCTATACAATAACTTTTCACTAATTCCAGGAGGGCAAGTTAATGTTTGGAATGCTGTTTTCCATAAAATCATTTGTGACAAAGATATCCCCCCTGGATCCCAAAGATGGCTTCATCAGCTACAGAACATCGAAATACACAATCCATCATTTGGAAACCCCTTCAGGGCTCAAATTCGCTCTCAACACAGACAATCAAGCTCAGGGAATGAGAGAATTGTTAAAAAAGATTTATTCAGACATCTATGTAAAGTATGTAATTCGGAATCCGTTGTGTGGGATTGGCGAACCAATTATTAGTGAATTATTTAAGACTAAACTAGATTTATTTATTAAACAGGCGCCTTTAAGTGCTGCAAGAGCCTCTTGAAGATAAATTATTATGTATTTAATGTTGTTATTTATTTAATTGTCTTTATCTCATTGTTGTGGGGTTTGCAAGTATGTGCACCGCTGCTAGATTTGTTTTTCAAGTAGTATAAGATTTAAGAAGGCATATTTGTAAGAGAAGTTGTTATTTTTTAAGTTCTTTTTCTATATTTAGATATTAAATTGGGATACAAATATGGTTTTTAAGTCATAATCCCTCGTTTTATTTTCACATCTTCTATAAGAAGAAATTTAATTTCCTTGTAAACAAGTATTTCTAAATGACTCAGATGCATTTGAAAAGATTTATCACCTGAACTAAGACTTATTCATTAAAACTAAATACACAATAATACAAATTATTGTAAGTTATACATAATATGTTATGTACATATTGCTTGTCTCATCACTACATAGTATAAATCACTATAAAACAAAGTCGCAATCTCTGTCTGTCTCTGTCTTCCTATGTATGCTTAAGGTGGATGTTCCGACCGTCCCTCCATACATTTTTGATTACCTCTAAACACTTAACACAGACACTATTTCTTTAAAACTAATCATTTTATCACTTCTCTATAATGAAATGTGTGCGCGTTCGACCTTTTTAATCAATAATTTACAATATTTACTTAGAAAAACAACAGTAAAATACCGGAAAAATTTGACACTTCTACAGTAGTGTGCGTGACTTTTGCCAAGCGAAACACGACATAAAGCACGACATCTAGCGCATAGACTATATACTTATTACAGATCTAGCGCGTCAATGTCTAAACGAAAGGCGATGTTTAGACATTGACGCGCTAGATGTCGTGCATCCGCGTTCGTTATCTTATACATAATGAGCATAATTCTAATAAATCAAAGTTCTGTGTAAAAATTGAGTAATTTCATTTCCAATCGTTCAAAGAAAATAACAATAAAATAAAATAAAACTAATGACCTTAGAAACTATGTTTTTTTTTGTAAACGAATAAAATTGAAACGAATAAAACGAATGCAAATTCGGGGATTTTCTAATTATTGCTAAATAATAATTGAATTCGTTTTGAAATAGGTACTCTATAATTTTTAGTGTATAAATAGACATTTATAATGTGGTGCTCATTTTTTTTGTACTGCTAACGCTATTGTAGGTACCTATTTTCGTTGTTTTATTTCAAGTGAACACGGCCATACAATTTTGTCACGAGCCGCCTATGATTGTAGGTACTTTTGTTAGGCTCCTTCGTCGTCCGCGTCGCGTCGGCTCGAAAGTTCTTGATTTTATTGTCACGCGCTATGATTTGCGCGCGGATTTTCTTGTGTTGTGAATTTATTTTTGTATTATTATTATTTTTTATTTTTTTTTTATTTTATTGATTCAAATAAAATATTTCACTAGTATGCATTTGAGACTATATTGTATTATGTATAATTTATCGTAGGTATAGTTATTCTTATAACGCAGTTATATTTTCGGTGGGACAATTTGACCCGTGATTTTTCTGAAATATCACCACGTTGCAAATCACATCAATCATACACACGTATGACGAAAGTATAGTGGCTAACATTGACTCATCAGTTCATCACTGAAACCAGTGATAAATCAGTACCTATATCATATTGTGTTTGAATATTTTTAAACAATGATATAAGTATACAATTATTATAAATCGATAAACTATCAAAGTAATCACAAACTTGCAAACATTGGTAAAATATGCTTTAGCGAATTTTCAAACTGACACACAATTTTATTACTTAGTTTGTTTTAGCAAAGTAGGTAAGTACCTACTCCGTTTACGTCACGCGTCGGCCGTCGCGTCGTCGAAAACGGTGCACCCAGGTCCCAGAAACAAACATTCCTAATTACCTAATTCAGTTACAATCCTTCTTTTGTTCCAATACGATTTTTTTCCTGATAGCTAAAAGCAAGACCATATGTTACTTTGTTTTCGTAAATATGTTTTTCACCTTCCTGGTTATTTTCACATAATGAAATATAATAAAAAAATAAATAGTGTATTAGATTTGTTATTGTATCTTGTATACGAATTATTCTTACTTGTTGGTTATGAAATGTTCAAATAAGTACCTATTGAAATAATTTACTGTTACAAATCATTAGTGTTATTAGTTTTGAGTGAATAGGCATGGATCAGAAATTCAGAATATTATATGCTGCTAACTACTCAAATACATACATGTTTTGATAAAAAAAAAAAACAATAGTGTAAGTACTAATGTAATAAAATAAAACTGCGTTTTATTGTAATCAATTTATTTTATTTATTTATTTATTTTCCAAAATTAATGATGAATAAAATAGTTTACGCCAACAAATATGTATAACTTTTATTTTTATAACAATCGTTCATACCGTAGCAGGTAGCGTTTTGAGTCTCACGCAACGTTGCCATTCCTTTAGTACAAACACTATGGATACCTACGCGTAGGTACGCTCGCGAATGCAAATTCGGTGATTTACTAATTATTGATAATCATTGAATTCGTTTTGAAATAGCCTGTACTTTGTAATTTTTAGTGTTATAGACATTTATAAAATGTGGTGCTCATTTTTTTTTGTAATAAATTATCCTGCTACGCTATTGTATTTTCGTTGTTTTATTTCAAGTGAACACCCATACAATTTTGTCACGAGCCGCCTCTGGCCTCTGGGTGAAATCAACCAGTCAAATGATTTTTGTTCTAATTGTATTTTGGTAGTAGTTTGTTTAGAATTTACATTACCATTGTTTAATTTTTATTTTGTATTTGCAGTAAAATAAAAAGATGAAAAACTTCATTAGGTATATTGTACGACACCTCACTCTGAATCGCGCTAGCGAAATTTTTTCGTTACAGAGCACATATACAACTTTCGGACAATCTTCATTGAGGCCGGCCGGCAAATCGAGTATGTCGAGAAACTTCATTCGATGGAGGTATTCTACCTTCCTTCCTCCACAGTTGTGGGACCCCGACGTGCATTGAACACGCAGCTTTCTGATACTAGTAGCTAAAATCAAAACCACAGATATGTCTGTGATCAAAACCATAATAATATTTTTACCTATTATTTTATTAAAAGTCGAGTGCATCGAAATCGTAAATATGTTTTTCACCTTCCTGGTTTTTTTTCCATAGTAAATAGTGTTTTTGATTTGTTGTTGTATGAATAATTATTCTTACTTGTTGGTTATGAAATGTATATTGAAATAATTTACTTTTACAAATCATTAGTGATATTAGTTTTGAGTGAAAATGCTTGGATCAGCATAATATCATATTATTTTGCTACTTCAAATACATGTTTTGATAAAAAAAAAAACAATAGTGTAATGTAGGTAATAAAATGAAACTGCGTTTTATTGTAGGTAAACAATTTTGACATTATTTATTTCCCAAAATTACAATAAAATAGTTTACGCCAACAAATATAACTTTTATTTTTATAACAATCCTACTTCCTACTAATGCGAAAGTTTGTGAGGATGTGTATGTGTGTGTTTCACGCAAATACTACTGAACCGATTACAATGAAATTTAGCACACATATAGAACGTAACTTGGACACATTGAATAGGTTTTATCCCGGAAACCCCACGGGAACGGGAACTATACGGGTTTTTTTTTGAAAATGCGGGCGGAAAGCTAATCGTTCATAATATAAACCGTAGCAGGTGGCGTTTTGAAGTTTTGTCTACCCATACAGAAAAATGAAAACCACAGGAGATTGCCCAAGTGACTATGGCACTTGGTATCGCAATCAAACTTATTGTGTCAAGATGAAATATAGCTCAATTTAAAGCTTGATGTTAGTACTTTTAGATATGATTATAGTTTTTATGTAAATAAGCCGCAGTTCGCGACAATAAAAATAAAACAATAGTTTTATTCAACACTTCAAAAAACTACTTAATCGAGTTTAAACTAACGATGAACGTTAAGTTTTACATTTATTACATAGGTAATATTTTAATTTACAAGACAAATGTGAAAAGTAAATCGTAATTTAAACATTATTTCAAAATAACATCGAACAATGCGTCGAACACATTCATTTGACATTTCAAATAGAAACTATGACATACTCAGAGGAATATAGGTTTATTGCTCTGAGATGACATATGACGTTTGCAAGAGAGATAGATATAGGTATGTGTCAAAACAAAACTTTTACTTTTATTTCTATTTATTCGGTATAATTACAACTTAATAGTGATAAATATGATCATTATAAATACAAATAGGAATTAACAATATCACGAACACGTGACACAACTAGTATTTTACCGATTCCATACGTAGTCATACATGTTTCAAAAGAAAAACTTTTACTTTTACTATTATTTCAATTTATCCGGTTTAATTAAGACTTAATATTGATACATATGATCATTATAAATACAAATAGGAATTAACAATATAACGAATACGTGGCACAACTAAAATTTTACCGATACCACCCGTGGTCATTCTCCTTTGTGGGTCATTTGTAACAGGATGGCGGTTCTACAGCGAAAAAAGAAAAATGATGGTCAGAACGCTGATACCGGATACCTTAAGATACTGTAATATAAAATATTACTAGATTAGATAAAATATTATAGGTAGTATCTTCACCGTGTGTGACGCGCTTTACATTCACGCCATCTAGAGTTAAATCTTTATCATTTTTGTATACGTCTGTGTGTGTAAACGACCCTGTATGCAATGACAGATGTTAAAACGCATAATTTTACCGAATTGGGTGGATTTTAAGGCAATGATATAACATATTTCAATAAAATATAATATTCAGTAACCGCCATGACTATTCCTAGGTTTGATGACTATTCCAATTACGCAAAAACTCAAATAAACTAGAAATGTAGAATTCAGCGCCATCTAGCGGGACATTGGCTGGGAACAGATCGTAGCAATCACCTTAAATTTTTAAAACTACGCAACGGATTTTGATGCGGTTTTCATTAATAGAGCGAGTGATTCAAGAGGAAGGTTTTAGTATATAATTAATTAGGTTTTAGACAAAGCGGGCGAAGCCGCGGGCGGTAAACTAGTATAAAATATTCAAAGAAATTTGATTACTCAGGCAGATTCTCGGATAACCAGGAGGCTAGGTGTTGCCCTGTCAAGAATAAAGATTACAGATCAGAGTGCCAATCATTGGGGGGGTGCCAACAATAGTATGGTTTACCCTTGGTTTACCCACAGGGTTTACCCAAGGTTATCCTACATAATATTATAATGTAGGTACGAACTTAAATGTGTATAAATAATAAAAAAATCATGAGTTGTTTTTAATAATATCCCTAAACAAGAAAATCTTTGAATGTTCGACGTTCTCTACGTCCTATATCACAAAAGCACAAAGCAAATATGATACTACGAAATTGCTACGAAAAATGCTGCTTGTGAACATGTCATGTGAGTTTCCGTATTCACATTCGCACGAATATTGCAACGATTTACAGCTGGAGTATAGTCTATTAGAGCTCATATATTATTAGCATTAATAGTTTATATTGTATTTTGCTGATTGTATTATAAATATTTAAATTCTAGAAGGCAATATAAATCATTATGTTACTCAAATACAAAATTCACGCATTAAACTTTCTTCAGAACCTGTTTGTGAAGCGTTTTTACCACGTTTCTGAAGTAAAAAAATCAAATCGTTAACCTAATAGACACGTATCCTTTCATAGAAAAATAAAATTCGTCCGTTGTAGACTTTTGAGTCTATGTTTAAACTTCAAAAAGCTCAAACTTCAAAGCTGTCAACAAAAATAATCAACAAACCTTAAACGATTACAACTCGACGTGTTTATGAAATTAATAGCATGCCTATAACTTTTTAGGTATTATAATAACATATCTGATATCAGTACACAATACATATGATGGCTCCAGTTTTATGCCGCCAAAAAAGTTTTCGTATTTGTAATGAGTGAAACGGATGACACCGATGTTCTTCTCCTGATACCTCCGAACTTTTTCCTCGTTCCTAGCTCAGATTCTGACACTTCAGTACTGGAGTCCTCGCGAACTGTCGTTCACAAACCGGTTTCGTGCACGGCACAAGTCCTAGGCAAACTTGTCAACCAAGTGCATTCGTTGGAATCTAGGTTAGAAAGTCTAGAATTGGACTCTAACAACACCCTGTCCAGCGTCAGTTCGAGGAGAAAAACATGGGATTCCGACAGTTATGAAAACGGTAGTGTCGATAGAAAATGTTTCACATTTCCTCGGAGGCGACGTCGTAAAGTTTTACGAAAAGACAGGGCGAAAGAAAGTTCATTAACCAGTCTAGATACAATAGATGCCGGTAAAAAAACAATTCCTTGTTTAAAATTGGATAACTTTTATAAGAAATCGGATAAAGTAAATGACATGCCAAGTATGGATGGTGACATCAGTAGTATTGTATCTACTCCAAGTAAGAAAAATGATAAATTGCTACTGCATGAAATTGATGAATTTTTAACTAAAGTAGAATGTTACGAAAGCCCTGAAACCAGAGCAGACGAGGAGACCATCAGCCCAGAAAATGTAATAAAAGCTACTGGTGATTATATGACAAATAAGTATGATGTTAAAAGCAATACAGATGATGTGGTGTTGCCCAGTGGAAGAACTGTGCCAAGCTCTGTTTTAGATAAGTACATATATTTAGTAAAAAATAATCCAAGTGGTTTGCAATCTTTGCCAAGGAATTATAAAGTTGAACAGGATTCAACAACAAAAAATACACAAGGAAAGCTGGAAACAAGGTCCCCCAGTGTTCGCAAATTAAATTTCTCTGAAAGCAAAGATATTCAGCCAACTTCAACACCAAAATGTGTGCAATCAACAAGTACATATTCTGAGTCATTCAAACCCTCATCTAACAAAATATATGATAGAGCTACTAAAGTTCTAGAACATTATAAATCTCAGAACTACAGCAGGGATTATCAAAACTCATTGACAGAAGAAAGGACTAGAAAAGAAGAATTCAAAATGCCCCAAATGAGGCCCTTTGGCTATGAAAACAGGGACGCACATAAAATGAATATTGATTCAATTGATACTGACTTGCTTAGTTTGAGTGAGCTTTGGGGAGAGAAAATGGAAAGGGGAGAAAGGTCTGATAATAATAAATTGGAAGAGGAAAGGCTAAAGAGAGAGGTAATCTTATATATAAAAATGAATCGCAAAATGTGTTGGTAAGCGCATAACTCGAGAACGGCTGAACCGATTTCGATATTTCTTTTTTTATTATATTCCTTGAAGTATGAGGATGGTTCTTATGTAGAGAAAACGTAAACATGTACCACGGGCGAAGCCGGGGCGGACCGCTAGTTTTTAATAAAATCACTTCTTTTATTGGTATATAATTATTTGTATACTCATAAATAATAATAATAATAAATCATTCACATTAATAGTTTGGAAAACAAACAACCCATACAAAATGCTATAATAAATTAAAAATTACTCACACAAATGTGATATTAAATTTATTTATTATACCTGTGACACAATTTGAAATATGACATAATATGTTTACAGCATTGCGAAGCAATGATCCAGCAGTTGCAAAGAAAAATCCTTGAACAACAAGAGAAGCTAGCCGTTGCGATAAAAGTAGACAAAGCAAAGGATACAGCGATAAGTAAGCTTCGAGATGCCTGGCTCAAGCTCACTGGTAGTTTGGATAAAGCAGAAGAGAGACACAGGAGTGCGTTGGACAAGATGACCCGTGAAGTTGATAATTTTAAAGTGGTTGCTGAAGATGCACAAAAAGTAAGCTGTTACATTGGTTTTTTCTTTCACTACTCCTTGTATATTATTCTGGATTGTGGAAAATACTGAAATGTGTAAAATTTTTGTTGATCATAAAATTGATTGATTTTTTAATAAATCTTAATCACAGTGTCTAGATATTATGTTCTCATGAAGTATGCATATTACTCCTGTTTCACTCATGAAATTGATATTGTATTTCATATTAGTTCCTGGATACAGGCACACTCCCATACCTAAGCACCTTTAACTTGTACCAGTCATTTACTCATTTAAACAACAATACCATAATGCCTACATTTATTGACTTTATCATAAAATATTTCAGAAAACCCACCACTTTGAATCGGAACTGTACAAAGCTCTCGATCTCGCGCACGACTATCAAGAGAAATGCAAGCAATTGACAGCCGATAAGAAGGAACTACAAGATAACATGGAACGGCTGGTAGCGAGTAAAGATGAAGTTATCAGGAACAAGGATAAGGAAGTAGAGGTTCTGAAGGAAAATTACGAGACTGTGATGCGATTGAATAAGCAGTCTACGGATTGTGTTAGGAATCTTGAGGAGGCGTTGGATAAAGTGAGTGAACTGACTAAATGTCTATTATAGTAATTGTTTGTTGTATCATCATCAGCCCATATACGTTCCCACTGCTGGGACACGGGCCTCCTATGAGGGTACAGGCCATAATCCACCACGCTGGCCAAGTGCGGGTTGGCGGATGTCACATATCGTCGAACTTTTGATTCTTCGACATGTCGGTTTCCTCACGATGTTTTCCTTCACCGTTCGAGCAGTGGTGATGTTACAACATGCGCATATAAATTGAAAAATCAATTTATTTCCTGCGCGCTCGCCTGGTCTTGAACCCCGGACTTATCGATTCGAAGTCCGAGGTTTCACCACTGAGCCACCACTGCTCTATTGTTTGTTGTAGCACAATATAAATAATTATTGAAAAAAATTATGCTAAATGTTTACTATGGAGCTTACTCATCATCATATTTGTCTTGTTTTTTCAATTCTCGCTTAAATTAGACTGACTTAGTATTTTCTTGTGTTTGGTTTAAGTGTATATTAAACAAAATTAAAGACGTGTCTAAGCTTGCTGTAAAGTTTCGAAATTACATGTTAAATAGAATAATGAATAAATGAAAATTTTTCGGCTTTTTGTTATATTATTCAACCTTTTAACAGGAAAAGCTAGAACACGAGATGACGAAAGGCAAAGTGAACGAACTGAATCAGAAATTACGATCAAACGAAGAAACCTCATCCCTAATACAACAAGAGAAAGACATTTTAAAGGAAAAAGTGAATGAAGAGAGATCCAGATGCACAGTATTGGAACGGCAGCTGTGTGATACACAGAATCAATTGAGCGAAATGCTGAGAAGATGCGTAAGTTACATTTGATAATGTTTATTTAGTGTAATAATAGGAATTGTAATAAAAATTAGTATATTGAATTTATTTTTTTTATATGCTCAAACTCAAACTCAAACATTTATTTATTCAATTAGACTTCTTCTAGAAGCACTTTTGAAACGTCATTACATATTTTTAACATTTACCACCGATTCGGAAAGCAGTATCTACGGAGAAGAATCGGCAAGAAAGTCCATAGTTGCTCTCCATAGTTGCTCGCAATTGAATTTATAAAATGGCTTATCCTATTGTATACAATTTATTTAATTGAAAACTTTTTTTGCCATTGTGATCTGCGATCAGTCGCAAGACTATAAGCATATGAGGTGTCAATGCGAGATTTAATAAAAAAATTACTTAACAAAAACATAATAACATATTGGTCCAAACTGCTCCATCCGTTCTCGAATTTAACGCTTAAGCAAAACAGGCGGTTGGTATTTTAAATTACATAGACCTACTAGCTTCCGCCCACGACTTTGTACGTGCATCCCCGTATTTCCCCGTTCCCGCAAGAATTTCGGGAAATCCTTTCTTAGCGGATGCCTACGTCCTAACAACTACCTGCATGCCAAATTTCAGCTCGATACGTCCAGTGGTTTGGGCTGTGCGTTGATAGATCACTATATCAAACACCTTTGCGTTTTATATATATAGATAGACCGCAATAAACATCTCAAAATCTTCGCAGGACACGTTAGAAAACGAATCTAAATCCCTCCGCAAGCACCTAGAACTCCAAAAGACAGAACTCAAGAGCCACTACCAGCAGCAGCTCGAAGAAGCTGTGCTCGGAAAGCTCCACGAGTTCCAAAGACAGCTGGATGCAGCGGAACGAGATATGGAAGCAGCTGCCAGGAGCAAGGAGAATAGTATAGTGGACGCTTACAATAAACAGATTGTGAGGATCGAGGAACAGTGAGTGTAGCGTAGAGATAATTTAGTAAAAGCTCATCTTAATAAATCTCGTGTCACAATGTTTGTCCTCAATGGACTTAAACCACTTAACCGAATAATAAAATTCGCACACCATGTGCAGTTCGATCCAACTTGTGAGATAGGATAGTTTAAACATGTAGGTACCAGAAGCGAAGCCGGGGCGGACCGCTAGCGGTCTAAATAGCTCTAGCTAGCGGTATAAAGCTAAATTTTTGCAAAAAAACTTAAATAATGTGGAAAGCTAAACTCAAATTATGTGGAGAGCTTAATTTTTACAAAAATTCATGTTTATATGTTACTTTTTCATGCGAAAACCACTGACAACCAATGTTTTAGTTAAATGTCTTTATTGTGGTTGCAGAAAATCTCACAATCGTTGTTTTTCCAGGCACAGGCTAGAAGTGAATGTACTGGAAGAGAAACAGAGAGAGGAGATAAAGTTGTGTCGCCTGCAGCTCGCACAGGCCAATGAGAAGATTGGACTGCTTGAGGTAATTGCTTCCCTTTATTTTGTTTACTTTTCAATGCTTCATGTCAATTTTATTCAAAAGTTGTTAATCTAATGTTAATATAGTTAAAAAAATACATAGGAATTTAATTAGGTTAAGATCTTTACTGTCCGTCTTAGTAGTTTTTTAGTAAAATCGTAAAAACAAGCAATCGTTAAAAAGTAGACACTCAGTATTAATATAATATAATGAAGTTTTATCATAAATTTAAACTCCATTCATTGTCAATTCTATTCTTAATGTAAGAACACAAATTATAAATCTTTTACTCTGTTGAAGTCTAGTTTATGTTTATTCTATGGCCAACCAAAAAATGCAATGCATGTGTTAAGTACCCGATATGGTTTTAAAAATAAATTTAAAAAATATGAAATCCCACAGAGTAAACTGGAAACCTACCGTCGTCGTCGCGGAGAAATAGCTTCCCAACTACACGGAGTGATGGAGGCACAATGGCGACAAGCGTTACAGATACTCACTCATACACACAGAGGGTCTGAGGGGGAGGGGAGGGATACAGGTAAGGAAGGGAGTAATAAAAACATTTTTGTGAAAATTTTGCGTTGTGGATCTTTTACTGTGTCCACAACGCATTATTTTGAAGTGAAAACTTCTTTAGCGGCGTTGAGCACTTTTTCTGTAATGGGTATAAAATCTTAAACTCGCGTCAGGACACGTGGCCTGATCGAAAAAGCGTAAGACGGATACCATTCCAAAATATCAAACATGCTCAACGTTAATAATCAAGTTTTCACTTCTGCCGGCACTCCCCCAGTGCAACCCGTCTTTTTTTTTCGATAAATAACCGTGGATCTATGTATCTGAGGATCTGTATATCTGAGCATTTATGTTGCAATGGGAAAGGCATTCAAATCATATTTTATATTTTTTTACTCATATATTGTTAGTAACGTTAGATTTAATTTTCTTTCACATCTTATTATGAAAGCATATTATTTTATTAAAAAAAAAATTGGTTGTCTGTAAAGTCGGTTTACTGACGATAGCTGAACGTGACAACGTCCGATTGTGCTTCTTTGTCACTCGTTCCGCGCTCTCGCTTGCACTTCAAGCCTTACGGAACGCCTCAGAGCGAGGTAACGCCGCATGAGTCATGTTTTTTCGTGCGTGCAGCCGGTTCTATCGAATTATAAGACGTTGTCACGTCAAAATCATATTATATTCTATTTCAGTATGCACTCCCCACCCCGACTACACACACAAGGTGCCCCCTCTAACGGTGCCATCTTTAGACAAGTTGCAAACACGCAGACATACAGACATGCAGTTTGAGGACCTGAGTGATAGTGAGCTGCAGCATTATGTGAAAATGGTAAATATTTTTATAGTCCCCGTCACAATTTTATTATAACTACAAAAGTGTAGATAAATTACAAGCGATCCGGGAGCGGCACATTGAAATGTGGCTAATTTGACACAATTGCCTCTTTTTCGCTCGTCTTATAGTGTGTGCGTTAGTGTGCCGTTTTTAATAACAACTATATAAAAAGCATTGCAAAATCTTTATTTAACTTTCTTGTAACCAGAAATGATTAAAAATAAATTACAGCAATAGCTGTATGAATATTAAACAAGCACTCTATTGGTGTGCGAACTTACCCCGACCATGCTAAATTCATGCCAAGTTCGTTGCCAGCTACTGTAATAGCTTTATTGAGTACTAGCGGTCCGCCCCGGCTTCGCCCGTGGTACATATTTCGCAATAAAAGGTAGCCTATGTTCTTTCTCAGGGTCTAAAGATTATCTGTGCCAAATTTCATCAAAATCGGTCCAGTAGTTTATGCGTGAAAACCATACATACATACAAACCTTTCCTCTTTATAATATTAGTATAGATTATTACAATATTCTGACTGTAGCATCCCTAAGAAAACGAATAAATTAAGTCAAGTTTATAAAACTACTCACTTTCCGCCTGCAGTTACATACGCGTCTTTTAATACTTAAAATTTAAAAAATTATAGAAAACCTTCGAAAATCTTCCCAAATATTGAAGGAAACAGAAATTAATAATTATTTTCTTTATACATTTCAGCTACTATCAAAACCACCAAGCAGTGAAGTACGAAATCGCGACACAGCAGAACGGCCCACTAGCGATAGAGATTCGCACGAACGGAGGGATAGAAATAAACCGGGATATTCCAAACAACCGCCTTGGAAAGCTTAATTATATAGAACAAAGAATATATTTATTGCTACAACAATTTTTAGATATAACTTAAAATCTATGTAAAGAACAAAATTAAAATTAAAAATGTATTACGTTTTTGCGTTACAATATACTATAGCCTATTAAAAGGTAAAAATTATCATTAAAATAAACACCTTATTTCGATGCAGTAATGTTCAAAGTCTTGTATACGCTTTATCGAAAGTTTGCCTGATAGACGCGTAAGCAGAGTTTTGTGTCGGACCGTCTTAGGAATTCAAATATTCCACATTGAGATGTCATGTAAGTGGCTCTTGGTCTAATAAAATTGCCGCTTTAAAACTTAAGAAAGTACAATAAAATAAAAATAATTCCTAAATAGCAATATTTTTGTAGGGTTTTAACCCTGTGTGATTCCGCCCACCGTTGTGAATTTGAAAATTATTAAAGTATTGTCTTATCTTTAATTTAAAAAAAATGTTTTAAATTTAGATATTACGTTAAAGTTTATTTAATATCTGAGAACAAAGAAATTTTTACAATATAGGAATGGATATAAATGTGTCTTTTTGTATTAAGTATGTTCTGTGTGTAAGAGATATTTATGTTTTTGATATTTAAGTTTAATGCATTCCTTGTCATTTACATAATGTTTAATAAATGAAGTTTTTACAAAAAATGTGTTTATATATTTATGAAAAATTTTTTCGCCTTTATCCTATACATATTAAAATAGAAAAGTATAAAATGATTGATTGATGGCACGTGATTTTATAAAAAATTACGTTTAATTAAAATTATACTCGTATTAAATATTTCACCTACCTCCACAGTCTAAACGATTAAAAAAAATAGGTATATATAATTTGCTCTACTGAGAGAGATCTCAAATTTCAATCTATGCACACAAGCCAACTTTAAAATATAAGTAAAAATTATTTGTTGGTGCGATTCTGAATGCGCAAAATATCATATTGCAATAGACACCGCACAACATTTTTGTTTGAATACTCCAACACTACATACATAAGTCTACATAGAAAATTAAAAACATTTACTTATCCGTAAAAAATAATTTAGTCTTAGAATTGAATATATAGCAGGCACTGAATTATAAAAAAGTTCAAAAATACACTATGCTAAGGAACCATGTCATCGAGAATGACCCTACCTCAGAATCGGACGGAATGTTCCCGCTGGATAACGGGAGCATTCAACACGCTATATAATATCCATTTTGTTTACAACAAATTAAAATGGATATTATACAGGCATACAGCGTAATTTTAATTCGTGCGTTCCGGATTCATCATTTTAAACTTTGGCCCGAAATTCAGACTGCAAGACAATTCGTCAGATTGATCTAAAATATTAAAACAGTAAAATTGTATGCGTTTTGTGAATTCTGAGAAGTTTCTTTGAACGTAAAAGGAAAACCGAGTTCGTTCGACGAATCAATAGATGTGCTAAGGCTATAAGGCTACTGGTTAATGGTTATCTATTGGTATCTATAGCATTCTAATACATATTCTACAGTGAAATAATTGTTTGAAATCGGTCCAGATGCAGGTACCCTATAAATTAGCGCGTTCACACAAATTCTACCGTTTTATTTTCATTTTAATTTCATAAGTGAGAGATTTGAACGTGCATGGTAACACAGATTATTACACACAATAGGAAAAAAGGTACCTAAAGCCTTTTTGCAGCTTTCCAGTGAAAATTTATTCATGATCATGGTGGTTAGGGAGCCAGGTGCAAATTTGGTTAACTATTTCCTCTCAAGAGATAATTCGTCAGACGCATGAGAGTATAGTATTATAAAGCCTCGTGAACGTCAGCTGGCGCTCGGTTGGGGGGGTGAGCGGTTGTAGCCTCCCACGCACATAGGAAAAAAAATACATTCATTCATTCATTTCCTCTCAGCTAAAAATTTGTCAAATTGTAGCTAACCCAATATCTCAACGAAAAAAAATAGTCAGCTGGTTACAACATGGTGTATTATACGTCAGCTGGTGTCTCGAACATGAAAGTTAAATTTAAAGAAAAATTTATTTTCCGTTATTTCCTCTCAAACAAAAATTTACCTGATGATAGCTTATATGTAACTGTGGATAAATATATATGTCAGCTGGCTGTATCTTGGTGGAAAAACCGTCAGCTGATACGGGAGGCTACAACCGCTCTTCCCCCCAACCGAGCTCCAGCTGACGTTCACGAGGCTTCATAATACTATACTTTGATGCATTTTACTAATTACCGCTTGAGAGGAACTTGGTCATAAAATAAATAAATAAAAATAAATATTTTATCTGCTGCTGGCTCCCGGACCATGGGTAAAGATGTGAGATTTTATAATAAAATTCCTATTTTACCAATTTCTACACTACAAACCTATTTTGCCGCGGGATATTGCCGCGCTTCGACATTATAATACATGTAGCTTCTAAACTTCTGCGATGACCACTCTAGAACTTTGCATGAAGTTTAAGCATAATATAAGCTATTTATTTAATGATCTTTAAAAAAATTAAAAATACGCAAAGTTTGTAAAAAATGACAAAGAAAAATATATTTTTATTTTTCTAAGGAATTTTTATATAAATTCGAAATTCGAAATATGAGCATAAAAAGTTTATTTCATGGGGTATATTATTCAGTCATCAATTTATTTAAAAATTACTTTTCTTGAACTGATAATTACATTCAAAGTCCCCCATACCTCGCGCTTACTGACATCTTCAAAGACCTGTATTTTGAAAACTAAGCTTCTAAATGCAAAAATTTTTCGTATACATACCGAGGATATATACAGGTGTAACATACTAAAATATAACCGAAATCTGAAACCTGACCCTGAAATCTGTGTCCGCTTGGCGTGAAATGCCCCAAAGGCTAAACGAAGTCGCTTCTTAAGCAATTTATTTGCAAATTTAGATAACTAAAATGGCTCATTATTATTTTAATTGAGAATTGTTTAAATTAACATGATTTCAGGTGAAAAATGTAAAATTATCGAAAATTTACAAGCTCAACAGCCATTCTCTATGCGGCACAATATATAATTGTATGTAGTTTTAGTATTTAAGGAGTGAGGTAAAATGAAATAAAAGTCGTATGAACATGTTATATACCCATTTATTTTCAAAGATAAATGCCAGTTAAACATACAATACAATGGCATCGCGATCTATACAACTATTCAATGTACACTTATTTTATTAATCACAATATTTAGAGGCAAGAACTTATACAAAATAAACGAGATATTTAATTGGTGTATAACTTCCTAACAAATATACAAAATATACTTTATTACATTTTTGATAAATACGAAAATAAATTATACATGATTTAAGAATAATATGTTTATCATTAAATAGTTTTTAACATAAGTTTATTGACATAATTTGTAATATGTAAGTTGTAATGAAGATAATATATTTATAAGTAAGTGATATTCTATTACAACCAGACATTTATAGTTTCGTAATTATCATTTGGTAAACCATTCACACATGAAGTTTTTTTAACACAATAACAATAGCGTGACAATAAATTATAAATTTGGTCGATTAAAGAATAGCCACTATATTTAATTCCGTTGTACATGTGCGTACAGAGTAATATCATTTTTGTAACAAATTTATAATAATAACTACATAAATTTACGATTCAATCTTTTTGATTCGACATCATAGGCGATTTATAATCAGTTTATTTTTATTATTTTTTTTTATCAATTTAACTGCAATTACTATTATTGATACTTATATTATTAAATTCATCTCGAAATGGTCTCTATATTGTGGCAGTCACACATTTTTTCGGAATTTAACATTCTTAGATTTTCTTATCTCTTCTAATCGTCACTGTATATTAAGTTTATTTAAAAAATTGAATAACAGCGATCTACAAAGAAAGCATTATTGATTGCATCTTTTTAGCTTTTCTCTTTGTCTTTATTTAGATTCTTCCACCGCCTCTATACATACATACAAGCACACGGTAAGATATCTCAAATTTAAGTTTAGGTTAGAATAGTCTCACTTTATTAAATTGCAAATTTCATAAAACAATTCAAGAAACATTGTTAATATCGCGTTTAGTCGCTTTGCGCTAAAGCGATGTAACATTTTTACATCGGGTCAGTTGCAATTTTTTCTTAAGTTTTTATTACATCAAGTATGTATATTGTTGGCGGAATGTCGATTTTAGTATATAAAAAGGGAATTTATTACATAAAACACCTACCAACAATAATTGATCTTTTCTTAATTTCTTTACATTAGCATTTTTTACTTTAATTTTGATACCCCTGAGTCTAGCACGATATAAACTGTTACTATTATGATAATTCTGTCCTATTCGCTGCTTGAAACCTTAAAAAGTGTTCATATTCATGTCATCATCACAATTGACAACGTACAGAAGCAGTTAGATATGTTTTTATCCCAAAAAACTCTGTTCACTAAGCGAGTATTTATCTGTTATAAAAATTCGCAAATCATTGTTTTTTTACACGCTTTATATTAGCTTCACCTGTATGTTTGTTTGTAACCGACTTCTTTGGGCGCGATTTTGACAAACTTTGTAGATTTATTGAGGACCGATGACAATACACTAATTTTATAAAATTTTCTATTTTTTAGTTCGGTTTTCTATAAAAAGCGTGTTTTTTAGTTTTTTTAAACTATTATTATTTACTGTCAAGAGGTAGTGTATTCGTAAATAATTTATTTGTTTTAATTCATACCTCAAAATAAATAGATTATATACGTCATACGAAGTATTTCCCAATATTTTTTGTAAGATGCCAGTGCCGTGTTTTGGGCATATTTTCTTCACAAAGATGCTCTAAATCATTTATTTCCACATCTAAGCAAGCGCAGAGGCTGGTAGCGAGGAGTGTTTGGGCTTCGCCTTGTGAACGAACACTCGAATGGCGCCGTTGAAGTCCGCACTGACGAGCACGTGGCCCGTCTGGGAGGAGGACACCATACCGCCTTCTGGACTCTTCTAGAATTTGTGAAAATTTATTAATTGCTATGGTAAATAACGTAGTAATTCTACAAATGAATTTAAAAATTTAATACAATTTATCAGGTATAAAGGTTTCAACGAAGGCAAATAAAGTTTTAAAATATTTTATAATAATGTCAAAGGGCAATTTAAATGCTGCAGATGGCTAAATATTATAATTAGTATATTCAAACACACAAATAAAGTATATTCATTTTAGTAATTGTAGCAGACTTAACTTTCTATTTGAGCATGACATTATAATAAATTAAAAGTAGGTATATGCAAAAAAACACGATAAATGTGCATCAACGAAGTTATATAACAATGAAAGACTGCCAAAAAAACTCACCACTTCCTCCTTCTCCTCTTGACTCTTGCCCGCATTAAGTTTCTCTTCCCTTTCATTAATCATGCGTATCATATGATCAGGGTTGGGTGCAAATATCGCACAAGTCACCACAGCATTATGGGCTTTTATCCCTTCCCAGAAGTCATTCCTGTCCCTTCTAACTGACGTGAATTTGGAGTAATCATGACACGTCTTCCATATATAAATACACTGGTTTTCTGACCCGCTAACTATGTATTTCCCATCGTGAGAGAACGAGGCTTTTATTTGGCTCGACACATTCACATAGCCCTTATATTTGCAGGATAAATTCAAGTCTCGAAGATCGTACAATCGTATACGACTGTCATTTGAGGTGACGAGGATTTTGTCATCGTTGGGCATAGGTTCGATGCCGCTTATTTTTCTTCCTGTGGAATTCTTTCCTCGTGTGGAACGAACGTCTATTTGCGTGTGATATTTGAGTTGATCTGTGGTGTAGAATATACAGCGGCCGTCATAAGTGCCGACGACAGCGAACTTGCCGTTTTGACAAAAGTTAGCCGCTGTTATTAGTTTCGTTTTGCCGTCCACTTCGTTCCAAACTGCCACCTGAAAGAGTTTTCGATTGAGAATATGGAATTCGACATTTTGCCCATTGTAATGCTGCATTAGTATAAAAAGGCTCTACTAAATTGATCATTATTTTCACACAATTTTTCTGTCCCTTTTAATTTCAATTTATTTGATTGTATAAGAAAGATATAAATAAGGTTACACAAGTTAACTGTTTTCCATAATGTAAATACAAGTTTTAAAAGGTTTATTTTATAAACACACATTACTACACATTCTTTTAATATTTTAATTTGAACACCAAAAAAGCAATACCAATTTTCAACATACCTTTTTATCCGGAATATTCCACAGCCGCAACTTGCCATCCAGACTCCCCGACAGGAAATACCTATCGTCTCTTGGATGAAAGACGATAGCCGTCACGAAATCAATATGTTGGAAACAGCACAAACACTCGCCCCTCGAAATGTGCCATAAACGGACCGTTTTATCCATAGAACTGGACAGGATGAAGTAATTCTTAGACCAGGAGACATCTAAAAGATCGGAATTATGTCCGGAGTAGATGCAAAAGGGTTTCGGGTTGAAGGGGGCGCCGGGACCCAGTGGGGGGGAGTGGTCCGGGGAGGGGGGCGGGGCGAGGGACGCGAGGGACTCTTGGGACGGGGTGGGGGAGGATTTTTGTTCCGCGTTGTATTTTGTGCGCATGTCCTGTAACAGATTGAAACGTTGTTAGTAATCGAAGCTCTAATTTGAAAAAGATGGAAGTATATTGATCTTTTAATAAGTCAGAAATATAATATCACTTTTCTATTATAACTGGATTTAGTTTTGCTATGAGATATTCTAATAGTTTCATTGTAATGTCTCTTTTTTACTGAATATACATAGAATTCATGCAGTAAAAATCAAATACATACATAAAATAATGAAGGACGTTTGAATTAATTGAGCGTAGTTATATGTTCTAGGTAGATATAGGTTCTAGTTGAAAACCAGCGCTAGGCTCATGCCTGGCACAAGCTGAACTCCCTTTTGGCGGTACTGCGGACTTTTTTGTTCTTAATTTTCTTTTCTTGTTGATATGTTTTGTGTTATTTGTGTGTGTTTTTGCTGTCTTGTCAAATATATTTTTTTCGTTTGTTCGTCTTTCTTATACCTGGAACATGTGGAAGGCGTCCCGTGTGACCCACACCCGCAGCAGCCGGTCCTGCCCCGCGGTGGCGAGCAGGCGCCCGCACACGCTGAACTTGCAGCACCACACCGCGCCCGCGTGCCCCGAGCCCGACCCGCCCAGCTCCTGGACACATACATAATAATCATCGCATTGAGGCATATTTCAAAACAAACAACAACATAAAACAAAAAAGTAAAGGTCCCAGATAAGAACCTTGAGGGACACCAAGGTGTCGACATGATTTATTTTATTTTATTTTACTTGATCTGAGATACTTCACACTTCACACAACTTATTCGACGACCAACCTTATTTATCTACACACTCACACCAATTATGCTCACTATTTCAACTATATGCGTCATTTTATATCAATAACGTTATCAAATGCTAACTTAAAATTTGCATAAATCGCACGCAACCTTCAAACTTTTAACAATCCTTATGCGAATTTGTTGCTTTCAACTTAACGTTGCATTCATTGTGAATGATGACTACCCTATTTAGATAATTATATCAACTATTTTACATTTGAATACACCTAACTATCCTATACATCCAAATCACTTCTTCTAACTCAACTTTACACTTTAATCATCAAACAAACAATTATTTACTGAACTACATTTCAGAAGTTAATTGACACAAAATAACATAAAAATAATACATGATTAAAGTTATCAAACGCCATCCACCTGCACATAACGCACGCAGCCATCAAAGTCGTACGGTCCCTTGTGCGAGTTAGACGCTTTCAGTTTAATATTATGTTCTCCGTGCACATCATCTGCTATTTCAGCGACGTCTTCTTTATGTCTTGCATGTGACACTTCTTGTGCTAACGATTTAGCAGCATCTACTGTTTTCTTTACTGTGCTACCGAAGAACCGCTTTAACCTATGGTATGATAAAATTTCGTAAGTATGGAGTTGTGTGTTTTGATGTTAACAGGTTATTTGCGGGCAATGTGGATGATTTGTTTTTTACTATTTTTAAAAACAATGTTCTCGCCTTCAGATGTTCAAAAGGTGAAACAAATTTTCAAACGACCTTTTATTTTTTTCTTTTCAAGTGATAAATGTTTAATTTGATCACATGAAAAGGAATTTTGTTAATGTAAAATGATATTTTAAATTCAAAGCAATTCAAGCCAATAGAATTTCAAATTCCCAGATCGGTGTTAAAATTAGCACAAGAAAAAACGTCGTTAATAATAAAACAAAACGTATTAATTATTCAGTTATAAAAAAAACGCACTCAAAATGGTAATAGTAAAAATCTCGATTTCTGGAGCAAAATTTACAAAGCATGACTTGTGTTGGAATATTCTCTAGGTAAAAATGTTTAAAGCGATAACCTCACCATAAAATGGCAAATTGGGCATTTAATTTAAGTTAAAAAGCATAGCTTTTAATCGAAATAAAAAATATTGACTTAGTGCTGGATTCTATTGTCAATAACTAAACTCTATTTAGGAGCAATGGTAATCGTGATTTAAAAAAAAAATGAAGATAGTTTAAGTCAAATAATCCTATATGTCATGATTGCTATAATATGAAAATGTGTATTGTATGTTTTAGAATGTTTATCTGTCTACATAACTATTGACCTTATTCGTTACTTGCGTTGGCTATCTATATTATTGTCTATAATAACTTCTTCTAATTTATTTATTTTTACGTCAAAATATTACAACATATTATGAATACTAAAAAGACTAGATCTATCCTATTATTACTCGTGCTCCAGTCATATTTCTGGAACATTAACTATCCATAAAGTCAGTGCGTCTAAACCAAGTTTAGTTTGCAACAATAAAATCGCAAGCCAGTGTTGGACCATAAGCATAACATCAGGTCTAAATCGACCTAATTATAAGCATTTGCCGTTTGCGAGAATATAGCAACACTGAGCATGTACCAAACAAACTGTCACCTGATGTTTATGTTGTCGTGCGAGTGACACTTGACGAGATCGGCTCGAATTACACTGAATGGTGAAATTTTGTTAGATAACCTTTTTTGTTTTAAAATTACATTATTTTTAATAGGTATGTCGTTATTCTCCAGATTTTTCATTCGAATTTCACATCTTTCGAGTTGAAAATGTTTGAATTGGTTTTTATTACTCTAGTGACTAGTCTCTTCCGGTCAAAAGCATACTTAGCACGAAATATAAAACATTTTACTATCTTATTAATTGTCTTTTCTTATTAAAAGATAAAGGAATTTTAATAGAATTATTTCCTTTACAACATTAAATTTCCAGTTTGGTTTGTGTTGGGTGGTTCAAATACCCCATATCTTAACATTCAAGTGACCCCTAAAATTAAACTTATTCAAAAACTATACATACTTTTCAGTTTTACGTTTGATAGCCGTCGTTTGTCGATCCACTGACTCCCTTTTAGCTTCTTTCGTCTCATCCTCAACGCCTCCCGTGCACACGCTTTCACTTTCCTCGTCAGTTTCCCTGGAAACCACATAATTATAATCAAAATCTGGTATAGTGTCTATAGCAAAGGAAGCTTTATGGTATATACAATGCTCAGAAACAACAGATGCCTTGCAACACAATGTCCTGAAATGGTTTAAGCTGCATCTTGAATTATGACAGAAAGTGGACAGAGCAATGTTGATAGACAAGGATTTCTGACTAAATCGACGGATAAAATAAACTTATAGTTATACTATAAACAAAAAATAAAACTTCATTGATTTGACTCTCCCTAAAATGATATAAAATATTTATTGAATTATTGCTCAGTCCATCCTCTTTGTTTAACAATAAAAAATATGTTTAAATGAGTCTTTGATTTCAAATCACAACATGATACTATTACAAAGATTCGATTTTAAAACACGTTTCCATTTTTTAAATTAGCTTCGAAATAATGTACAACACTTTTATACTAATTTTAGTTTAGGATTTCCACGCTAAGTCATAATTCTGAGCAGTGGTTTCATCATCTTTATTTAAGTAGGATCCCATCTACTTTAATCAAATAGAAATACTAACAACATTACGTGATTAATAATTAATGGGTATTTACATGCAACAATTTCATAACCATGCTAAATAAACTAAAAGCGATTTTTTAAGCCATATACATACATTAAAATATAACAAACAAATATCACCAACATCCACTATACATATTCTTACTATGTACATTGTACAAGTCAAAAGGGGACAAAATACGCTACACAGGAACAAAGAAAAGCATACCCTTGAGGACTTTCAAATACGAAAAACACCGTACAAATTGAAAATAAAACGAACACACTACAGACTCCACACCCAGCGGCTGTGAACTGCGGATCTTTTTAAACAAACCTACAAAAAGCGTGAATTCTTATGTGCCAATCGTAGTGACCTGCTATTGAAAAATCATTGTCATTAAAATGCAGAAAGTTATAATAAAATCAACTAAACGTGATCCACAAAGCTACATAAACATTTTAGTAACTACCCACCAAGTTCACAACCGCTATAGTTACTGTGTGGCGTAGGCTAGTAGTGTTCTATGCGATCCAATTAAGAATCGGATAGAGTGTCATATTGTCACAGCAGACGTTTTAAAACTTTCATATTTAAATTCGAAGTAAGAGTTAGTCGACATTCTCAGTTGGATCGTAGTGTAGTCTAACCATTGAGGCACAATAAACAACTAGACTCACAATGCGTTCAAAAACTGTCCGAACCATAAGTCTACACCGCCTACACGATTATCAGATGGAGTTATACCAAGCGACACAATACATTTTGAACATTACTGCCCCGATATAAGGTATTTATCACAATAAGCGTGTAACAATACAAACGTCACATATTTTTGACGACATTTTATACAGGAAACTTCGTCAACGCATATTATGCCTTAGCAACAAATAGTACAATATACTTTGAACATTACTGTCACGGAATAAGGTGTCAATTCCAATAATAATTAATGTTTTATGCAAGGTCACTCGGACATTTTTAAAGACATTTTATTAGAAAACTCCGCTTTCGCATGTGTAAAAAGTTCTATGATGAGTGACTTTGGACCTTAATTCTACGAAATAAGATGTAAATTCCAATTAATCTTTTATACGTTGCTTTGACATATTTAGACTAATTTTTACGGACAATTTTTGCCAACAATTGTGTGTCTAGTGGACATAGTGTCGGTATATAACCTAGTGTCAATGGAGAGGTAGGAGAGCGCGGGTCGCAGCGGGGCGGAGGGCGAGCGGCGCAGGGCGGGGTGCGCGATCGACCAGCGCTTCCATAGTCGCCGGCCAGACAGGCTACGGGTTATGTTACTGTTTTGTATTTTTTGAAGTGAAACTTCTTTATCGGGGTTGGACAAAAATTTAGTGTAACATTTTTGCGTTACGCCATACTCGTGACATTTGTAAGGTCTTAAGAAGTTTCACTTCTTACGTGTATACTCTAGTACACGCATACATTTTTTTACATGAGGGTACATTTGTTTTTTGAAGTGAAACTTCTTTATCGGGGTTGGAAAAAAATTTGGTGTAACATTTTTTCGTTACGCGTGACATTTTTCCGTTACGCGCCATCTCTCTCTTATCCCTACCACGCGTGATTCGACGCATTTATGTAAAGTTGCATATATAGTAAATTATTTTTTGAAAAATAAGGTCATAAAGAAGTTTCACATCTTACGTGTGTACACTAGTACATGCACACATTTTTATTTATATGAGGGTAGATTTGTTTTTTTTTTTAATATCAGAGAGTGGGCAAACGGGCTCGTGGAGCGCCTGATCGTAAGCGAGTTCACCGCCCATATTCATCTACAGAGGCTTCTGCAGATGCGTTGTCGACTTTTTAAGATGGAGGTACACTCTCTTCTTGAAGACACTCAACTATTGTATTTGCTTTATTGTATTTTTTTGTAAATGGGGTATCTAAATCTTTAACTTATGGATAAGTCGTGATTGAACAAAATTAAATAAGGAGCTATTTATTTCGTTATATCGTTATGTTCTTTTGGGTTGCTTTTCCACTAGATGTACGAGGATGCATAGTGAAGGATTAATTTAATAAGTGTCGCTTCAACGCTAAATGAAGCGATAATATGATTGGTTCTTTAAAAGCACATCCCTCGCGATGCTACGCCTCGTACATCGCCGGTGGAAATGCAGACTTTAAGGGAAGTTTTATGACTCTATAAAGAACTTGTTTTCAAAATAATAATAGATAGAATAGAAACAGGATCAAATTCTAAAAGATAACAACAAAAATTATTTTAAGGTATAGTAGTAAGTTGTCTGTTTTATTTTGTATTTTTTAGGTTTTAAGGCAACTGTGCCTATTTAAATGAGATTTAGGTGAAAAGTAAATTTTGTAGGATTATTGATGGTACATACGTAATAACATTAAGTGGATATACATAAACATACGTAGTCAATTAAATCGGGCACATTTCGTCCAGAGTTCGTGACATTAAAAACTTTACAAGCTGCGATCATTTGATATATCCTAGAATTAAAACATTGTAAAATTACTAACACTTGGATCTAAAACTATTTCGTAACATGCTGTATACTTTTAACAACTAATAATAAGTTGCTATTTGTTATGATATTAGAGGTATTAGTAGTGTTAATGCAATGCATAGGTACATAAAACGTGCAAGGTGTTATTTTACTATTGTTAGTAACATAAGGGTTATTAAAGCGTGCTGATATATGTACCTATAAGAGAAGTTATAATTCCTATAAATGAAATATTAATTAAGATGTTATTATTTCTAGATTTGATATCGAGCTTGAAGACTAAAATGTAAATATGTTATTTATAAATGGTGCTAATTCTTAATAAAACCTATAAGAAGTGAAATACTAGTGTAGATTTCATGCAATTGTGTATTTCGTTTAGTGTAGTCCTTTTTCAATGTGTGTGTATGATCCTTTAATGTAATGTGTTGTGTATTGCTTTAAGTGTCATGTATAGTGTATTCTCCTAAAGTGGCATGTGTTTCTGTAGTGTGTGTGTGTGTATGGGCCTTTAGCATCATTCATAGTGTATTACACTTAATTGCAATGTATAGTGTATTTTTTTTTATGTCAGAGCAAGCAAAGAGGCAGGTGGGCCATCTGATGTTAAGTGGTCACCACCGCCCATAAACACTTGTAACACTAGAAGTGTTGCAGGTGCTTTGCCGGCCTTTTATGTACAAATAAGCTCTTTTCCCCAATGTCGTAGTGTATTGCCCTAATTGTTATATTATGTAGTGTATTTTGATGTGTGTGTGTATCGCACTTTAGTGTCCTGTGTGTGTAACTCACCTATTATGTTCGTCATCAGCCGGTCTCCCGATATACTCCGAAGTCAGTCGCATAATGTGCAAGCTGAGCGGGTTGATGCACTGCGGCAGCTTGTGCTCGGCGACGCTGAGCGGCACGCGCTCACCTGCAATACACCTGTGCACTGGCCAGTTGCGCTTTTTTTTAATTTTTTTTTCTTAGTGAAAGTTGTGTGCGGCCAGTTGTGGGATACAAATATAAAGGAACAATCACTATCCAATATAAGATACCAGCTTTCCGCCCGCGGCTTCGCCCGCGTTTTCAAAGAAAAATCGGCATAGTTCCCGTTCTCGTAGGATTTCCGGGGTAAAACCTATCATATGTGTTAATCCAAGTTACCCTCTATATGTGTGATAAATTTCATTGTAATCGGTGCAGTAGTATTTGCGTGAAAGAGAAACAAACATACACATATACATACACCCATCTTCACAAACTTTCGCATTTATAATATTAATAGGATAAAGGAGGTTTGTTGTTAAAACTTTTATTATTATTATTGGTGCGTGCGGCCAGTTATGTAGTGAATGGTAAGGATTATGACTTTTGTTTATTTTTTTTTTGCGATTGCTAAGTACAGAACTTCCTTACTGTTTTGAATTGTAAGTCACAAAATATGTGGATCAGTGAATATTGTTAATGTTCGACCAGTTCAAAATACCATGATTCAAAAACGATCCATAAACCTAATTAACGATGAAATATACTTATGGGTTACCCGCAACTTCACTCGCGTGGATTTCGAGAAAGAAGCTAATCTAAAATATAAATGCACTTATCTCTGGACCATATTTCTTACCAAACCAATCAACTGTCTTCACATGAAAAAGTAAGAAACTTACAAACTTTCGCATATTATAAGCTACTAAGATACCATATCGTGTGACGCACCAGTATCCAGATTGAGCACGGTGACCTGCTCCAGTATCTCGATGTCGGAGAGCTGCCGGCCGGACGCACAGCGCGCCCGTAGCCCTTCGCCCCCCACGTCGCCCTCCGCGGGCGAGTCGCCGGCGGAGCGCCGCCGCGCGCGGGCGCCTTCGCCCCGCCTGCACATGAGATACATATACAGGGTGAATTCGTTAAGTGTGCACAGGCGATTATTCCGTAACTATTACATATAACAAAAAACTTTAAACTGATATCGATAGTACTTAACCTAATGAGTAAAATGGCTATAATAAAATTTTAAAAATAAAACGAAAAATATCTAAAGAAAATATCTTTAAACCCTCCCATACATTTAGTATGAGATGTGAATATCCCATGTACATTTAATATGAAAGATTTTAGCTTTTTTTGCTTTTTTTGGTTTTCTGCTTTAATAACTTAGCAAATTTGAAGGGAAATTCATTTAAAAACTGTAAATAGAGCTCCTCATTGTATTGCATAATGAGGACGTCACTTCGAAAATCTGCTATGAATACAAAATATATGGGAAATCAAATGTATGGGAGCATTTAATGTAACATTTTTGGATATTTCTCGTTTTATTTAAAAAAAATTATTATGGCCATTTTACTCATAAGCTTAAGTACTTTCGATATCAATTTAAAGTTTTTTGATATCTGCAATAGTTATGGAATAATCGCTTGTGCACATTTAACGATTACACCCTGTATGTAGCAATATTCCAACAAATCAACACGAACGGACGAACACAAGTAACAGCTAGTAAAATATTGATGTTTTTTACCTGTGTGTTCTGTGAAATAAATAGCGAAAATGATTCGCGACGATGGTTATTAAATAGAAAATTGACATTAAATAGTTTTTGTTCTGATTTATTTCCACCAGTAATACCTGAGAGCCTCCTCAAGAAACAAATCGATTCATCCATTAAGGATATCAATGCAATCAAACAGGTAGTTTGACACATCAAACATAATATTATAAATATTTATATGATTACTAGCGGTCCGCCCCGGCTTCGCCCGTGGTACCTACATGTATAAACTAACCCATCTCTCAAGTTGGATCGAACTGCACATGGTGTGCGAATTTTATTATAATCGGTTAAGTGGTTTAGGAGTCCATTGAGGACAAACATTGTGACACGAGATTTATATGTATATACATATTAAGATGTATGTACCGAGTAGTAGATCCCAGACTTGCAGTACCACTATGCATACGCGTACCCGCACGTGTTTCTTCGTTGCGACCGCATTCGCCTGTAAATTTGTAATTTAACAACTATAAATAACTTAAGAAATGATTTTTATTAGTAAACTAATACTTCTTCACTTCGTCTAACGTGAATGAAACATATTTTGTCAATGGAAAATAACGAGAGAAAAAAATTCAACACTCAAAACACTCAAATACAACAGGTAGCAAGGAAAGCTATAGAATATAATAGATAGCTAGCTTGAATTACTTGTGGATGTAAATAAAAAGTTTCAGCCATAGAAAAAAATTGACCACTAATATAAATACAATATCTATAAACCTCATACCATCTTTTCTTCCATTCCTTCTCACTACTTTTTTTTACCTCACACTAAAACTCACCATTAACCGCACTAAGATCAGCGTGCGTGTGCGTGTGTGCGTGCGGTTGCGTGTGTGTATGCTGTTGCTGCGTGTGTGTGTGCTGGGCTTGCGTGTGTGTGTGCTGCGGCTGCGTGTGTGTGCGTGCGGGCGGCGCCTGGGGAGACGACCACGTGTCGCCCAGGGACATGTCGCTTGCTGCAAAAGTTATCATAATATTTAATATTACTTTAACAATAAGTCAACAATAAGTTGTGATTCAAACAATCATAAACCCACATTATTTTAGCCCAGTTTTTAGTTAAAGGACCTTTCGTACGATATTTAGTATTTATTTTATTGTCCTGAGGACAATGTGGATTTTATACTTAAAATGCGATACGAGTAATGCAACTTGGATGATAGTCCTTAGAAAGAGATTAACAATTTCTGATCAATGGCGCAAAAAAATGAGGATTACCTCAAAACAATAAATTTTCAAGCGATATTTATTTTTCACATCAAGTACTCACCATATTTAGAATGTGATAGTTCCAGTGAATCTTGAAACTCTCTCGTTAACGATTCGATAGTACTCGCTGGGCTGGGCAGGGCCATGCTTTGACTCAATGTGCTTACTTGAGCCGCCTGTGTGCAATGTTTATTAAAGTGAAACTTTTATTACATCGTCTCAAACTTTTTGGTCTGTGTAGCGCATGTCGCGTGACGGTCGGCTGCCGAGTAGGTATAAAGCAGTGTTCGGAACCGTACGATAATAATCGTACAAATACGATAGTTTTGTGCCTAAGTTTCACTTTTACCGTGGTTTCATAAAACCACACAACATTTTTTTTATTATGTTTTTTTCATTATAATATATATTATATTCATGAACTATTTCTGAAAAGGGTCATGTAAATTTATATTATATGATAAAATAACGTAGTTGTATACTCTGACGTCACAATAATTTTTAAGCGCACTAAATCAAAAATATACATGTACCTTATAATACGCTTGTAAAAATGAAAATATCACGAAAAGTACCACAACTTATAGCAATAATTACCAAAAACACTATATCCAAAAGAAAAAAAAAAGAAAAAAAAATCTATTTTCGGATAAATTATATTCTAGGGCGCTTGTGCACTACAAGGAATATTACTGTCCAGCATTCCGATTTTTTACGGTCCGGTATGGCACGCCATTAATCTAAATCTAATCTAAATACTAGCTTGTGGACTATACGTAATTTTACTGTCCGACATTTCACTTTTCCCTTTTCCGGATGGTTTTTTGTGTCTACGAGTCTGTAGGTATAATTGTTTTCGAATGGCCACTTGCTTGTATTTTACTTTTTGCATATGCCAATTGAAAGCAAGCTCTAGTTTTACTTTCTTTTAGCTGGCAATGTGATTTGAAATGTCGGGATTGTTATTTTTATATACATTGACCTATAATTATTATGTAAGTGTTAGTAAGTTAAAGTTCAAGTGGGAATAGCTTTAGCTCCTCGTCACCGATTAAAATAAATAAGTGAAACATGCATTTTAAATCTCTTACAGAACTTTACTTTTTATTATAAGTTATAACGAAGTAATATAATATTTCATATTCTATAATATTTTTTACTCGTTTCTTGTAAAATGCAAAAACAATCATTTATGATAGCATTATACCGCCAAACTTCCTTGAACTGTACCGCACTGATGACTGATCCGAGTAAAGACGGACAGGTGCACAAGCCAATTCATCGGTTTTTTCATGCCAAACCGGACAGTAAAAAATCGGAATGCCGGACAGTAAAATTCCTTGTAGTGCACAAGCGCCCTAAGGCTAAACATACTAGTAAATAGGCATATAGTGCATAGTCTTTTAACCCATTGAGTCCCAAGCGGCCCGATCGGTCCCAGACACAATAGATTTTATTTATTTATTTATTTATTACTTTATTGCTCTTAAAAATTACAAATTGAGACTTAATCTAGGATACATTGTAACAAACGGCGGCCTTATCGCTAAATAGCGATTTCTTCCAGATTTTCTATTGTGTCTGTGGTTCCGGGGCCTGAGTTATTAAAATGTTAAATATTTATATATACTACACTTTAGTGTAGTTGGTACCTCCACTCTAAGCGAGTCAAGATGCGGTTTGCGTGTAGTGTGTACGGGCTGCGAGCACACGCTTACGTCGTCACCGTCTGCTGTTGATAGCGTTTGCGAGCCGTGCAACTTGTCTGCGGAATTATTCATTAATTATTCATTAATTAATAGTAGCAACTTATCTGTGAATCAATGGAAGGTATTGTTAAAAAATATTATATATGTAACCGTAAGTTTGTAAATACCGTTAGTTTATAATATTACAGTGACATTTATATAAAAAAGTCGTGTATGTTATATCACTTATAACTCTAGAACGGTTGAGCGGACTCTAATGATTGACGAATTGCTGGTTTTTGTCAAGCCCGGATTAGAATAGTTCTTAAAATGTAGAAAAATTCTAACCCAGGCGAAGCTTTTATTGATTTATAAGCACCTTACCATGGAAAGGTGCTTATAAATCGACAAAAGTAACTATCAAAATAATAGATTTACAAAATTTCACAAAATTTTGACATTGTATTATTTTTTAATAAATAATATTAAACAATTACTAACTGCGTTTCTTCTTCCTGGGCGGTGCAACAGGTCCTGGCAAATGGGTATGGCTCACAGCTACTATGGCCGTTCCCCCGGATCTCTGTTTCAGACTGTTTGCTTTTGTACTCGCTATTACGTCTGGTTCAGCCATTGCTAGCACTGTGAACAATAAAACATAATGACACAGAATATTTTCAGTTTTGTATTACGGTGCATTAACATCAAACGAACATAGAGCTAGAACAAGAGCATTCTTTTGTGATCTTTACGTGTAAACGAAAACTCGTATTCAGTGTTGTTCAGTATTAGAACATTGCATAGAATCTTTTCGAACCCACTTAGAACAACGAAAAATGCTACGCGTGTTTACACTAAAATAATGACAGTGGGTTTAGAATGAGCATTCGCTCGATTGATGTAAATGCACCGTTAGCCGCTAGACGATACTACTCACATTAATTTTTTATTTAATGGTTAATTAAAATCAATAATAAAACAACATTTGCGTTAAAATATAGTCTCTCTACCAATAATAAAATAAGATTTTTAATAACATAAACATATTTTACATGAAAAAGGAACTGTCCGTCTGTTTATATACCTAAACTACTAAATAAAAGTATGCCTTACCATTCTGAGTTCTGTCTGTATTCAAAGGGTCGTCAGATATCGTGGAAGGTTCTCGTGATGATGCAGAAGGTGCTGGAATGTTCTCTCTTATGTTTGCTACAAATTAAATAATAATACATGAACAATATTACTATTTAACTCACACATACATAATATAAATAAACATTCATTCACAAATAGTACTCATGATGAAAATATTTAATTTATTTGTGAAGTTATAACTGTTTTGTTGACCATTTCCGGTTTATAATATAAAATATAAATATAACAGGATATTTATTATATTATTTCAAAATTTACATAAATGCTAACTAAACAAGTGTAATAAATGTCTATAGTTAAAAGTATCTAATATTCTGAAACGCTTATCCATCAGGAAATAACAACACAAAAAATATGTTTACTTCCTTGTTTTTTGGAATACCAATTAAAAATATAACCTATAGGACATTAAAAATTAATTATTTCTTATATAAACTTTCCACCCGCGGCTTCGCCCGCGTTTTCAGAGAAAACCCCGCATAGTTCCCTTTCCCGTGGGATTTCCGGGATAAAACCTATTCTATCTCTCAAGTTGGATCGAACTGCACATGGTGTGCGAATTTTATTATAATCGGTTAAGTGGTTTAGGAGTCCATTGAGGACAAACATTGTGACACGAGATTTATTATATATTATGATGTATACTTACGATGCGACTCCGCAGCCCCGCTGAGTATCCTGCCGATCCTGCCGAGTGACGTCATACTCTGCAGACTCATCGTATCGTGCGATATGATTCTGAAATTAAACATTATTGTGTTAAATCAATGCGCATTTTTGGATATTGTGTAATGCAGAAGTGTAAAGTTCGTTTTACAATATATAATACAATATATTTAAATAATATTATATAATATGTTTTACAATATATTTAAACGTAAAGTACATTGCTTGAATAGTTTTGGATATTACCTATATGAGCTTGATATCGCATTTTAAATTTAAGTTTTCCATTATTAAACCATTTGTTAAAGCGTCAGATAGAGTAATAAAGTTGAAGTAATGTTTAAACTATGGTTGCAATCAAGCAATTATTAAAAGGTAGTACATATATTATTTAGCAATATTTTGTAAGTGTAAAAAATAGGGCGAGATTACCACACGAAAACGGCAGTAAATACATTTTTCATGTAAATAAAAAAAATATACCATCATACCTATATCGCCGTAGAATTATAATAGCTATAGATCACATCACAACATCCTGTATATTAAAAAATAATCAAAATTCTTTTAAAAACCTTGCATAATACGCTTACACGTTAACCACTAACCGCCATCGGGCAAAAATTAACAATTCTTGTTATTGTATAACCGAGTGTTTACTGATAGGTATCGCGTGCATATTGTGTCCTAGTTAATTAAACAGTGTTTTTAATTTATCGGGTTTTTTGTCACTGCAACCTCATTATACGAAAGTGGTGATGCTGAGAGAACGGGATTTAAAAATATTATTTTAAAATTTACGTCTTTATCAGCCTGTAGTAGTCTGAGTATTGTTTTATCAATCGGTACTACAATAATTTGGGGGCAATAAAAATTTACTTGTTTAAAAAAGTTTAAATTAACATGTTTGAAGATTTATACTAAAATGACAATACAGAATAATATTAATACAGAAAAAATATAAATAATAAAATAAAAAAAAGTATTTGTCAGAAGTGGGATTCGAACCCACGCCCACAGAAGTGGACTGCGACCTGAACGCAGCGCCTTAGACCGCTCGGCCATCCTGACTTGAAGAATTGCGATGAAAATAGGGATAGGTTTATAGAAATCCATGAGGCAAATATTTTACGATAAATTACGATACGATAAAAATAGTTTTTTTTTACACATTTCGGAAATGGAATACATATAATTTCTATAAACATAATCTGTATCAATTTAGATAAGTCCGAAAAGTGCATTTGTAGGTACGAACTACGAATGTATATTATGAACAGAAGAGAAAAGACGCGAGCAGTAAGCTGTTTACATAAATAAGCACTGATTCTTGTTCGACAAACAAATAACATTCATATTTTTTGCGTGAATCACATGAATTTTATGATTCACTCCCACTCTATTGTATTTAAATAAAACATCATTTAAAATTATATTGTTTCTTTATAAGCCTGGCCATACATGTTATGATTTTCAGAAGTTTTGTAAACTTAGGTATGACAAGAAGAAATATATTTGTTTGTTACAATTCCACAAATACAAATGCCAAGAGTCAAAGATTTGGTAATGAATTAGTTAAAAAAACACCCTCTTATAAGATGCCTCAGGCATAGATAAACTTTAACAACCATAATCAGGTTTGAACATTCTTAACAGTATGTATATGCAAGCAGTGAATTCAATTTAACTACAAATATAATGCTAACTAATATATATAAACTCACTTGAATGGATGCTCCAAAGCATATGCATGGTCAGATTGTTGTGGAACATCAGGTTCGTCTTCTTCCTCTGTTTGCATGCATCTCCGTAGCTCCTGGAACCTGCGACGACCTTGTACCACCTGTTAAATGATATGATTATAAGAAATATTATTACATATGTTATTTTATACAGGTTTGAGTCAGTGTGTTTGCTAATTCAGTGAATAGTAAGAAATAATCAACTTAACTTTGATTGTAATTTTTGCTAATTAGGCCCTAATCTTGAAAAAAGGCTCTAAAAAATACCTCTTAAACAATTGATACAAATAAAATGTTGTCCGTGAATTAAATTTCTATCAAATTCAACAACTAGTGAGAATCAATATTTTCTTTTATTTTAATATTTGCCATCAATAAATAATATTATTACATTGTTCATTTTATGCATCTACTCAAAAGATGGGGCCACTTTTAACAAATGAAAACTACATGCCCAAAGAAATTCTTCAATATTCGTACAAATAATTTAGAGTACAAAACAAAAAGCTCCTCACATGTTTAACAGAGGAATGTTCGTCCACTGGTGTCTCTTTGGTCCATGTGGCAGCTGCTTCATCTTCAGCTTTGTTACTTGGTTTCTCTTTTTCCTTGTCCGAGCCACTCGAGTTGTCTGTTATGCTTATACTCTTGCAGAGTGATGATCTCCTGGTACAATAGAAAATGGTTTTGTTAGCAAAGATATTAAAAGTATTTAAATTTAATTTGGGTATAAAAAAAAAAATGAAAATTTATCAAAGTAGTAAGTTTAAAGAATAAAGAAGTAGACAGTAATATAGTATAATTAATTAATCTATGATTTTGTTGTTTAAGCTATCTCCAAGCGGAAAATGCACCTCTATTAAGATTTGTGCAATACAAGAGATATAGATATTTGTATATGTTCAATGAATACCAATAAAATTGACATATTTTATTAGAACAAAGAAACAGAAGATATTGTTAAGATATCCACTATGTAATATGACAAAATAATATAATTTACTTAGAAAATATTCCTATAAAATGTTGAAATACTAATCTGTGTGACTCACTTTTTTTCAATATACTTTAAAATAGCACTTTTATACATTGTGAAAACTTGCAGAGCAGAACCAAGTTTCACAAAAGCAGCAAAAGAACTAAGTAAAACCTACAGATGTTCATCAAAATAAGTTCATAACAAGGCTTGCGTCACTAGAAATTATAGTTTTTATCAATAATTAGTCTCCAATATACACCAAGGACGTTCAAGGCAGGTGCAACATCTGGTACTTACACCTATTGTTGTCCTGTCCAACTTGTTACAAAAACACCCTCAAATTAATGACACAGCACAGTTATACGATAAAGGTCAAGCTCAACAGCGGCTGTAAACATACACTCAACGGATATGGGAAGGATATAGCAAATTATTAATAGGATATCGTTCTAATAAGCACTTACTTCGATCCCCTATTGGGTGTGAAGTCTTCAGCGTCGTAGAACTCTTCAGAGTCGCTGCTGTCGCCCATTTCGAATCGAACACATAAAAAATGTAACACAGATCAAATTGACACACCACTTTTCTAATTCATTGTTGATCACTTATTATAATGTTAGAAAAGAAAGTTGTAATTGATAGATTCATTCACAGAACTCGACCATCTTAAAAATATGACACTTATGTCATCTGTCAACGTCATCCTCAATGTCAACAGGTTTTCAGTCCAAAAACCAACAAGTAATTCAAAAACGAACTTAATTTTTTGTTACCTTACCATTTAGGTATTATGTATTCTATGACCTTACCATAAAATTTTAATACTTGTCCCTACTTTAATAACGGTCAGGGCAAATATTTGTGTGATGAACTCAATTATTTGTTCTTGGGTCTGGGTGTTATTATCTATATATATGTATTTATTAAATATTATATTTATCGTCGCCTAGTACCCACAACACAAGCCTTAATTGAGCTTACTGTGGGACTAGGTCGATTTGTGTAATAATGTCCTATAATATTTATTTATTTATTTATTATAATATTAAGCTTTTTCTATGTTAAATTCCCCTCCGATGAGTAGTTTCGCGTTTCGATAGATTCGAATAGGTTATTCTGATATTTATTTAATATGGAGTGATACATACTGTTTTCATTAATAACTAAAACCATACAAATAAAAATATTTGTAACAAAGCTATAAGATTAATAAAAAATAAAATAGTTTATTATTATTTAATTTGTCTGACATAATTCCATGCTGCATGCAATTATTATGTATTTAATAAATATTTAAAAAACACGCTCTAGTTTCAGTACGATTGTGGGTACGATTATAATGATTATCTAATTAATTTGTCAGGAATATATCCCGTTGCTAATTATAATTATATTATTGTTTATGAGGAAAAAGATATTAGTATCATAAACAGGAAATAAATGGTAGGTAATGGAAGCTCAGTTTGTCCAAATCACAAAACTTTTTAACTCTCTAGTATATTTTGTCGTATTTATTGCATACGTATACTTTTATATAGGATACGTTTAAACTTTGCATATTTTTTCTCTTTATTTATGGAGCTTAGTCGGAATTCGATTATGTCGAGACCCATAATTATTATTTATATTTTCATTTAATACCTAAGTAATTTATTTTCGTTTGTTTCAACCAAACAGAACTCACTTACCTCATTAATTGTTAGCACACAGAAGCGCTAACGAACCTTTCAACAATAGTAACAAGAGAAAGACTATCTCCGTCAAAGAGAAAACGTTATTTAGAAAATTAACACCTAATTTAATACAATTCCACTTTCATATCTATGGACATAAAGTTCAAAATGGGAGATACTTTAATATCATCAGGGGTCCATTGTTTTCCGTCACGGATGTGACTCCTTTGAGGATGGATACTGTGCAACTTGATACTGTCTGGACGATGACCGCGGATCAATTTCGTCTAACAAAAGAATATAGTAGACCAGGTAGAATGTAAAACATTTGATAATTACTAAGGATGGATCTAATAATGTCCATGACCCTAAAGGAACTGTGATTTTGACGTCATTCTGCGTCTCCAACATCTTTGTAAAACCACCTAATCCTTATAATAGGTACCTATGCATTGAATTATGAATATCAATCATGAGCAAGTTCATAATTGGATTTGTTTTTTGCTGTGACCGCAAAGCAAACTCAATGTTCAAACTCAAACGTTTATTTATAATTATTTTACTATACTCTTAAGTAGCGTAAGTAAGAAAGTAAGAATAAGTAAAATAAACAGATACCTACTACAAACCAACAGTAAGGAACCTGCAGGTACTTAAGCGGCAAATAATAGCTAAACCACAGTTTAATAATCGTTAAACTTTTCTTGAACCGTGTCTTGCTTCTATCCTATTAGGCTTCCTCGATAAGTAGACTATCTCAGTTAGATATATTTTTTCAATTGTAACAAGCAGTACCTGAGATTAAAACGGTTAAACAAACACAGAGCCTGCAGTGATACATATTTGCATAGATTAATTATTATTTGATGCGATTGTTTATCTGAACATACCAAACGTAGGTACCTATAACGACTAGGTGCCTAGTAGATTATAGATAAACATTCATTTACTTTCACTGACAGATAGCTGTTGTTATAAGGAGAATGTAGGCTATTTTTTATACAGATATATTCCCAGAGGAACATTAGGATTAAAAGGAAAACTCTTTGATGGAACCGCGGGGCTAGTCTTATCTTAATCTTAATACTATTATAAAGGCGAAAGTTTGTAAGGATGTATGGATGTATGGATGTATGGATGTTTGTTACTCTTTCACGTAAAAACTACTGAACCGATTACAATGAAATTTAGCACACATATAGAGGGTAACTTGGATTAACACATAGGATAGGTTTTATCCCGGAAATCCCACGGGAACAGGAACTATGCGGGTTTTCCTTTGAAAACGCGGGCGAAGCCGCGGGCGGAAATCTAGTTAGTTATAAATACGTAGGTAGTCGTACAATAATTCTAACTTCCATGTTATGTATAAAGCTTCGATAAACTTCGACTAGATAACAAAACATATTACGACAAAATCGTTTGTTTTGTTTACGCATCGTGAAATGACAATTTTGTCACTATTTTTTTAAGGAGCCGACTGCCGAGGTCGTACCGCTGCCGCGCTGTCCTTCGCGGTCTGGCGCGTCTCCATTTTTTTATTTCATTATTTTTTAGTTATCTAGGTTCAGGATAGAGTAACTACCTAGTTTTACCTGAAAAATAAACAATATACAGAAATTCCTCTCAGATAAAAAAAATGATCTCCGTTATCATGCCCAGTCAAGTCAGTTATTCTCGGGTCATAGAATTTTTTTTTGTGTTCTGTGGTTTACCCACAAATCCCACACTAGCTATATTACAAGATATATTATGCTATATTATAGCTTATTATTCTAAATTGGCTTTATATTATCTTTTCATACTTTTCTTCTCTCTTTTGCTTACTGTAATAAGTGTAAATGTATAGATAGCTATATTTTAATAAGACGTTGCACATAGGTATAATATTATAATTTTGAATTTGATTTTTTTTTGGAATATAGATATATTAAGGTTGGGTCGCCTAAGATCGTATGTGACATAAGATCGGATGCATGGAATAACTTGCAAACTAGGCAATATTCTCTACTGCTACCAACACTACTAGATCCGCCATTTTGTTCTGCCCCTCTCTTCACTCTGCGGCCGGCCAGCGACCAGACGGGACGTGTACACAGGTGATTCAGCAGAAAAGGTGTATTTTGTGGCGAAAATCGTCGATCCGATCTTACCTACAAAATTTTGATGGCTCATTGTGGAGAGTACTTTCATTGAAATAATGTAATTAATTATTTTGGGGCAGAATTAGCGAATCCTCTTTCCATCTGTATACTTTGATTACGCCTAGGACGTTCACAACCCAAGATCCGATCTTCCCTCCCAATGCCGAAGATCGGACCGAAGTTTAGCTCTTGACTGCGCCTTATGCAATAATGCGCAATAATTATTAACTTTTAATATATTTAACTATCCAATGACGCTATGACTATCAGACCTTAGGTACATTTTCATTATTTAGTCCTAGAACACGGAGGATAAAAGTTTGAGAAACTTAATTAGGATGAGGAGGGAAGACCGGACTAAAAAAACGCAATAAAAAAAAAACTTCTTTGTCAAATTTTTTGAGGAATTTCCTGACTCAATCATTGATGCTCAATGTATGGACTTAAGTCCGGATGTTTTCCTAATTATTAGTTAACATTATTATTAAACGCATAGAAGTGAAGATACTACATAGTCCGATCTTCGGCCGAACTGTTATTTTCTTCACTATGGTAAGTCGAAAAAAGTCTGCTTTTTAGGCTCTAAATTTGCTTAGATAGATAGCATCTACGCAAACCAAAAAATTAGGGGTTAAACAATATTTTCTTGTCATCAATTTACAGTTGACCGCAACAGAAAAACGACATCGAATCATGAGAAATAAAATAAAAAATACAGTACGTATAAAATTTTCGGCATATGCGTCCGATCTTAGGCGACCCAACCTTACCTATACATTGCAACGAGCTATAGGAAGCAAAAATAATATATTTTGCTACGAATTTTACACAAGTTTGTGTGCCTCATTTAAATGACGCAAGTGAAAGTACAAAGTTAAGTTTAAGTTAAGTTTGTCTATGCATAGACCAGAGGCGGCTCGTGACAAAATTTTATGGGTGTTCACTTGAAATAAAACACTGAAAATACATGGTGTAAATCAGTACAATTAATTAAAAAAAATATATATATATAGATTCCGGGATTCAGGGATTCCGAAGACTCATCATGCCCCCATAAAGCAATTTGAAATGCACCACAAAATACGACACAATCTATTAACCTTCGTAAAATATGTCTGTTTTCATCGACACGGTCATTGAACTCGCGTATTGACTTTCGGTACGCGGAATCTAGTGCTTTACGAATGTCTTGTCGTCCGATAGACGCCAATTGCAGTTCATTCAACAAATGGTACCGAGATTGTGAATGTTTTTTCACCTTGATTAAAAGATGAGCTAAGTCGTCAACGCCCGTTTCAGTCCAAGCACTCTCACCTCCGCCGGCCGCGCCCGCTTTAAATAAAAGACACGGAAAACAAAATAGTTTGTTGCTTTCATCACAACCACACAACCACGGTGTTTTCACATATTGTTCAGATTTAAACACACGCGTATATGTTTTCGTTTTTGTCGTACATTTTTGCGTAAGATCAAGTTCAGGCCGTGGCGGTCCCTTAGCTTTACATTCAAGCCGAATTTGTAACGTTTTATCACACTTTTTAATGAACGCCACATTATAATTATTGTTCATTTTAACACTCACAAGTAATACTGATAACTACAGGCTATTTCAACACGTATTTTATAATTTTAATTAGAAAATTGCATGAATCGCGCGCGTGCATTGAAGTTGACTCGAGTGTTTGTTTATACTTTATATTATAGAACTGGAAACTGGCAACATCGCGCCGCGCGCGCAATCGCTGTCCTGCCGGGCGGTAAAAACGAACCGGCAACGTTTGCGGGTGCGGCGCTCCGAATTTTGCTACCTTTCCATAGAAAATCTTTTGTTTCACGCGCAGCGCCCTGGCAAAACCCTCTCTTTCACTCCTATTGGATTTCGTATTAGGAAATGTACTAAATCTTTTTTCATTGGAGCGCAATCGTGAGCGCACCGCTTCGCGCGTTACATAATATAGTAGGTAGGTATTATACAGGTTTATGTGATGATGGAATGATGGATATATTCATTGGTATTAACATTAGTTTTAAAGATTACGATTGATTTTAAATAGTAATAATTAATGTTAATAATTAAATTAAGGAGTATGATTTTATTATAATTATTTATGGGAGTTCACTGCACCAGCGCTCCTTAGGGCGAGCCGCCTCTGGCATAGACCTGTGTTGAACTTAATTATTTTTTTTAATATAATAAGAGACCAGAGAGAGTGTTGCTTTCCTATTTCCGGACTCCGGTATGACAAAATCATAAAACCCATTATGATTACAAGAAATACAATTCACGTATGACGATACACACCATTTTCGAAGTCGGATGAGAAGTAAAGGTTGTCATACGAGAACAAAATATGTTTATCCTTCTAGTGGGATTTCCCATTAGTCAGATCTCGTATGTTTCAGTATTTTAAACACCTACAAATTAATTTTACCATATCGGCTAAATTTGTATGTTACATGTATGTACTTACCTATTACACATTTGAATGTTATAGATTTCGAATAACTTCGATATGGATATAGCCCTATATAGCTGGTATAGAGGTGATAGATACAAATTAGAATACCTATAGGTAATAAAAGGTGGGTAAGTTAGGTGATAAGTAAGTTTGAAGTGTTTACTGTGTAAATTACTATCTTATTAATATACATACATATATGTATTTGCCTTACGATACGAGTAGATAAAATAATTGTGAATGATAAATTGATTTCATGTGGAATTTTTCCTGTCACAAACATACGTTTTTGTTAATTTATTATGACTTGCAGGTTTTAGACCTAAGAAGTTTCATCTATTTTGAAATTAACTAGCTAAGCCTTTGTTTTTTCAAATAAACTTGGGTATAATTTTTATAATCACCGGTTAGTCTTCGAATTGCGTAGATACCAAGGATATATTGTATCATTTGAAAAAAAGTTGTTTGGCGGAAATTGCTAAATTGCTTACTTAGGTAGGTTCTCACATAGGTTCTCACATAGGTACTCTAATTTTAGCATCAAGTAGGTAGTTATAATTGCTGTAAAACTGTTGCATATGAAATCCTATCATGGGGATAACTGGTATAACAATGCGTCATACGCGGCGCCGTGGTATAAATCTGACAATCTCCCCCCACAACAGTTTACAATCACTCCGCTTTTCGTACAGTCGGTCGTGTTCCCGCTAAAACATAAAAAAGTAAGTTCCCAATTGCAGTGTTACCATTGTGAAATTTTTAATTAACAAGTGTAAAAATAATTAATAGTCGCGTGACAATTTGTAATTAAATCGTGTATTGTGTTTTTGGATCGTATCAGGTAACAATTTCAAATGCTATGGAAAATCGCAAGCGTGAAATTGAATTGATTTGAATTTTAAGAAAGTTTAACGTTATCCAAATTTCAAAAATATTCGTGATTAAAATATCGGTTACATGCATTGAGTTAATATTATGTACGTAGTACATACAGTACTATCTCAATGGTTACATGGTATTTTTCGCTTGTAACATTCTGGAACTTTCTATAGGTATTTTAAGCACCTACATGAGCTTTTATTTTATGAGCTTTGACTAAAATAAATATTTCTAACACCTAAGTACGTATTGTGAGTAAGGACCATTTTGTATTAAAATACTTAACTATAAATTAATTACTATGAATATAATTTACTATCGGTTGTGTTACCGGTACATAATTATTAATTATGGTTAACTTTTTCATAATAAAAGCACCAAAAAACTATACTTTGAATTCCGAACCACACTGAAAAGGAGAGAAACTTTATCTTCAGAAAATTGTATAAAATGTAAAATTCCAAGCTTAGGCTTCGAAGCTTATGTTTGGAATTCCTATCGTTCCCTTCTTTAAAGAAACGATGTTAATTCAACCAAGATTCAGTTTTCACTGTTAAATTATCGTCAGATATAACTGTGTATTTATGGCCGGCAAACTGCATAATCTTTATTTGCATATTATGTACTTCAAAATATTTTTATCTCTGGTATCCGGCATCGGAATTAAATATACCTACAGTATGTAATTCACTCATTACCTAGGCACTCACATGAAAAATTTATTCAAACCAATTTAAGGTGACAATAATTAGGAATAGTTTTCAAGCTACGCCTAGGCCTGTCTGAATCATTGAGATAATATTACCACAGTATTACAATATTAATTACTACGTATGGAGGAGACACCACGAACAAAATCTGTGCGCCATTTTTTTGCTCTAACTAAGTTTTAAAAATTATTATCTAATTAGGTACTTACCGATGAAAGTTATTCCTTTGCACTTTTCCGTATTATTTGTGCAATATCGTAACACACACGAAGGCATATTTGATGCGTTTCACTTTAAAACAAATAAAAAATGAGCGTGCAGTTACGCCATATGGCGTATGTTGAGCGGAACATAAGTGATGTAGGCGGTGTCGTCTCCATATACGTATATCTCAATGGTCTGAATTGAAATTAAGATAGGTAGGTTGGGTACCTTAATTCCCAGTCATATTTTGTAGGTGAATTTAACGGGTCATCTAGTTATATAAAAATATTTTTATTTGACTGTTAATAAGCTAGTCTAATTATATATATATGTATTCATGCTCTATTTTCATATTATTAATTTCTTGCTTAGCTACTAAAATTGTATACCATGAAGTTTTATCTACCCTTGAAATAGTGAAAGGCAACAACCATTCTAGTTACGTGATTATAAGTACTAAATAAAAAAAAGCTTATTATTTCCCACGCATAAGAATTTTGTCAAGGTTCAAAAAACTCAAGACATGGTTTGACTTCACAAAATATGTTTGAGCATAATTAGGAAACATAATTAATTAAAATAATTACTGAGTAGTACTTAAATATGTAACTATTGATAATTAAAAATTAAAAATACATCTATATTTTTTTTATGTAACTAATGTCAATAAGGCTCAATTTTTTGTAGGTAACTAAGTAGTTAATACATATATATGTATTTTGGAGTTTGTTTTATGACATTTTTTTTACTTTTCTATAATTCTTTACGTCTTGAAATAAGAGATATTTCTAGGAAATACAGGAATAATAATAATACTCAAGTTTAAAGCATGTAACCTGCCTAAAAAAATAGATAGGTATTATTTTTATTATTCAGCCATGGCTGTCCCACTGCTGGGCAAATGCCTCCCTTCCCTTCCTCGGATATTAGGTAATCTATATTTTCCATAAACTTGTGCCCATTCATTGGACTGCCAAAGTTAGATAATCAAATGTAGGTATCGATAACTTATAATTGTTTGATGTTTTCAGTTTTGTTATCTTCTAGAATTTACCTACTTCACCCATAACCGGTATAAATTACAATTTCAAACAACCGGTTATTTGTTTATTTCGAGGTTAACACTGTTTTTTTCTAACCTGTTAAAATTATGCAATTTTTTGTCCCTTTTATCAATCGAATCGACTTTTTCAAGGCCTTTATCCTTCAAATACAACTGGACAAAGCCACGATTCCGCATTCATAGTAATTGTAAATTGTAATGTAATTACTAATGACCTAGACGATTCGATTGAATCCGTGACCGCGTAGGTAGTTACGATTTATACTTACAATTAAATAATAGAAAATTGTAAAATAAACTAGCAACACACGATGACAATATTGAAATAGTAATTATGATGAAGCCAGGATGGCATTAGATAATGAAAAACATACAAATTTTGTCCTGTAATGGCATGTGATGTTTTTTAAATAAAATAAATAAATAAATAAATTTTTAACATTATAATTAAAATGGGGGTGAACATATTACATAGCTTATACCATACTAGCGGTCCGCCCCGGCTTCGCCCGTGGTACATATTTCGCAATAAAAAGTAGCCTATGTTCTTTCTCAGGGTCTAAAGATTATCTGTGCCAATTTGCCTGTGTAAATTTCATCAAAATCGGTCCAGTAGTTTATACACACCTTTCCTCTTTATAATATTAGTATAGATAGGAATATATTATTTTATTTCAGCATTGAACTTAACGATAGATACTTAGTAGATTTTAAATACAAACCTACCTAGTACCCATTTTTTTTTCATTATTTACTAATAATTACTTACTAGCGATAAATCAAACGTTATTCTAAATTATAAACAATCTCAATAGATAGAAGTCTCACACCGTGTTTTTTTGTGATACATCATAATTCAAAAGTAATATTAGGTAGATTATGTGGTATAGGCACCCGTTACACGCTCAATCCAGATCACGATTCAAGTTAGGTGACGGATTGACGAATCTTTATGTGGATCGTCGCGACATTAGATGGTCAATCCAGATCATATCAGTCCACTGTTCGACATTGTCAAATGCACACGCATTCACAACCTAAACTAAATGGATCTGAATAAGAACAAAGCTTGTGCAGCAATAATTATGTTGCCTGTTCTTTGAAAAAACGCGTGTAGAGGAAACGCTGGGTTAAACCATGGCTACTAAAAAGCAACATCTATACACATTTGAACTTGTTAGATGAAATTTATAGTACGGACTACAGAAGAGGATTACACAAATTACTACAGGATGAAGGAGGCATATTTTGATCATCAAATTCAAATTATTTATTTATTTGTCAGAATTGTGGTAAAACAAGGTCACATGATGCAATTAATAAAATAGTCCGCACAATTCGCCAAACAATTGGCATACAAATTTTTCACGATTACATTGCAGATTATATAAATATACATACATTAAATAACATTAAAATTAACACGTTTTTATTAATATCACGATTTAAAGAATAGAAACATTTTTCCATATTTTCAATAATTTTCTATGCATTAAATTTTTTGGAGAAATATCCGGCGTTTTCGACGTTAATGGCACTTGCGGCCGGGCATATCGTTGGGAATATCGTCCGGGAATATCGTCGTTATTGTCGTCCGACTCCATCGCGCTCCGAACGCAGACTGACGTAATTTGACAGCATGTTACATTACACGATCAATCAGGATCTCGATCAAAGGATCGAGATCGTTGATTTCAAAAAATCTAGATATTTTCTGATCATATTGTACAATCCGTCAATCAAATACATTACACAGTCAATCTGGATTGAGATCAATGATCATGATCAAGGATCACATTCTAGATTGAGCGTGTAACGGGTGCCATAGGATAAGTATCAAGTTCGAAAACAGACGAAACCGGTTTCGGCAAAGTTTCGGTCAAGCAAGCTCCAAAAGCTCATTTCCTGCGAACCTGTTGCCTAATATAAAAATCACTGAATGGAACAATTTGTGGTTTTGAATCGTAATTTTATTGAAACTATGGTTTTGTTTTCAAACAAAATGTTAACTGACTACCTACTATAAAATAAAACAGCATCAGTGATTACGATTTACGTCATACCAAAACACAATACAAGTTAAAAAAAGGTGGAACTTTTCAGCCTAAACAAATTATTTTTAAGCTAAAAATTCCGTTCATACGTTCCAAATCATCGTTCTTAAATACGATGCACATAATTAAATTAATTGTTTTCTTATGCGTCCTTGAATAGCTCATCATCGTCAGCTCATATATATTAGTATGTTCCCAATGCCTCCTATGAGCGCCTGAACATGACTAGAACATGACATGACTGAACTAGTCTGTGCCTGAACCCTCATAGGAGGCATCCATCATGCTGGCTAAGTGCATTATATAAATAAATTAATTAATGTTTTGCTGTAGCATGCCCATGGACCTCTACTACGTGCCCGGATCTGCGCCATGCCGCTCCGTGCTGCTGGCGGCGCGCGCCCTGAACCTCAACCTGAACCTCAAACTCGTGGACTTGCACCATGGGGAACACTTGAAGCCTGAGTACTTGAAGGTGAGATAATTAAGAAGCTTTTAATTTTTGTGACCATTTTAGGGTAATTTACAGAAATATTTTGATAATGAGTAACTAGGTGTATGATGAACCTAATCTTTGTAATGTTGTTTTTAAAAACAATTTAGTAATCTGTGGTCTGCGTGGTCTAAGTATGAGTCATGACCAAGGTCATGACAATTTTCTGTTTAGACGATACAATTTTGGATTTTACCTATAAAGACGATTTAAACTACGTATAATATATTGTTTAATCGGATAAACCGATTTTGTTATTATATTTTATCAAAACTATTATAAATGTACTATATTAGTTACCTATCAATTAAAAAGTATGACTATATGCACAATATAAGTTATAACTAACAGCATTTTATTTTTTCCTAATTCCTAATTTTTCCACTTGCCAGGAGGGTTAGGGTAGGGTTACATACAGATTGTGGTTATGTGATTCAAGTAAAATATAAACAGTTTATTCTTTGAATTGATACTAATTGATAGAGTTAATTTTCAATGCAGAGTGTGTTAGACGTTATAATATTATCTATGTAAATAACAAACTAGGTCAGCTGAATACCATTAAACTTAACTATTTCCTTCTACAAGTTATTATTCACAGGATATGTCAGCAATCAGGATCCAAATAAGTAATAATTACTATTACCTACAAAATGTTCCAGTTGCGTGACTTGAACTTGAAAAATCGATACCTAACTATCAAATTAACTCTTGAAATTAACTAGACGTTAGCGTTTATCGATTCGCCTGTGACTTTTACTCTGTGCTTTTAAGTACTTGTGTTTGTTTGGCTTGTTTTTTTTATTTGTTAATTTGTGATTTATCTAGATAGGTAACTACCTACTTAGAATTTAATTGTTACCTACCTAGACTTGCCTAGATTTTTGAATATTGAATTTGTTTCAATTATTTTTTTCAAGACATGTAGGTCTACATTTTTTTCTCTTCCAGAAATATAATATGGCGAACGGAAAATATTCTACGTGTAAATAAAGTTCTCAGAAATTATAGCTTTCGGCTATCAAATCATAATTATATTATGTAAATATGTTCTGTATTCAAATAAATAAAAAAAGGTACAATCTCCGGTTTTTGCGGTTCAAATAATATATTATTGTTAAAATTTTCCTTGTCGAAGAAACTCATTAAATTAATAATAAATAATAAAATAAAAATCATTCATTGATCAATTTGTGGGATGTGGGAGTGGAAGTGGGATACTAATTCGTGTATCATTGAGTATTTTCCTGTGCAGATGTTACATAATGATTCCATAATATGATGTCAATGCCAGAAGAAAAAGAGAATTTGCGTTATTTTGATCTCGAACCCACTAATTTGCGGTGTGCGTTCTCAGTTCTGTTCAAAAACAAATGACATCATCAGATTTTGTACAGGGCAAATTAGCCTTAAAATACTGGTAATAGTGATAAATTTCCTTTGCCGTGAAACGAAGGCCTAGTGTTGCATGTGTGAGGCAATTCAACGCTGAGTTCATTGAACTACAAATGGCACTATGTAATTTATTTACATATTTCCCATTACATAATACTACAGATTTAATTATCTGAATAGGTTTAATACGTCTTGTTTTCCTATGATAACTTTTAAGCGAGTAATTAATGACCTTTTGAATGTTACTGTTTAAAATTTCTGTACAAAAGTGCTTTAAATTTATTCAGTCGACTAGTTAGATACAACAAGAAATTTCCTCGACAAATTTCAATGTACAGTTAGTCAGTTACAGTTTGTACCAAGTAACCACGCAACTAAAATACCAAGTTGAACCGGTATCAAACATTCCTATCTCGATCGCTCCTACAAGCTTTGAGCTTTGGAATTCGCTCACTGACCACTTCACATTTTATTATTTGGGACAGTTTAAAATGAGTTCAAATGCAGTTGACTTATAATTTAATATAGCTTGATTGTTTAATGTTTTATTAATATATAATGGTGTGTACGGAGCTTTCACCAGTAGAAAGCTCAGTGGGTGTACTAATAATTATAGTTACTTTCCTACTGAGTGACAGGTTTTATATGTTTTTTTTTATACTGCCTCAGCCCTCAACGAGGACGAAACCGCCATGAGTGGCTAGTTTATTACAAAAATGTTATAATTTCTACATTTTAAATTAATCACATGCAATTAATTAAAACATAACTTATAACTTGAGAAGTGAGAGATGTTTTTAATAAAAAGAGCGTTTGCGCTGAGCACACGTGTCAGAAGTGAAATTACTTTGGCAAGATTCAAAGATAACAAAATCGTCGTCTTATTCCATGACGCGACTTTGAAATTTTACTCTAAACGCGCCTAAAGAAGTTTCACTTAAAAAATGAAAACTATTGTGCCAATTTATGTTGTAAGTTTTGGTCCCTTGAATTACGTTAAATAGGTATATCCTGAACAAGTGTAGAGCGTATTTCTAAGGGGTCCCACAATATAACATCAATAACATCTTATTTATCGTTGTTCCAGATCAACCCACAACACACAGTACCAACATTGGTGGACGATGGTTTCTCAATCTACGAATCTCGCGCCATTATCACATACCTCGCCAACAAGTATGGCAAGGGCTCCACATTGTACCCAGAGGACCCTAAAGCGAGGGCCCTGGTCGACATGCGTCTGTACTTCGACATTGGCAACCTGTATCAGAGATTTAGCGACTATTTCGTAAGTTATTTATATTTTAAGCTGGCATAATCTGTGGTACGCTTGTCAATGTTGTCAACGCGATTCTGTATAACTGGCTATATAATCTGTGGTCCAATTTTGACCGCGATTTTCGAACTTATGCGATTAAAATAGTTTTATTGAAATCACTTTCGATATTATTATATTAATTGTATATGCCACAGAAAATTTCAATAACTATGGTTGCATGAACTATTATATTTAAGAGGCAATAACTCATATCTTTTAAAAATATTGAGCTCAAATGAAATTAATTTTCGTCATTCGTATCAGTAACTGAACATGGTCAGAGATAGATATATTATGTTACTGTGGTCAGAGTAATCTTTCGAGTACTGACTGGATAAACATAAGAAATAGCTACATTTTCAATTTCTGCAAATCATTAACCAGCTATAAACAGTCGACTTAAAAGTTGAGCGTTATAGCCATGACTTGCAATTTAATAATAATTAGATGTCATAATTATTTATCATTATTAATATTATGTACAAACTCAAGGGCAAACCACTTTTAACTGTTAACTACTTATTTTAATAGCATAAAATGCAATAGCATTTGATGCTATAGATATAGATGGTGGCCTAGCGTTCTAGGTATCCCGTCCTACGATATATTTTTTTTTCAATTTACCAACTCAGACGTTGTAAAATTTCCAATGAATCTTTAAATAAGTTTTCCTTCTGCACAAGGATATTTGTTAACTTTTTGAAAAACTTTGAATATGAATCGAAAAAAATTAATCGTGGGCCGGTATGAACCCGTTTATCTATAGGTAACGTTTTTCAAGCATGTTTAACTGAAAATCAAATGAATAATATTTAATCTTCCACAGTATCCCCAAGTGTTCGGAGGCGCTCCAGCCGACAAGGAAAAGCTGGCCAAGGTGGAAGACGCTTTGAAGATGCTGGACAACTTCCTCGAAGGCCAGAAATACGTCGCGGGACCAAACCTAACGGTCGCCGACTTGAGTATCGTCGCGTCTGTTTCTAGCTTCGAAGCTTCGGACGTTGACTTCAAGAAATACGCCAATGTTAAGAGGTGAGGTTTATTGATGATAAATTTTTCTTTTAAAAAAAACCCCTTACGACTGAATATTGGTTTGCTAATTTCCGCATTATTTGATAAGTAACGCAAAGGCGGAATTGAATGATTTATTGCACGCCTCATAAGCGAAGCGTTGAGGTGGGTACTACTGTCACTTCGCGCAAAACATCTGATTTTTCAAACTTAAAATGTCTTTATGTATCATACATTGCACTTGTAAGATAATACATACACACACATATTAAGAAAAAACACTATTTTTAACGTTCATGATATTTTTGATGTCATTTTTGTTATTTAAACTAGTTAAAAAACAGTTTAAAAAAGTTCTGTCTTGGACGTCCGTGTGTCTGTACTCTGTATGTGCGGATCCTTTTTCTTGTTAACACGATAGCGACCGAAATACTTTACTAATCGAGTCTTTTTTTTTCTCTTACGCTTGAGTATGCTCAGGAATAGAACCCTTTCATTTTTCAGGGTCTGATTCGATGTGGTTTAATTGTTATTAAATAAACAAAAATAATAATTAATAAATATTTATTAAAAAAAAATTATGAGGCGTGCACTTTTGGATTTTCCAAATTATATTTATTATTTAAAATTAATCATTACACCTCAACTTGTAGTGTGACCTAAAACAATGCAATAGAACAAAATCGTTTGAAACTTAAATAATAACATAACTACCTACCTAAGGCTCGAAAATATTAAGTCTAGCACTATAAGTTCATACAGGTTTTAATAGAAATAACAATAACCTTGGCATAGCAATTACTGGTATAGTACCACTGTACTAAGTATGATAGTATCGCATAGCTGAGATGCAAGGCTACACGCTAGTTGCATAGCATTTAATCACTTGACTCATCGCTAAATTTGTATGAACGTTGTTATTATTACCATGCTTGTAAAATAGCGCCTGTAATTTGTAAAGTTTAATAACTCAGGCCCCTGAATCACAGACACAATGGAAAATCTATTGTGTCGTGGACCGATCGGGCCGTTCGGGGCTCAATGGGTTAATTGTTGTGATAATAATGTTGATTTCTCTTATCTGCTTTACAATGTTATCATGTAATTATTTAATAAATACAATGATAATATTATCTACTACATTTCATACAGGTAAATGATAGAATTAGTATTATACTTCGTCTTATTAGTTATTATTGAAATCGCGAATGTTTGGCTAAATAAAAATTGACACAGATTAGATGTTCTATTTGCACATGGTAAAATCAACTTTAAATTTAATATTATTTTCGCAGTATGTTAACTGTTTACACACCTGCATCGCATGTTATTTTCCTTGTTTTATCTTTAACAATAGGTGGCAATTAACGCCTAACGAAGTCGGTCGGCTATAAATACTAAAATGTTATAATATTATGGAACATTAAAGAAATTTGAGAAGAATTAATATGAGAATGAGTTCAAAGTTTACCAACTCAATATAATATTATGATTTTCAGAACATCAAGTTACTAGTGTTTATGGTTGGGTGTGGCCACTTAACATCAGGTGACTCACCGGCCCCTTTGCTTGCTCAGAAATAAAAAAAATCAAATAACCGTAATATTTTATTTTCAGATGGTACGAAACAGTTAAGACCACAGCTCCAGGCTACCAAGAAGCAAACGAGAAAGGCTTAGACGCATTCAAAGCTCTTGTAGCAAGCATGACTAAGAAGTAAAAAAGAAATAACAAACAACAGGGTTGCCAGCAAAACGTAGTATTTTTACAAACACCTAAATTAAAATTCTAATTAAGATATTGACGCTCCACACTGCATAATGAGTGCTTATAAAATCAGTGCTTGAATTAAGAGTGCTTTTATTGTCACTTTGTTTTGAGATAAAAATTACTATAGCTGGCAACACCTGAAATAATTTATTTCCTTGTCTATCCTAAACACGTCTTTGCATAAGATTTTGTGATATAAGATTTAGAATATAAGTCACAATAAATGAACTGAATTTTTGATTTACTTATTTTATTTCATGAATACCTAAATAAAATTTTCATCATCTTTTAGCACTTGACTAAGACTTCTTTGAAAAGATACTCCGTATTATGACCATAATCCAGAAGTTTCGTGTAATGGAACTGTCCATTTGATAAATTTAAAACATAATTATACAGCATCCTATTTTTACTTTCTTTCTCTATATTTTTTGCGTGTAATGGTTCAAACAAAATATTATAAGCGCAGTCTAGTAAGAGCTAGTGAAAATCGAAATCGATCCTGCCGTTTTTAAGTTTGTATGGAATAATCTGTTACTCCATATACATTAAAAGATTAGTACTTTATTATGGAGTGAAGAAGCAAACTTTAAATTTCTGCGTGTTTAGAAATTATACCAAATAAAACACATAATATTTACATTATTATTTATTATCTTTGTCTTTAAAGTAATTACAGATAGGCACTAAAAAAATAACCATGCATATGTAAGACCATAATATATTTAATTATACATCTTCGAAGCTAGTGCCGTTGCTGTCGAGTATGGCAACCCCACACGCTTGAGTATTGATGGCAACCCAACGACACTTATATTGCAACACCCAACGGCTTCAACGTTCAAATTATTTTAAAATACTAAATCACTGTTAGGGCAGCACTGATTTATTTTTAGACATCCCTACTTTAGTAGAAATTTGTTATTTTTTCAATAGAAATTAGTAGGTTTCTTGGATTCGTCCATTAAATTACTTCTAGAAATATGGAGTATTTTAGTAACGTCCTGTATAAATCTTTCAAATATAAATTTAGAATGTACCATCCCTAACAATAAAACTCAACAGAATCTCAATAGTGCTGTCAACATGAGAAACAAATAACAAAAAGCGAAAAAAACGTTCCACCGAATCCACAAAAGGCACATATCCATAACTAAAATCATTTAAAAAAGCTAACTCTTCACTTAGTACAATACTACTAGCTAACATCGGTTATGTGTATATTATAGACCATAGACAATTCTAAGCATCAGCCACTAGTTTTTTTTTATATCTGTAGTCAATGGAGTTTGAAATAAAACAATGTAATTTTAAATCGCGGTTTATTATACACATCCCGATTACATAACTTTTAAACGATTAACTTAACAAAGACTATTTTATTTATAATTTACACAGAACCGTGGCGAAACAATCAGATTATGAAGCTATTGTGTGCTATATCATATCAGCCCAAATTATTGCTCGAGTGTATGTTAACAGATAGTTCAAGTGAACTGGCAATTTCATTAACTAAATAAATACAATATGAATTATTCACTAGAGCGGACCGCGAGTGAGTTTATTGTGGCAAAAATGTGTTTAGCTGAATAAAATATTCATTTTGTTTAATTTAACGATTTGATAATTCATGATAATCAAGTTTTTGAAATATTGTCCAATTAAATTTGTTTTTAAACGGAAACTGTAAAACTACAATAAACCCACTTACGCCCGCATAAAAACTTAAATAAATCGATAACCAATCGGTTTGAATTTCTAAGCGAACATAAAAAATACCGAACCGTGTGCTTTTGCATTGAAAACTACGTGTTTCGAATCACGTTACGAAGTGAAACCTCTCCAAGTCGGCGCAAACATTCTTGATCTTTCCACAACCTTCTAGAAGCTTCTAGTACATTCTCGAAGTTTAACTTCCACGCGTGGCGGGCACGCGTAACATTTTATAAATTTATAATAATCCGACACTAAATTACACAAAGCTATCTACATGAGCTCGTACTGTGTTGCCAGTTAATTAAAGCGGATACTTTAATACTGTCCACGGAGGAATGGCGTGGCAACATTTGTTTGGGAATGATTGTCTTGCGTTGTGTTCCTTCCATTCGCTTCCACATACTTAACTGGACATTTTCTGGAATGGAGAAATGTCATTGTTAGTCAAAAAACAAATTATTCTTATTAATTTTATACTTAAAATGAGAAACATAATTATTGTATTGTACAAAATATAAATTATATTATTACTGACACTTTAGTATCGCTATGAGAGCGTGTAGTACCGCAGTATACGTAAAACTTTTAACGTTGCAATGATATTACAAGTAAAAAGGTGTAGATAGGTTATTAAGCGCTTCTGGTGTGGCACTTCGAAATGTGGCTAATTAGCCATATTTTACTTCAGTTTCTATCATGTCACCTTACTTAATCTTGTGTGTGTTAGTGTGCCGTTTCTGAAGATCACTTTTTACTTGTAATATCATTGTAGAAGTGCTTAAAAGACTAGTGTGAGCTTTATATAAGCATAGTACATATTACATAGCTGATCACCTTGTATAATAATATACACAATATTATTGTGTAGCGGCTAGCATGGGTGTGGGATAAACATGCTGGATACACACTAAGTTGTGTTAAGTTATATGTACACTGGCAACTGTACAAACGCGAGTCCCAGTAAATAACTGTAGTGACTACATATCTGCACGTATCAATCTGGTAAAATTACGGAATGTGAGTGTGAGTCCCGCGCGTGGTGTGTTAGCACTTAGCACAGGGCACGGGTGCGTGTTCCTAGTGCCAGTGCCAATGGAAGCATACGGATTGCCACGTTAGCGCGGTCTGAACTGAAGACTGCTTGTGCCAGTGCAGGTTGTCAGTAGCACTAAGGTGCGGGTGGGAGCACAAAAATTGACAGTGTAGCCAGTTGGCAGTCGGCGGCTGCCAGTGCTGCTGCAGGGGAGGGGGTAGCGGAAGAATTCCAACCAATACCCTCAGCCCCATCATTAAAGCAGCTCGACGGAACATAGTGGGGTTTTAGTCGGTAAGAATCATTGAGTTACTATGTACTATGTACTAGAGATGGCATCACTACTACACTATTTGTAACACAAGTTAGAGTCAATCGTCTCAAACCATTTTTTTTTGTTACATTGATTGGTTTTAATTTATAAATAATAAGAGGCAGAATATCTACAAAGTTTATGACTCACTAGTTGCTTGTTGCACAGATTTTGTTTGTGGTGTCCTCTCTATAATAATACCTCAATGGTAAGAATCCGACATAACCCTCGGCTCCTTACCCTCCCGGGGGCCGTGGGTCTATGCAAGATTTCCCCACTTAAAAAAGGGGGAGTGTGGGGGGGGGGGTACCTGGCGGCTACTGGCAGCACTGCTTGCGCACGGAGTCGGCGGCGGAGGGCCGCACGTCGGCCGGCTCCGCGTCCGGCCGGATCACGTCGCCCTCCGGCGGCTCGCGCATCTGCTTCTGCGACACGATCCTGTAGATCTCTGCAAGGATAAAGCAAATATTACTGTGAGATCAAAGACGTATACGACACTTACTGGAAATATAGGTTGAAATCCATACTAATATTTTAAATGCGAAAGTAACTCTGTCTGTCTGTCTGTTACTCAATCACGCCTAAACTACTGAACCAATTTTCATGAAATTTGGTATGGAGATATTTTGATACCCGAAAAAGGACATTACTACTAACTACTTTTTATCCCGGGAAAATGACGCATTCCCGGAAATCCCACGGGAACGGGAACTTTACGGGTTTTTCTTTGACTGCGCGGGCGAAGCCGCGGGCGGAAACCTAGTTTTGTAATAAATATTTTGTAGCAAAGAAACTGGAGGGAAGGTATTCTTAATACTGTATGTAATATTTAAGATATCAAGGAATATCGATATAATATTGTTATAATTATGATAGAATGAATGAAAACTTACCAGTAAGAATATTCTGGAATGCTGGTTCAACATTCGTGGAGTCCAAAGCCGATGTTTCTATAAAACTAAGACCATTCGCTTCCGCAAATGCTTTTGCCTCTTCTGTTGGGATTGATCTGAAATTGAGAATGAAATTGTACATTTGAATGATGTTAATAATGAATTGATTATGGTCATGGACTTTTGTATTTATTTTTTGACAACCACCTGCTAGCACTCCATCTTACCAGCAGATGGTGTTAAAAAAAAAGACGGGTTGCACTCGGGGAGTGCCGGCAGAAGTGAAAACGCGCGTAGTAGAGAGGGGATAGCTGTCTACTCTCCATCCGTCTTACGCTTTTTCGATCAGGTCACGTGTCCTGACGCGAGTTTAAGATTTTATACCCATTACAGAAAAAGTGCTCAATGCCGCTAAAGAAGTTTTCACTTCAAAAATCGCACTTCCCTAAAAGGTATCTGTTCACTTTTCTCTTGAAGTATACACACCTGAGATGCCTGAGATCGCTCTTGTTCCCGACCAGCATGATGAGTATATTCTGGTCGGCGTGATCGCGCAGTTCGCGCAGCCACCGCTCCACGTTCTCGTACGAGAGGTGCTTCGCGATGTCGTACACGAGCAGCGCGCCCACCGCACCGCGGTAGTACGCGGACGTGATCGCGCGGTACCTCTCCTGGCCCGCCGTGTCCCAAATCTGGGCTTTTATGGTTTTGCCGTCCACCTGCAAGGGTTGATAAAATAATAATAATAAAATTAGCGAAGCAGTATATCGTCTGGGCGTTCAAAACAGTCATATAAAATTGAAATGTCGTTTAGTATGTGAAGGCATTTTGGCTGGTCAATACCGTTGAAATAAATATTTTAATTATGGATAATACAATTGCTTGATGCAGTGTTGTCACATAACTTATTATGATACTGCTGTTTATTATACTTCACTGTATTTCTTTATTTACTAAATTCATATTTGTTAATCTATTCCAGGAAATTGGGACAATCTACAACCAACCAAATCACTATAATCTGAATCAGAATTGAGTGGATTTGAATACAGCATTTTTACAACACCGATAAATAGATATTTTTTAAATCCTATTTGAGTCTCACTTGATTGCATTGTTATCTTTGTGATTTTTGATGAAACAGCGTCTCAAGTGTGGTGACGTGTAAGGCGACATGGGTACTCAAACTCAATAGATTATAAAGAGCGCCTCTTGTAACGTGTAGAAAAGAACAAAAGCTGTTTAGTATAATGCAGGATAGACCCTGTCCTGATTCAGGCAGTGCATACTGCATTCATAAACATATCAAAGATATAGAATTCTAATTAAGTTTTGTTAGATGTTTTTAGAAAACTTTAAGAAAAGGTCATCCACTTTTTCAAATAGAGCATTATATTTTATTCCGTAACTTGGACCGTTATTCTTATTTCAATACACACATGTTACAGCTATACACAAAGTAAACTTCACCTACAATAGAACAAATTGAATAAAGTAACTCGCACATAAAATATATAACTTAAAAATTAAATCGTGTTAAAATGTAAGAGCAACAAAACAGGTGTTCACACATTACAAATAAACAGATTAACCATTGCTCACATGGTGACACATGCTGTTGATAGTGTTTTCGATAAAACTTCGAATACTACGCGTGTATTGAAAATTTTTCATGGATTGTAAATAGAATTAGATAAAATTGATGATTTAGAATATAACCTAAGTAACGACTTGTAAATTGTAATAGTGAAATATTTAAAACAGAAGCTTTGGTTGCAAAATTTAACCAAATTAATGTTTTTCATAAACATAATGCAATTTTCATTTTGAACAATGTCAGACCTATATTGATATGTATAAATTGCATACTCTTCTTGTTCTCGATAAAAATAAAAATTGCTGACTCTTATTTTCGCATCAGAGGTTCAACAATCAGATAAAGAATTACTTTCTCGTTTAAAATCGTCTATAACTGCAGTGTACTAAATGCTTCAACAATAAAAATAGCTTTTTCTAATTAAAAGCTTTATATGAGAAACAATCTTCTCCCACATTAAGAGACCAGTCCAATACAACGTATTCAAAAGTATTACATATAATATCTGTATATTCATACGGTACACTAAAGTATATTCATCATCTCGATAGTGTGAATGTGATTGAATCACATCGAAGCTGGCCTGAGGTCAAGCGAATATAATTAGAAGGTCGCCGACACTTCCCCTTATCGTGCTTTCGTTTTTTTACAATAGAGGATGTATGTTGTACGGAATATATATTTGAATATAACGGTATGGTGGACAGGAAGCAATGAATTCGATCATTTAAAGTTGGTGGATTAGCAACAATTAATAAATTGCCTATGAACTCTTGATATAGGTTCACTTTTAATGGTGCATGTTCTAGAGATTAGAAAAAGAGATTTAACAAAGAGTTCGTTAGAATAATACAAATAAATAAATAATTTCCGAAAGATGTTGAATGTTGATCAATGATGAAGAGGTTCAAAGTGACCTTAAAAATTAATCCATATCCCAAATATTTAGGCGAAAAACGCTCATTGAAAAGATGATGAAGAGAGATCTTTTCACGACTCGAATCGTTTATGGAATTACAATTGTAATTCATTATTTACACCATATAAAAGTTTGTATTGCCTAAGCGTATAGATTACATGTAAAGATTAGGAGGTATTTCATTTGGTACGGCATCATTTACCGTTGATAATTTGCACAGCTTGATATTATGATATTTTCACTACGTCAACCTATGACGATGTTTGACGATGTTTTTTTTTCTATTAATTTATTTTTACAATAATTAATAATTGTAACACGAAAGATATGGAAATAAAAACAGCCAATTGTTTTGCTGACCGTCGCGTCCGCGTCGTGTCGATGTCGTGAACGCTGCCATAAAGAAAATCTCGTTTATATGCAAAGATAGGAGGAAAATAGGAAAATTGAATTCTTTTTAAACTTAAGTTTACCTATTGACTCTGAATTAAACTTTTGATTTGTGGTTTTAAGAGTTACAGTACTATTTCTTCAATACAAAATTTCTTCAAAATTCCTAATAACCTAAACAGATGGTACTGGTACCTACGTAAAAGAATATGTCGTTCAAATTAATATTATTTGGATATTTAATGCCGAATTCTGATAAGTTTTCTACTTTCTTAATTCAGATACATAAGTGTGATAACAAAGGATTTAAAAATCCTTAGAAGTATGTATATCATATTAGAAATATGTTGAACGCTATTCCGAGACGTATTTCACTACGCGGTTGCGGGTGGATGAATGACATCATGCCAAACAAGTTTTCTTTACGGAGCTTTGTGATTACATCTTCCCACATATAATTTGTTGCAAAAACACATTTCTATGGAATGAAGAAGCTGACTATAAAAGGCCTCATTATAGTGTCAATATGCGCCCAACTAGAAATTTTTATTCGTTCACCATTCGTAAACTTTATGCACGCATTGTACTAGTATACAAATTTAAAAATTACATAATTTTGATTTATTTTTGGTTGCTTGATAGGGAATAACTTAAAAACTTAAGTTTTCGAAATTTAAAAACTAAAATAGGCTGTATTTTTTGTTATTCTCATGAGAGCTGAATTTTCGCCGCTAAAATCGCGGTCGCAGCAAAACTCGTGATAAAAATGCAAAACTTTTTATAAGAGAAATTTGCAACATCAACAGATAGGTAGAAGTGTTATTCAGAAAGTCATATACTTAGATATTGTAAATTCTTTCAACAATACACTCCTCAAGGAAAAAAGATTGTTATTGATACATAGAAGTTTACTACAATTAAACAAAATAATATGCCTAACAGCCTATGAATCATTTGCTTACGATATTGAAAACATTACAAAAAATATAAAAAAACACAACATGTGACAAAATAAAAACTATCTAGGAAGTTCACTTGATATTAAGACACAAAATCAAGCTGTATCGAATAGCAGCAGACAATAAGGTCACATTACATTCATATTTCGTATGTAACAGGTTACATCACCATTTAGCAAAAGTAGTGCATTTAAATGGTTATTACATGTACTACAAAACAAAAAGATTAATTGAAAAGTTTGTGTGTGTATATCAATTAGGAAGTACTGTAACAATTGTTACAAAATTTATTAGGTGCCACTACAATTATAACATAGAGATGGTTACTATATGGATGCACTTGATTAAATTTAATTGAAATATTCTTGTTAAATGGAGAGGACTAGGTATTAAAGATAAACCAGACAACTGAGTTGTTTCAATTATCAAAGTATATAGGAATAGTAGTGCATTTATATTCTATTCCTATTGGATAGTGATTGCAGCTATTTAATAAAAGAATAAAGAAATGGCATGAAAAACTACATAAAGAGAATTGAATGAAAAAATGCAACATATTTTTTAATAGAAGGATGTTCATTATGAACTTAAATATTTGTCAGAGAAATAAATAATTGCTAAAATAATCACTGCTATTTTAATAAACTGTTTAGATAGTATAATTACCTACAAAGAGATATAGTTTGCATTATTCATTTTGTAACTATGTAAGATAGAAAATAATCTACAGAATGCACTTTATTATGGTAGTTAAAACTGTAAATACATACAATAAAGCCTTTTCTATAGAAGGCAATGAAACTACATAAACTTGACTTAATTTAAATGCAATAAATAAAAGCAATCTTCTCTATTTACTACTTAAACTGGCACCTTTCCAAATATGCTATATGTTTTACACAGGGAAATGACCTGTACTTATATTTATTTGGTTGATTATTGTACAAACAATGTTGGCAATTTGTTTTGATTCAATGACTTTTAATATTATAAACAACATTTTTTATAGTTGTTCATTATCTTTTTGATAGTAATGTACATCACTGAATTAAACTTAATATCAAACACATTTAGTTAAAGAGAGAACATTTTGCACTAGACAGGCTCAATGTCTTTAAAAACATGTTTTTTTTAGCACAGAATAATAATTTACTATATAATTTTAATGGAATACACTCTTATCTTATATAATCCATCTGACAATATTTGATTAAAATGTGATATTATCAATGTTATTGCAATCATAACAATTATTTACATAAGTCACTTCTGAAACACTAAATTTTGTTTAAAATGTTCTATTACCATCACATAATAAATCACCAAGGTTTAGAACATGAGAGATCACTTCTTCATGACAACATAAATCAAAGAATAAAGTCCCATAGGGATACAAATTATTTTAAACAATAAGTATGATTATTAATATGACCTCAATGTAAAAACGTATACAATGTACTTACAAGTCAGAGGAAAATCTTTAGAATAACGTAGAATGTATCCAACTACATTTTGAAATATCTCACTTTTAAAAAATATGGATAATGTACAAAGAAATGTGTCATCATTATAATGATACTTAACAAAAGGTTATTTCAAACAGGTGCAGAGTGTTTACTTTATACATTAATCAGTAATAACCATTGCTAAATGAAAGATAGATATGATAAACACAATTTTTACATTTTTATTTTGATTTGACGTTCTGGTGAATTATTTTATTTCATTCACATATCAATTTGATCATCACTTATCACTTGTAGTTAAAGTAATTTTAGTTGAGATTGAAAGGTTGGTATTTTTATTGTTCAATTTGGCTTTTTTGCATACTTTGGATGTTAAAAATGTACATTTTCAGTATTAAAGTATAGCAGCAGGTATGCCTTTACCTTTCTTCTGAACAATTTTGATAATTTTATTTGTTTAGCTCTATAAGATATGGACTAAACTAATGGAAAAAACTAATAATTACACTGCAGCAAGCAAATGTTTTTCACTATCAATAAATTTATGTAGCAATCTATAACTTTTCATAAATAGATAAGTGTAATATAATAATTACAAAGGACATAGGTAATCTCACTTTTATGTGTGGCATTTACTAATTGCAATTTATCAAAGTAAATAATAACTTACCTCTATACTTCTTGTTGCAAACTCCACTCCTATTGTTGATTTTGACTCTAGGTTGAATTCATTTCTAGTAAAACGTGAGAGAAGACTACTTTTTCCCACCCCTGAATCCCCTATCAAAACAACTGAAACAAAGAAATTATTACTTTTAAATGAGATCCAAAGTACTTATTTTTGTATATGCTTTTTAATGGAATTTTCATACACAAAAATTACATTTAGGTATATTGATTAGATCACAGATGAGTACAAGGTGACTCACTACTTAGCAAGGATCTCAAAATCGATTGGTTATCGCCAGCTGATGGAAAACAAAAGATTTTACACTATAAATCTCACAAAAACAATTATCGTGACTTAAACTGTAGGATTTAACTATTCTATTAATATTCTATGAGGTTTTTATACCGTAACTTTAATATATACGTCACAAATATAATCTTTTGTAGTAATATTAAAAGATAAATAGATTTTATTGTTTCCGATTTCATATGTTTATTGATATATTTTTTTTTGTTGAAAACTCCAGCACTTTGCTTACCTTTGAACAAATAATCATATTCGTCCTCTCTTGTACCCATTTTGATATTGTAGTTGTCCGTTCGACGTCAAAATCGGTCAACTAATAACGTCAAGATCGTAGAAACGTAAACAAAAATAGTTGTATACAAAAATATCACAGACTTGTAAAACACTGCACAGCTTTGCCAATATCACTTTTGATAACGGATTAATTAAATAAAAACGGGTTGAATCAAATAAAAATATTTAATTGTCTCAGAGACAAAATGGCGGATTGTTTTACGCCCCTATTGGTGCCTCACAAAACGTCATTTCAGCTGACATGTTGACGCCCTGTTGTTTCGTTTATCTTCTTTTTTAATAGATGGTCGTGGTTGGATTCGGGGTATTTTGTAATAAACAATATCTACAAGTTTCTATGGTACCTGCCGGGCCTAGAGATTTTTTTTGACTTTAGATAAACTAATGTGACTGAAATAAACTCTTATTGAAAGTTGAATAAATTGAATAAAATTTCAATACCATACATTCGATTGTATAAATTAAAAAGAAATTTCTCCACAAATCAACAATATCGATTCCGATATGAAAAGTTAATTAATAAAAAAAATGAAAAAGTTAAATAACTTAACAAAAAGGGATTGCTATCTGGGGAAGGTAAAGGCAAAATAAGGGCAAAAGCAAAATGTAAAGTGTTTTGTATAAGGGCGAGGCGAGACGTCATTTTTAGATAAAAATGATTTTCGCGGCGAAATAAAAATGCATACATATATTATTTTGTTTTATTTTACACTAAATACTTTTTTACATCCTAATTTTACGCAGTTGCAGCCACGACTTCGTCTTCATCATCACTATCGTCTTGCACTTCTTTAGATATCGTGCGATCA